>NC_082392.1:16903876-16958876 GCF_031168955.1 Gadus macrocephalus | reverse complement strand
ATATTCACAAATACCTTTGAGGCGAGAATGTGCTACGAACCCTAGACACCACAGTGTTGAACGTCAGTGTGATAAGGCGACACAGCAACAGGTAGAAAGAGATGGTGCATGTAAAAAGACATTATGATAAAGCCATTTTAGAGCAGTCAATGGGAATAACAGACAGGTCGGAGATATGCCATTCCACCTTTAGCCGGCTGGCGCCCGGGGTTTGGCGTTATCCGTCTGGCTCTGCACTCCATTAGGTTCCCCTTCACTGCAGTTGAACAGGCCATCATAAAACAACATTTGCAGTGGCAACCGGTTCTCCCAATGTTATCAGTGTGATCGATTTGTTTTCGTAACTTTCCCCTTTTTTATTTTACTTTCCCTTTGTATTATAACTAACTAAATGAAAAACACTGTTTTTATTGAAAGAAATACAGGAAATTATGGACGTTCCTTGAGCAATGTTTGGTCAATAATCGGAGTGGGCTAGACACCAACGGAATACATGTCTATCTGTCTCCATCGTGTTTATGACCATACATTAACAGACAACATATCTGTCTTTGTCTCCATCGTGTTTACGACCAGACACCAACAGACAACATGTCTGACTGTCCATCTGTCTCCATCGTGTTTATGACCAGACATCAACAGAAAAAATGCCTGTCTGTCTGTCTCCATCATGTTAATGACCAGACACCAACAGACAACCTGACTGTTTGTCTGTATCGTGTGCTTGTCCAGGAGGCGTTATTGGCGTAGTGGACTCAAAAGGCATTTTGGTCGCTTGGCAACAAACTGAGTTTCACCTCTTTGCTTTGTCTGCACCAGTAGGTCGTGGAGGTCAAACTCGAGAAAGAGTTTGTCTTAGGGGTTATATAATGTTTCTGTCGTTGTTTGTTGCTCATTGGTATACAGGAAACACCAAAACAAACTTGACGCTAAGTTCTTAAAGGGAAACATCTAATAGATCAACATGTGGGTTGCTGCTGGATCTGGAGGTTGTGAGGGACCAGGAGGATGTGTGGGATCTGGAGGATCTGGACGTTGTGGGGGAGATCAATAGGATCTGGAGAATGGCGAAGGTTTGGAGGTTGAGGAAGATCAAGGAGGCCGACTGGTCAACAGAGACAACATGGGGATATTCTCTTTCCCATACACATTCACAGAGCCCTAAATAATTGAATATACAAACAACTCTAACCTTGTGGGGTTGCCTTTGTACACTAACTGCCCATTGATTCAGGAGTGTCCCACTTTATTGTCATTGTTTGTTATTGACCAATCATATTAAAAGGAGCCATGGCTCGGTTTTGCCATTGGATTTTAATGTAAAATATAAATGTGCACTTGGATGCCATTGTTAATCTTACTTATGATACAATCAGGGGATTGACAGCGTCTGGTCATCTAGTTAACGCGAAATAAGGAAAGAAAAAGGTAAATCCATGCAAAGTTCAGCGTAGGTTTATCCCTGCCAAGAAACATTCATATCCCTCCTGTATGTACCTAAACATATTTGATAGAAACACACATCGTCAGTAGTATCTTTGGGGTGCAGACAATGATCGAAGCGCTTTCATGTATTATTTTCCTTTCCTGTTGGCCTTGTGTTAGTCTTCTGTTGTCATTCTTTCAGCAGTCATTTGCATCTGTGTTTGATTCCGTCTTTCAGAGATTTGTACATGGTCATGCCTCGCAGATGTTTTTGAGATTAGTTTCACATTTTCTTATCCGCTCTATTCATTCGGCTCCGGGCGGCGAACACTAGCGTCAAACCTCAGTCATAAATGATGACATCAATCATTGGACATTGAAAACATCCGTGTGGCACTGATGGTGAAGCAACGTCAATAGCTTTAGTGGAACCCTGAGGTAAAAGAGCAAGGGAGTGGTCTGTGCCCGTTGCCCTTCCATAGTGTTAAATCACAACTGATCTGGGATCCAGTCATTCTATGTTACGGCAGAACTTCTGGGGGGAGATGGCAGAGAGCCTGGACCTTGAGTCAAACACAGAAAGGGCCGGGGATATGCCTCGTCTTCTGCGTCACACATAGATATTCTACCAAAGACAAACTCAATGCGCGAGCGAATTAAGCTTTCAGTATCTCGACAGTCCCCAGTCTACAAGGTGTTGAGAAGATTGACCAACCAACAATATGTTAAGAGAATGCTGAAGGCTAGCCTCTGCAGTCGCCTAGCTGACAGCCTCATAGCGTGATCGCCAAGTAACACCAAATATAAATAAATAACTAACAACTTCCAGCACATTTGCCAGCGTGGCCTCACAAATATTTAAAAGGACAAAGAAAATAGCCAGTCAGGACCATGTAACCTGGTGCTTTGACTTTGATGCACTTAAAGGCCCTGCCTGATGCACTGTGTGATCCACGATTAGTTATTGACTGTGAATGATTGTTACTGTATTCCGGTGATGATTTACAATGGTGAAAACATGAAAAAGAAACGATGTGAGTTGAATTGTGTGAACATGGCGCCTTATAAAGCAACCAAAATAATAACATTTAACATTAAAAAGAAAACTGACAAAATAGGAATTTGGCAGACCTTGGTAGTATGATCCATTGTGTTATGTTGGCAATATTTCACAAAACTTAAAAATATCAAGTGTGAAGAATCACCCAGATTAATAGCAAAAGTATATTTCTGTTGTAAATAATGTTTGCTGGGGAAGGCATTTTGTTTTTAAAGCAGTTTAAAGTCACTTCTTTTCAAGAAGAATTGTTGAAACTGGTTCCAAATAACTACTTCAAACAATATGAATTCATAAATAATTGTTTCTTAAGAAGCCCTTGGGCAGTACTGCAAAAATGTAAAGAATCACATACTCTATGAAGATAGTTGTTCAAATGCATGTATAAACAAAAAACATTGGATAAGTAAATCTAGATTTCGATTTTTGCAAAGGCTTAAACAAGCACACAAGCACACAAGCACACAAGCATGCACCCAGAAACAAATGTATACCCTCACACTTGTAAACATACACACACACACACACACACACACACACACACACACACACACACACACACACACACACACACACACACACACACACACACACACACACACACACACACACACACACACAGACAGATACACACACACACACACACGCAGACAAATACACACGCAATAGCATATCAGATTGAGTCTCTGGAGCACTGAGTGTCTATTTACTGTGAGGCATGAATCAAGACGGGAACCCTCTTGCTTTGGCATAGTGTTCACAGAAAGCAAGAAACATTCAATATGATCGTCCCAATAGACAATATCAATGATTGTCCCAAAAGACATAGTTGTGTTTGTGTAAGAAAATATCTCTGACAACACACATTTATACACAATGAGACACAAAATGGTTTAGCTCAATGGTGCTGAATTTTTAATGTTGCCGTTAACTTCTATCTTATATTGCTCATGACATAGTCTGCCAAACATTCGTGCATTCCCCTCGGAAAGCAGCGAAGCACTTTTCTGCCATTTCAATTCCAAATGCTAATCTAATTTCTTTTGAATTAAACATTGCAGTGTGTGTTTGTGTGAGTGTGACTGTGTGTGTGTTTTGCAGTGTTGTGTGTGTTACTGTGTGATGGCTGTGACCAGATGGCAGAGAAGCCACTCTGGACCGACTCCAGCAGTGCCATTGCTCTCCTCTGAGCACACACACACACACACACACACACACACACACACACACACACGCACACACACACACACACACGCACACACACACACACACACACACACACACACACACACACACACACCCACACCAACACACACACACACACACACACACACACACACACACACACACAGACACACACACACACACACACACACACACACACACACACACACACACACACACACACACACACACAAACACCACCATCTAACCTTGAATCAACCAAAGAATGTTCCATTAGAGAGACTCCCTCCACAGCTGTCCAAATAAAAAAGGTGAGGCTTTGTCGACTGGGCCATGTTTTATGTGACCGGTAGCGAGCAATGCTTTGTGATGAACAGCGTCAACACCTCCAGAGATCAGCTGGAGCACCTCTCCTGGGCAACCTGCAGCCTTCCCTCCTTCTCCTCCTGGCTTTTATCAAACTCAGAGTGGGACAATATTGCTGGGCATTAGAGATATGTTTTCCATTTTTCCGTTCTCGTGTTTGTCGGCCTCTGAAAAGCCCAAAAAAAAATGTTTTATTGCCGTCCTACCCTTCAACTTTTTTTTATAACGCTCATTTCTCCATTTTCTATACTCAAGTGCTCCCTAAAAAAAAAACCTTGAGTGTTCCCCGAAATGGCGGAAACAAAAAGAAAAAAGAACACAGGGACACAGAAAAAGGGTACAAACAAAACAACAAACCAAGGTCTTGCTTATAGACCAGCGTGGAGGCAAGGTTGTTCGGGATGGGACGTCTCACAGTGACTGATCTCATTTTGATGACACCACAAGTCTGGAGAGTGGCGTGGTTTCATGCCTGTCCTACCGAGTCCCTGATTAAAGCGCAAGGGCGAAGCAATAACTGCATCACTGTGCTCCGCCATGAAGCCATCAGAATTAGGGAGCGAGAGAGGGCACGCTAGAGAGGAAAGACATGGGGAGAGAGAGAGAGAGAGAGAGAGAGAGAGAGAGAGAGAGAGAGAGAGAGAGAGAGAGAGAGACAGTCGTCTTATTGTCCGATGCGGGGTATACGTTTAACATTCAAACAGCGTCCCTCGCACAGCTGCCCGACTCTTTGGGCTACGTTAAATGTACGGAGCGTCTGTGCGTAGATGCCGACATGGTGAACTACAGGATGCGTCGTACGATGACATTTATGGGTTGCAGTCATTTTGGTTTGAAAGGTCCACAGTGCCGGTGCGAAGGGACCAAAAAACAAGCGGGGCAGAAACGAGTCTTTCCTTTTTTTTCCTTTTGTCTTTTCGCTATGATCAATCACCACGCCGATGCTAAGAGCCAGCTAACGATTAGCATAATCACTCAGTCCCCTGAGTACTCCATCACCCCGCATGGCGGTTTATAATGCGGAAGGGCAAACGTGACGGAAGGGAAGCTTTTCTTTGGCAATAATTGGCTGTAAATATTATCTCCTTTATTTTTCCCATCGGGGCAGCAGCCTGCCAAACGTAAATATCTGGGAGCAGCTGGATAGTTGGAGATTCACAGCTCGGTTGTTGTTAATTCGAGAGGCTGAGAAATGTAGCTTGTACAGGTGTTACGTGAGATATTTAACCCATAGGAATGCACACGATCTGCAATGTTAACATTGTCATCTGAATATATGTGCAGACATATATTTAGCTGAGGACACTAAATATGAGGACATTTTTTTAAAGGGCTCATGGTGGACACACACATTGTCATGGATGTTTGTAAATAGAACCTGCAGATTTGTGTGTGTGTGTGTGTGCGTGTGTGTGAGTTTGTTTGTGCCCCCATGTGTTTGTGTGTGTGTGGTGTCTGGTGTGCGGTGTTTGTGCTTACATAATTTAGGAAACAACGTTCCACTTCATGTTCGTGTAGCCTTTTTTCTTTTTTTTTACTAATTTGACAGTTTGATGTCAAGGAACAAATCATCATCAACGGATGCATAACAGGAAATTATTTCCAAAAAAATATTTTTTGTCTCTGTTCTGTTCCGTCTCTTATTTATTTAGCTGTCAAATATCATTCTGAACATTTATAAATACACTTAAGAACATGCATGCACGCACACACACACACACGCATGCGCACACAGAAGCATACACACACACAAGCATGCACACACACTCACACACACACACACACACACACACACACACACATACAGGATAGCTCCACTCAGTGTGTCCCGTGAGAGGGATGTTTAAATACATCGGATCCTGAGGGACAGACACATCACACAGTGCCAGTGATGCTTTTCACACAGTCTGCGCATACCTGCACACACACACATACATACAAACGCACACACAAACACACAAATCAATCGGAAATACAGTGTTTCATGTTTTCTCCTGTCAGTTAACCTAAAACCTAAAACACAAAAACAAACTTTAAAGTAACAATATGCCTGTTCCCTGCTCGACCAATCAGCAATAAGTTGACTCGCTCCTCCACAGAGACGTGGCTAACCTTGCATAGCGTCTTTGGGTACGTTTAACTCGACGACCGGCAGACAGGGGCCGTGTTTGAGTATCTGCGTTGCAACGTGGATCACTGCAGATCTTTGGATGTTTGCTATTTGGCCTTTTCTCTTAACCAGACAAAGGAGTGATAGTTGCTATGTGGTTGTAACTTTGCACAACATCTTTGATGCAGCAGAACGCGATACGATCAGTCAACCTGTCTCTTCCTCATTAACACAAATGCTACTCACACCTGGGAGCGGGAGCTAACATTGGTCAAAATGATGCTCAACGCCGGCTCCAGAAATACACCAGCGTAGGTACAGGCGGGGCTGCTGTGTGAATAGTTGAGACAAAACATGTTTGGGAGTCTGTGTGAACTTGTAAAAACTCTTCTTCATGAGAAGCAAAGGAATAATGTTTACTGAAGCCCTCTTCCCATGTTTTATTTAAGAAATATGTTTTTTAACCCAAGACCACAAAAAGGACAGGGTGCTGGTAGCAGTACTATTGAATCATTATGAATCAATTTCAATTTTTGGGGGGATATTGTCCTAATGCGGTTGATCGTGAATATCATGAATAAAATCAAACGGCTATACTCCATATTGTGATAAAGTGTGTGATAGAGTGATACAATAAACCAAAAACGAATCTATACACAGACTTGCCTGATACATAAAGATGCCATCTACTTTTACAGGACACGGATGATAATTTAGCACTCCAGAAAACCAGAGCAATTAGATCAACCAGGAGTATGTTACCCCTTTTATACTATTATCTACTACTTCATAAGTAATCCATGATCAATGGTATCAAACGCTACCTTGGGATCTATAACAATCCCACTGTTTATTCTTTATTGTCTATTGCAGTTTCAATATTCAGTACTAGTTCCATTATCTCTAGTGAGGTAGTCCGCCTGGCTCGAAATGCATACGATAAAATGATAAAGTCTTTAAACAAATAATTGTTCTCGTATTTAAAAAAAAATGGGGATGGAAGATTGTAGATGGAAGTGACTTTAGCTGTTTTTATTTTTTTGGAAGTATGACTTTGAGGAAGGATTGCTTGCATATGTGTCAACGGTTTTGGGATATTTTCTTCCATTCCTGAACTCATTAACAATTTTAACGATAATTAACTAAACTCCATTGACAAACATTGATTGAACCATTTTATCAGTGCTGTCATCTTCTTTAACTTCCATGTTTCTCTGCCCATCATTCTCAGTCACTAGCGTCTTCTGTACCGTCCATGCTGCTCTGCCCATCATTCTCATTCTCTAACGTAGGTTCAACTTTGGCAAAGTAGTCTAGAGTGATAACTAGAGTTATTCGCTTTCCCAAGACCTTCTTATGCTGTTGGGCACTTTCTTTGTTCCCTGAATATTAATTATATTTACCTGCAATATTTTTGCTTTAATATTCCTTCCTGTTACATCTCATAATGCCTATACATTTATCTCTTATTTTATATATATTTTGTTCTACTTTTTAGGTATATTTAGTGAATGTTTCTTCTTGCATGCAGTCTGCATCCTCTTAGTAATCCATGGTTATCCAGATAGTTATGCTTCCCTCAGGACATTTTTTAACAGGCTATTATTTTTATAGAATTTTGTTAATGTAATGTGGACTTTGTCTGATCCATCAACATAAACATTGTGCTAAAATTACTGAAAATATATTTATATATGTTCAATTCCATATTCGGAACATCTAAAAAACATAATACATTGCAAATATAGAATATAATGTCATGATTATGTATGATGTATGTTATTGTATTCTATTGTTTTTCTGTGGAATTGAACAAGATTCAAAGAAACACTGGCCGTTTGGATACAATTCAAGATGGTGACGAGAGGACTCAAAGCATTTAATTATTTGTTATTCGGTTGATGAATCCTCATAGTAAATAATAGGGTGATGAAACAAAAGCTATAAGTTAATAGCTTTTATGCACAAAAAGAGTGTGACATGGTATTTTAATAGTTTTATTAAATCCCATCCCTCTACTATTATATTTCTAATGTTGTTGCTCTCAGTCTCTTACTCCATTTGTCCCTTATACATTTTTTGCTCCTCATTTGCCCTGCATTAGCGTGAGATGGTGTTAACTAACGCCATCATGCCAGCTATCTATTGGGGGGATGGGGTCGGGTGGGGGGGGGGGGGGGGCGTTAATGAGTGGCTGGTGGACGCCTGGCTTCATGCCTACAGTCGGCTGAGACACTCACCCCTTCATTAGAACTTAAAACATGGACATCATTTGCTCTCCTTCTGACACCTCTCTCCCTTGTCGACTTTTCCAAACCACTTATCGTCGAGCTTAGAAACTAAAAATAGGGTCGGGGGTAGACAACACAGAGACAGATGAAATATAATGGAGAGAGAAAGGTGGAATTAGGGAGCAGAACAGAGCAAGAAGGGAGGATCAAAGGGATTCAGGGGAGGATGAGGAGGAAGAGGAGGAGTGTGGAGCACCCATCACAATGCCAGATGAAACACAATCACTCCTCCACCGGTGGTAAACACTGGTCCTTCTTTCAGCAGCTATACAATGGCATCAACAAAATGAAACAATGTTCTCTTCTTGCTATTATATACGGATGAAAATCCAGGAAGTGAGCAGCATAACACTACCATTAGGGCTAATAATAAGAATTAACAATAAAAAAAATAATCTTCTTATTGTTGTCATTATTTTATTCAGAGTGTTTTATTAGTAGCATCAGCAGTAAGTTGCAGTAGTGGTAGCTGTAAATGTAGTAGCCGTAGTAGCAAAATTGACAGTACCAATATTAATTGTATTAAAAAGTGCTTTTCATTCTCGCCATCAGTCATATAAGCAATAGAGGTGGTGAAGGTTGTCTGCTGTTCACAACCGTTCACTTAAACTGCAGGGCAGACCGAGAAGCATCACTAACCCCCCCCCCCCCCCCCCCCCTCCCCCCGTCTCACGACAAGATGAAGCTAAACAGCTGAGACGCAGCGTCGCAGGTACTTCTTCATGCACCATTTGATGAATAGATTAATTCCAGAGTAACATGCTCTTATTCATTGTTTCCTCTGGTGGGACTCGGTGGCAGAAGTGATGATTAATGGCCGGCCGCCTGAAAATGGTAATCTGTACCTTTTTTTTTTAATTCATGACCTACTTTTTTGCACTAGTTATCCAATTTTTTAATGAAAAAGGAAATCTCCGGTCCTCCTCGCCTCGGACGCTCTCCTATCACACCCCAGGTAATAGACTGCTATGCATGGAGACGGTGGCACGATTCCCCCGGGTCAATTTGTTTATATGTGCAATAAAGTGCTACTGTCACATTAAATATAGTGTAGGGGAGGCAGAGAGAGAGAGAGAGAGAGCGAGAGAGGGAGAGAGCGCGAGAGAGAGAGAGAGAGAGAGAGAGAGAGAGAGAGAGAGAGAGAGAGGTTGGGGGGGGGGGGGGGCGAGGAGGGTATATATTTAGCGTGGGTTCCCCAGCCACCATCCGTGCTGCATGACTTCCATGTCTCCTCGTCTGATGAAGACCAATTAGATGACAGATTAACAAAACCAGGGACTGCATCTCCAACTCCTCACAGACGCCTGGAAGTAGGCCTGTCCCATCGGCCGTTCCTTGCTTCGACAAAGACGCACGCACAAACACACACACTCTCTCTCAGGGGCGACGTCAGCTGCTTCTCTAATGGTTCGCTGCTGACGCTTTTATCGCTCCACGTCAGGTGTTGGAGAATTTAGTTCCACAACTTAAAAGTTGTAAAATATTTACAGACTTTTATCGTCACAAGCCACGCAAGCTGTCAAAGACAACAGCGAAGGACACAGCCGGTTTTGTCCTGTGAGGGGCCAGAGTGTGCACTTGTAATCTCTTACCGCTCAGCAACGCTGCACCTCACCAGTCGTTGCTGGAAGAGGGAAGAGGAAGGCTCAATGCAATTGATCTTCCAACCACAACATCATTATCAAGCTTTTTAAACACTGCGGAACACATTCTAATAAGCGATGCAGGTTAGTCTTCACCCCCATATCCCCCGCTCCCCCTAGAAAGCATCAGACACTTCTTTGACATTGACTCGTGGTGAATCTTCAAGCAGGGATTTTCTTGTGCCCGAGCAAGGACAGTCGTCGGCCACTAATTCCCTCCTTATTACCATATCAATGATATGTACAGCTTGCGATAGGGCTGCTCTTGAAAGACTGCATGTGTTTGCTGCAGCCCCTGAATATTTCTAAAGCCCTGATAAGCTTGATAGGAAAAAAAAAACCTGATTTGAAAGAGCGATCCAAATATGAACTTGGATGGTGCAACTGTTGACCCATCTGAGAGTGACCAATCAAAGGGACTTATTCAACATGTAGATGAGGATGAGCCAATCACTGTCCCAGGGGCATGCTTCATAGAATAAAATATATTTTTAATGCAAATCAGACTGTTTCGAGGGTTATCTCACTCGATACACACAATTTTAATTAATTATTCGAAGTATATAATCTCATAAAATGTTGTTGCTGCCAAGGACACTTCTTGTTTTAGTCAGTTGAGGTTATCCTAACGTATACGTGTCATCTTTCTTTTGGATTAGAAGAAGGCAGAGGCGACAGTGTTTGAAGTGGGCCTGGAAGAGGCCCCACGTGGGGCTCTTCAGATCCATGACCAACAGGCCACCGGGGGGGGGCGCGACCAGCGAATGCGTTTCTGGAACCGACTTAAAATATTCTGTGACCTCAGTGTTTGCCGTGGACCATGGGCCATAGAAAATCACAAAGTAAAACCTTACTTACCATCGCTGGAGGTGAGACCCGTAACAGCGGTGGTATCGCCACAACACTTTCCCTGTGTGTTCGCAGCCTATGATGGCTGCAGTACACTGGATCAGTGTGCTGTTCCCGGAGTTGAGGCCTAGGATACTGCTTCTGAGCTACTCATGGGCTCCTGGAGTCGATAGGGATGCACGACCTTGCAAGGCCGACCCATTGCTCCATCGTTTGTGACCACTGATTACGGGAGGCTTGGGAGTGTACACCAAGGCACACATTATTTAATGTTATAACATGCCAACACTACCAACCCCACGCTTTCCTGCATGTTCCGCATGATCCAGCTGTCTTTCCCACAATAGTACTTTATGTCCCTCTCTTCCTCCCTTCTTCTCCCATCTGCCCTTCTTGGCCTTCCGTCACGCGGACACACCCCTCTGGTTTCAGTGGCGACTACTGAGCACGTTCCTTGGAGCCGCACCCCAAATCAGCCTCCCATTTTGAACCGGAGTCGAGAAGTCGCCTGTTATCCAAAGAGCACAAAGAAAGAAATGCGGTTGAACATTTTAAAACGCTAATGGTTTGGTTTTTTCTCTCAATAGACCACAGATTAACTCTGACACAGATCGATACCCCCTCACTCTCTCCCCCCCTCCCCCCAACCCCTTTCCAGTGGGCAAATGGTTGAGGATACAGAGCTAATTACAATTCCCTGGACTCTTTTACTTTCTCATCTGTGATATTATTTTTGAGTAGGCCAACCACTGACCCTTTTCGGTGCAAAAAAACGGATGAAAAACTGTCAGGAATGGAATTAAACTCCCTGCTGTACATGGCTGAGGCAAAATCACAGCATTGTAAAGAAAAAAGAAAAGGAACAAGTTATTTCTTGTTTGATACAAGCAAAACTATCTGAGATTCCCTGTTGTGTCGTGGTCATGTGCGTCGCATTTATTATCAGACGGTGTATTACGCTATTAATACATAGGCCCTACTTAAATGCTGAAGATTGATTTCACACTACAACTGTTGGTTTTATTTAGTCCTCTTTGGTCTACGCTATATCAATTCAGCACACAGGATGAACTGAGTGTATATCAGATCAAGTGTTTTTTTTTATGCATGGAAATCCGGTGGCACATTACTCATTTCTGGGCGTTGTGTTAACGAGTCCTATCTCCATGCAGAGACCAACTTTCGCAACTTCCTCCAGCAGTCAATGATCAATCTAGGGCCATAAAGCAGCCCATCAACATTCTGCCAATAACAGTCCTTGCTCTGTGCCCTGCAGATCATGCGAATGGATCCATTATAAGTGCCATTAAAAACATTGTACCCCTCTAATCCATTTGCTGCTCAAAGTGCCACATAAACCCAGTGGTATTTTATGGACAGTGAGTGTATACAGTTCTTTTGGGGCACAGCCACACACACACATAATGTGTGGTATTTCCGTGTTTTATCGCGTCAACATGCAGTCCCGGTGGGCCTCCGCAGCTGTGCTTCTGACCAGAGCCACTGGGAGGTCACTGTCTCACAGCACGTGTGTGTTTGTGCGTGTGTGTGTGGTTGGGGGTGTGCATTTGAGGACTTAGTCTTTTTGAATGGGAGCAACTTAGTATATAACAGATCCGTCAAACACACATATACACACACAAACACAGACACACATGTTTGCACACACACACAAAAACACACGCACACACAAACAAACACACAAACAGGCAATGTGTATACACCCAAAAATATGCAGTAACATTCACACGCAAACTCCTAGGGTCAATGTCAGATGCTAGATTATTTGCATTATTAATTTGATTAATATGTAGGCCTATTTATCTTTTTGGTGCAGTGTCCTTTCTCAAAGATGACTTGCCATCTGGCGTGCTTTTATTTTAGAATGCTGTTCTATTTGTTGTACAACAGATTTAATGTGATTTTGGAAAACATGATGAAAAAAAATGTACTATTCATTAACGTTCCCCTGAAACATCCCATTAGATTTACCTAATAGCGTTGTACTATTTTGAAAATGTTCCCCGTTCCGAAGCCCACGTGCATTTTGCTCCTCTACCTATTTTTTTGGGGTTTGTTTATTATCGTTTCTCAGGCAAGCTGTCGCAATGTGTCACAACGCAACATACTGAAACATGTTTACCGAGAGACACTCATTTTTAAAGTGTCTAAATGTGCTGATGGAAGCAAAACCATTAAGCATAACAGACACACGACCCTTCTACTGTAAGCCTCAGGCACTAAGTTGAACAAACACGCTGTAATGTTATGCTTTTAAAACCTATACACCCACAATTTGGGAAATGGTATGGGAAAATATTCACGCATCCAAACTAACGATCGTAATTTATGATGTCCAAATGAAAGTTTTACATTCAAGTCAACATTTCAGTCCGCCTGGGGGCAACGGGGGCAAACACGTCGCTAATTAATTGTAACAGCTTGTCATTTATACCATTTATAATTTGCACACTTTTCTTCTCGCACACCTTTCTCCCAGTGATCGTTTTAATATACATCATTGGCTAGTCAGTTTTACCTCCATGGTTAATGAGCATGGCGTTATAGTTTCACCAGTCAGTCAATGAGGATACTGGACAGCCTGTTAAATGTCGTTGGGAGAGCGACTTCTCCTCCAACGACAAGATATTGTCATATGCCAAGACATTTTTCAAGGAAACTCTGGTGTGTTTGTGTGTGTGTGTGTGTGTGTGTGTGTGTGTGTGTGTGTGTGTGTGTGTGTGTGTGTGTGTGTGTGTGTGTGTGTGCGTGTGTGTGTGTGTGCGTGTGTGTGTGTGTGTGTGTGTGTGTGTGTGTGTGTGTGTGTGTGTGTGTCTGTGTGTGTGTGTGTGTGTGTGTGTGTGTGTGTGTGTGTGTGTGTGTGTGTGTGTGTGTGTGGGTGGTTGTGTGGAAGCATGTGTGTGTGTGTGTGACTCGCCACAGTCTGTCTCCTTCCAGGCTGTCTCGGGAACTGTGCTCGCAGAATAAACCTCCAGCTCAGCCAAACCGACGGAGACATGCTGTCAAACTCAAAGCAGACGGGCAAACTTTCCCCAGCTTAGCATGTCCTAACACGCGCCGCTCGGATCCTTGTGACCAAACCTGCAAGGGAAAATATCGCCTATAGTTAGGGATTGGAAAGATTGGGGGGGGTGTTTGTGTGTGTGTGTGTGTGTGTGTGTGTGTGTGTGTGTGTGTGTGTGTGTGTGTGTGTGTGTGTGTGTCTGTGTGTGTGTTTGTGTGTGTGTGTGTGTGTGTGTGTGTGTGTGTGTGTGTGTGTGTGTGTGTGTGTGTGTGTGTGTGTGTGTGCGCGTGTGTGTGTTTGTTTTTTGTTTCGTATAATTAGAGAAAAAACAACACAACACATGGCTGTGTCTGGGGAGATCGATTGAGCAATCAATCGTCTAGATTGGTTAAACACATAGGCGGAGCTCGTCAATAGTCTGATTGGGTCCCTGGAGGGGGAAAAAAACAAACAAGCTAAAATAGCGGTTAGACAAAATGAGCACCCCCTTAGTGCAGGAAACACAAGGGTGAACAGGTGTAGTGACTGACATTCCCCAACGGTAGCTAGGGGGCACGGCCTCCCTATCTGCACACCTCCAGTGCTCACACACTAATGAGATGCATGAGGGGCTTCCGCTCCTACAGTTGGCATGCAGCAGCCTTCTCCTACCAGTGGTTTTGTTTTTGTTTTGCATTGGAGTATTTTCTTGCATTTCGTATGCAAACACACACACAAATACACACACACACACACACGCACGCACGCACGCACACACACACACACACACACACACACACACACACACACACACACACACACACACACACACACACACACACACACACACACACACACACACACACACACACATGCATTCTAGGCACAAACTCCTTTTGCATTCTGCAGTATAATATTATACTTTGATTAAATAAATGCATAATATCATGACAATATCATAAATAAAGCTTTGGTTTAAGGAATTGTATTCTTGATAAGAATGGAAAAACAGATATATGGCTACAGGCTTCATTCAATTAGCTAAATCAATTAAATTGTTTGCTTGACATTAAATTATAGATCTAAACCTAATATTCACCACTCAATCATGGAACATCACACATTCATGTAACAATCAGTAATAGTTTGAATGCTGTCCCCGGGATGTTCTGAAATACAGTCTGCGTGCCAAGGAGAGGCAGAACAACACATCATGGGAAAGGTCCCTTTCATCCCTTATGCTGAAGAGTTTGTTTCATCAATTGCTCCTTGGCATGCGTGGCTCTGTGTGACAGTGTCTTTGCAAACTGACAGAAATGTATTTTTACTTATGGGTGAACGTGTACCAGCATCAGTGGTGGGTTCACAAGCCTGAGAAGAAACATTGCAGGATCTCTTCTGCAGAGTGGGAGAAAGAAACAGAGAAACAGGGGAACAAAGAGAAATCCGGTGCAATCGCACTCATCGCAGCCCTGAAAGGAACATCACAGATGATTACCGCCTTGGAACAGATACATTTTTGAAAAATGATCCCTTTAATCTGTAAACACGCTGGAAATATGTTGTCAAGAGAAGAAATACCCTAAATCACATTAGCGAATAACGGCCCTTTTAGCAAAAGAAACTGGGTCATTTTAGTTAATTTACCGATTGCGCAAGACATTCCGGTTCTTTCCAGAGGCAGAAGCTGAAAATGGCGTTTCTAAAATAAGAACTGAAATCTGGACGAGCAGCTTAAGAGATGTGAAAAGACAGCCATTAAAACCCAACCGCTCCAGGAAATGAATGCAAGTGTTCCCTTTTCTTTTTATGATTCTTTGTATAGGCGACAGATTCATTTAACAATACTTCTTCATCTAATGTGCAAAATGCATGAACGTCCTCCTCTGTTTTAAAATACTCTAACGAAGAATAGCAAAAAAATATTATAGCTAAACGACATCATTATGCTGCATGCAGCAAAAGGTCACATTCTGTGCTGTGCTTATTTTCCAATATTATACGATCAGATTGTATTTGTATAGGAGGGCATCTTCATACCGCAAGATTTATGATTTATGTAAAAAAAAATCAATTTTTCTCAAGTCTTTTGTGTAACTTAACTGTAAAATGTGTGGGTGTTTTTTTTTCAAGTGAATGAAATCACGACATGTGGATCAGACTGTACTACTATATTTTCCATTTTTCTCTTAAGCATAACTTCAAATGAATGGTGCTTTATGAAAAAAAGGTTATTATTATTATAAATTAATATCATTCATCATTCCAACGACTAGAATCCCTATGACATACACTCAGAACCATGCACTCAGTCACGCTGTGGTGTGGCCGGCTTGGCTCTTCCCAATGGAACAAAAAGCATATGCCATAGTTTGTGAAAAAGGGTTGAGTGTTCAATGTTTAATTGAGTCCCAATCCCCTGTTTAATAATGCAACACCTAATCTTAAAAATATGCATTTCCTATTTATCAACGCACTTTCTTCCCCATATGTGGAAGAGGTTGTTTGAGTGGACCCTGCCATACAAGTGCAGGGGCGGTCCACCTTCACCACTTTGCTGACAAACTCACTTTTACATTTGCTTTAAATTTTAATTACTTGGTTCTTTCCTAAGATGAGCTCAGGCTCCCTTATCCTGGAGCCCACAGCTAGCGGTGCAATAGTGTAGCAACCATACGTTCACATGAGCGCAATTACCCAACTCTAGCTTCTATATTGGGTCGCACATTTTAAGATTAATTTAATTGTGCTTGGCGCCTACGCCTTTATTTATAGACACGTATATCGGTGCAACGCTGTACTAATGCAGTGGCTTCCTTCACCCAAACTAATATCTCTCTCTCCCCCCCGCCCATTTCTCTCTCTCTCTGTCTCTGTCTCTCTCTCCTTCATTCTATTACACTACCCACCATTGTCACTCGGTTACATTGTCAATTACAGTCAGTTTGGATTAGCCGGACACATGGGAATTGGCAATGCTTTATTTTTCCCCTCTGTGGTAAACACAACACAATCACAGGACATTAAACACCTTATCAATGCTGTCGTATTTCACACCGCAACAAAAGACCAGTGAGCGCAACACGTCGGGTGTGAACACGGAGACTGCCAGGTTGTAGACAGAGGAAACTGTCCAAAACAAACAACCCGGTTCCCTGCAAGAGGGCGCCTCTTTAAAAGGTGGTATTTACTGTGAAGACGTTGTGGTGCAAGTGCTTTCTTTGCATAGGCCGTTTAAATACATGTAATCCTGTGAGCGGAGAGACATGGACGAGTACAATGAATGAAAAGCAAAGGACATTTTGTTGGATTAAACCACAGCAATGTAGGGACAAGTGTTCAGGAATAGCAATTTGCCCTACAATGTTACCAACGGTCTCTTTGTTTACTCAAACATAATGTTCCAAAGGCTCTTCGATCAGGCGTACTCAGGAAAGGCTTTTTCCAATGCAAAGTACACAGGGCAATGTTTTTTTATTTTTTTATTGTAGTGGGCGTTTGGACTCGGCAAGTGAAAGTGCATAATCAGAAGCTGCGGTGTAGGACATGTGCTTGCCCTTTGTGTAGAACATGAATTTTGCCCTTTTAATGTCTTCAAAGAGAGGGAAAGAGAGAGAGAGAGAGAGAGAGCGAGAGAGAGAGAGAGAGAGAGAGAGAGAGAGAGAGAGAGAGAGAGAGAGAGAGAGAGAGGGAGTGTGAGAGACAAAGCGACAGAAAGAGCAGAAGAGAGGTAGAGGGACAGTGCCATGGCCAGGTGACACTGGGGGCTGTGCAGCGCCAACACGTGACACAGCTTGCTTCTTATATTGTAAGCCTTGAGAATGTGAGAGAGTTGTCCCTGTGCTCTTACTGTCACCATGCACATGCTGTGAAGATGTTTTCCTTTCTGGGTTGAGTCCCAATGGGTTTCGTTGAAACTTCGGTGAGTCTCCAGGAGAAAACTTCATTTGATTTTCTAATTAAAGTCCAACCCTAATAAACTTAAAGAAACACTGGCGAACGGGTCCCTATAAGACGAAACTCAATCATTTTGGATTTTGTTAAATATGCACATTCCAACGCCCTCAATCGCCTTGTGTTAGCGTTAAGTGCCTCGCCTCGCCCGAATGTTTCGTTCCGTCCCTCCCCTTGCCGCCGTTTTATTGCTGCTTTTATATCTTCTCCCCTCGATTCAATCTGTTCGCCTCATTCCCTTCCCATCGGAGGCGTAGTTCCTCCATCTTAGATTCACTCAGCTCCATCACTTCGCCAGTGATGGCAATCATCAGGGCGCTCATTTTAACAACCAGTGGAACTACAATAGCTGCAAATGGCTTCGGGTGAGAAATGGCTTTTCAAGGTGTAGCGTGTTTACCGGTCAGAGGGGCCACCATGTTAGCCATGTGAGGCGAATAGAGAAAGAAAAGCTCTCCAACGACACCTTCATTGATATGGAAATGCAGGGCTTGTAAGTGCGTCGTCATCAAGCCCATTTTTTACGCATTATGTTAACGAAGCATGAAAATGACAAGGGAAGTGGAGAGTTTTTTTCTGTTGATTACCAAAATAAAAGCAAACTCTCTTAATTATCTTTATTGCCGGAGATCCCCTACAAAGCAAACTTTATGAATGGCCAAAATGGAGTAGGCCGGAGTTAATAAAGTCCATTTGCAACTTTATGGTCCATGGACTGTAAAACTACTCCACGGTAAGATGTGAGAGTTACTCTAGTTCACCCTATTTTTAACCCTGATCTCGGAGCCAGCAGCCCTACTCTAATTTAGCAAAACTCTTTTATAAGGGCATTTTAATATGTGTATTTATATGAAGGCCAGTCTAACGGTATTGATTTGGAACCTTTATAGACCCTTTTTTACAGTTTACAAGAGTTTGTCGAGCTGTGCTTGTCAAGTACGCGCTTACAGAACCCCACCTTCAGTAACATGATTGGTCGAAAAAAATGATTTGAATCGAAAGAAAGTGAAATGTTCAAAGTTCAAAGTTCAAGTTCAAAGTACTTTATTTGTCATTGCCATAAAGACAACGAGACAAATGTTGTTTGATTCGTGAGACTAGTGTTACCCCCTCACACTGTACATACCTTGTTGGGCTTGAGGAATCTCATCCGTGCCACAAACTGATCTGCAGACATTAAATAACAGGCAACGAATGCAAATCCGACATCCCAGCAGTATCCTCTGGTACCTGCGGTGCCATTAGAAGAACCTGGTGTCTCTCTGCTTCCACGAGTGAGAACAGGTGCAGGTTCCTGGGTTCCCATCCCATGTTACCTCCCTCCCCGCTGACGCCCTGAGTGACAGTCCAAGTCATCAATATTCATCTGACCCAGAAGCCTCTGAGAAGGGAGGAAATGGGTGATATACAGCAGCATGCGCATAATATTGTGAAGCGCACACACAAGCCCAAGTGTCACGTTTGATTTGTATTTCACTTGTTAATATGAGAAAACAGGCATTGCTTCAAACCATGTTGGTGATTATAGCACTCATTGGACCAGGATTAAAAGTCCCGCGTACAAACAAAACAGCCCTGCTGTCTGCCCCCTGGGACCATCACCACCCATTCATGCTGCAATTCTCTTGTCTTGCTTTTGACAAAGATCCATACAAACAGACGTGAACATCTCTGGTACCCACGGCAATATAATAATAAAAAATCCTAATAGGATACAGTCACTGCCACCTTTGGCATCGAATCGTTTTTCTTTTTCTCTTTTGGCCTTTGTGAAATGCACTGTTGGTGTGTGATGCTCAATATCTCCTTTGCCTTTTCACAATTTCCATAGAAAAATAACAATACCGATTATTTCAACACTGGGAAAGGAAGACTCAAGGTAGAAGCACACAGTGGACAGAAATAGATTAGATATTTATATCATTAGTGACAGATAGTAGTACCACGAGTGCACAGGTGCATGACCATACAGTGTGTAGTCCAAATATATTGTGAGCACCATACCATACTCCATACATATACCATGCTCACATAAACAATGAGCCAATGAATGCATTGTTGCTATTATTTCCATCATCTAAATTGAATAAGAATCACTACAAACCATTTAATCTTTCTGCAAACGCAACGTTATGGACTAGTGATAGCAATTAGGAACATAGTGCTACACTGCAATCATGCAGTGGTCTCACTCTCGTCCCCTGACGTCCATCAACACTTTAAACCATCCCGCCGATGTCACACGGCGGGCCTCCTGAAGGGGGCAGATAAGATTATCTGCAGATTGCACCTTAATTACCCGGGGGATCTCAGAGATGACGCAGTGGCCATCTCTCCATCTGCCCGTCTGCCATCACAGGATTATCAGGAGGTCATCAAACAGAAGGGGTCGTCTGTGTGGCATTGCCGGCACCAGAGAAGAATCCAAAATACATAGAAGCCTATTGCTGTTTGTTTTGCTTTGTTTCCCATCAACAGTAATAACTTGAATTAAAACATGACTTTCAAAGGACCCAGGGCCCTTTCCACCTCGTACATTCTCAGACAAAGCACAGGAACAGTGTGTGTTCAATGCATTAGAACATTATACACTCCAACAATGAGGCAGACGCAGCGGGCATATTTTCAACTGTGGAGTTATTGCTCACACTATTACACTTTACATCTAATCCGTTTGATTTATCAGGAGGAATATACAATGTAATTACTGTAGTTGGATATGGTATTCCACTGTTTGCACTGTGAATTGGACGTTAAAGAGTAGAGACCGGCAGGAGTGGGATGGAATAATAAAACTAAGCGATAATTGTTTAATTCCACTTGATTTGCATTTAAAGGGTGAGAGGATATGATGGATCAAGTCAGCACGATGTGATGTTAATACCACTCATCCTTCCCCCCCATTAAGAAGGTGTAATGGGATTTCCCCATTATTAGCCATAAAGCTACATTCCCTTTAGATTCCCAAGTCCATTTATATGCAGATGATGTCCATTCTTGTATCTCTTCGACTCATAATAGCAATTACAGGCTGTAAAGGAGTAACACATACGAACTTGTTCTGCATCCATTTGGTGTCTGTGTGTGTGTGTGTGTGTGTGTGTGTGTGTGTGTGTGTGTGTGTGTGTGTGTGTGTGTGTGTGTGTGTGTGTGTGTTTGTGTGTGTGTGTGTGTGTGTGTTGATCCTGTCCAGGAGTCCATTAAGAGACTGATGGCAGATGAGGAGAGCCAAGGAAACTGACATGGTAGTTCAAAATGAAACAATAAGTTACGGCATCTTTTAATAATAACGTTTCAGAAATTAATTTTATTAATTTTCTCCCTTTCCCCTCACTGCATCGATGAAAAAGGACTGGTTTGTGTACCATGAACTTTGTCTGTGTCTGTGTCTTCTCCTCTCGCGTTGTATTTCTGCCCTGCAATCGCCGCAATTCATACATGACATCGCCATCAATTTCCTGTCCATGGCAGGGAGTCCTAGATATACGACTTAGGATATATAATACACACAACCTCCTTCGCTTCAAGGTTGTTTGAATCAGATTACAAATGATAGCAAGCTACCCGGAACGCCCTTGCCGACGGAGAACCGTCTTCAAATTAAACCCTAATTTGTCTAAAGGTAGTTGTGCGTTTTAGTTTTTTTTTCTTTCTGGGTTCAATATCACTTTAGCAGATGCTTTCACAGCCAGCTGTTGGGAATCGATACGAGTTAGTCATCTTAAGAATAACGTACAGGACACTGCAATGATCCGTATCGAGCATCAACAGTTAAAAGAGACACGGCCTCCATGTGGTTGGTACCCCCAAATAGGGTTTTCTCCGAGAGGTTTACGGGAAGATTAGATTACTCCATCTACTGCATTGTTCTCGGCACAGAGACATGAGAGACCTTTTGTAAGGCCGCGTGGCGTTGACGGTTATGAGCTTAACTCTGTCAGGGGACAACATTCTCGTTGGCTTGTTGCTCAGAGCTCAGGCTCGCGAGGGTCTTGACGAAGGTAAGAAGATAATCCATGTGCAGGACAAACAGAGAACAACACAACGCGCTGCACAGCTGCTCCTGAACAACACTGGAGCAGATCCTTCGGACTGCTTTGTGTTCTGCTGAGAATGGATACTTCTATTCACTAAGGCTGTGTTGTTGCTGTGGCTGTTGTTGTTGTTGTTGTTGTTGTTGTTGTTGTTGTTGTTGTAGCTGCTGCTGGTACTCTTGATGCTGCTGGCTGGTGTGGCCAGCAAGTTGTGTTTTGTTGTTTGTGATGTTGTTGTTGCTGTACCGCACACAGCGGCCTGCAGCTGGTTACTGCACTACGTCCCTCCCAGACAAAAAACACTGTTCACTAACAAACGAAAACCGATTAAATGATGTTCAATTAATTTTGTTTTGGAGATAAAACTCCAGAAAACAGAAGTAAAGACGTCACAAAGGAGACAAAGCACTGACTGTACTTAAAGTAGCTGACCTTGAAGTCTGTCGTGCCTCGGTTGAGGTGTGGACGCTCAGAAATGCTCAGCACGGCTTGGGGTCTCTCGATCCCTGACCGCTCACAACATGCTGAGTTCATCATTAATGGACTAGTTAGGCACAAACTGCACCTCCTGCATTGATATTTCTTTCATTTGTGCCAACATCATCTGCAATTTCAGTGAAGGTTGTATTGAGTTATGTCATTGTGTCATGCCAGGGCCAAAAAATATATTCAAGCTGTCTATTCGAATGCAGAACACTTTCCATTTTCTATACACCACCAATCCAAAATCAAGGATTATTTAAAGAGCATGGCTTCCATCGTCTGCACACGCTGAACCCGTTAGCTCCAGTGTTCTGGGCTGGCTATCCCACTGACTTGTGACAGAATAAAACATCAGCAAGCCCGTAGCCAACACTGATCCTGTGTATGTATCCCTGGGTCTCTCTGGCTGAATGTCAGTCATTTGGCTGATTAATTGAGACATGGCGTGGCGATGCGTAGAAGGCCTCCCACACAAACAGGGGTAATGGCGGCAACCCAGTGTTGCAGCTGCCTCCCTAGCAGTTGAAAAGCAAGGCGGACGATGCCGCAGTGAGGAAGGGAAGAGACCAGAGGCTGCAACGCAGGAGTCTCCGTCCGAACACGGCAGAGAGGACACTGCATCTACGGGGGAATTGTCCCTGTATCTTCAATGACATTGTTGCTATCCTTTAGCTGTGTCTTACACACACACACTCACAGATGCACAGCACACATACACAAAGAAGCACACCTACGCACACATCCACGCACACGCACGCACTTGCAAACACATTCACAGACACACACACACACACACACACACACACACACACACAGACACACACACACACACACACACACACACACACACACACACACACACACACACACATACACACATAGCAATTCAACAAAAGACACAAGCATGCACACACACACACACACACACACACACACACACACACACACACACACACAATCATATTCACAAACACACAAAGCCACTTACTTATGTATTCACATCTCAAAATCATGCAAACATATTCACAAGCATAGTCAAACTTATAAATGAATGTATATGTGCATATATATACAGCACCCATCTGCTAATATTATGAGGACATATGGAAATACATTTACGGACATCCATACATATTGCACATTACACAGAACCAGAAAGAAGATGTTCTATATAAGACTAAACACAGTCATCATCATCAGTGGAGGGGGTTCATCACTCCCCCACACAGAGCCTGAAGCCTTGTGCGATGGTGTCACCATGTTGTCTGAGATTCTATTTTCCACCTCATCTGCCCTGCAACTCCTGATGGGTGTCAACCTTCTTCCACTACTTCCAATTTCACAAATGGATGTTGTTTGCGAGCGGAAACGGCAGGGTGGGAAGGAGTGAGATTATGGACTCTCCTTTAGCATTGCGACACCACTACCCCATCCTCGCTCCCTCCCTCCCTCCCTCCCTCCCTCCCTCCCCCCTCCCCTCCTCCCTCCCTCCCCTCCTCCACACCCTCCTCCCCTTCCCCCCCGCTGTGAGTGAGGCTGACGACTGTAACCCTGCTGGGCCACTCAACCGAATACAGAAAGAGAGGGAGAGAGCTCCATGTTTATCCATATAGAAAAATGCTCCTCAGTCGAGAAAAACAACAACATAGGGAAAAAAAACACTCGCTGTGTGTAACACAACTACTTTGTGGCCATTTTAAACATCTGGGGCCATTCCATTAAAATGTTAGCCTTGGTTTTGAGCAACAAATTCTGTCCCTGTGCATGCTGACTGAATCCCGTAATTCTCCTTTTATAGTGTGACTCAACTTCCTCTTCAAGAGTGTGAGGCAGATGCTTCACTATTGACTTCCACAGCAGATAGACTTGAACGTATTATTCTGTAGTGTTCACGTTGATGGAAATATAGAACTTCTTATCTGTGATCTGTGGTATGTGCGTCTGCAAAACATTGATTTCAAGGTTTCGTCCGACCACATGTTCTTGTAGAGGTGTGCATTGCATCAAAACGTGCAGTTCTAGATATGTCTTTCTCGTGTGTGTGTGTGTGTGTGTGTGTGTGTGTGTGTGTGTGTGTGTGTGTGTGTGTGTGTGTGTGTGTGTGTGTGTGTGTGTGTGTGTGTGTGTGTGTGTGTGTGTGTGTGTGTGTGTGTGTGTGTGTGTGTGTGTGTCGTGTGGGTGTCACCATTAGTGTATTTAGCCAAAGAGGGACCTTCATACCGCCCATTGATAAGTTAACCTCAGAGTCTGAAAAGCGCCGGGCTGAAAAAGTGTATTTTGTTCCCCCTGTTGCGCGATCATTTCCCCATCCCCCTCTGAAACCCAAGTGTTCCGCCATAACAGTCGCTGGGGAATCCGTGTAATATGCGTAGCCATTAGCGGATGCGCACCATCGCTTTTGACGCGCAAATGCCAGGTGATCGTCGCTCGGCGCTCCCTCTGTTCCTCTCTGTTCCTCTCTCTGCGTCGAGGCAACAAACCTCCCAGGGAGATGTGTGAGGAAAACATAAAGGTGGTGTATCAATTAGGCTTTGTGCTCTCTCCGTTTCTCTCTGTTTCTCTCTCTCCCTCTCTGCCTCTCTCGATCTCTCTTCTCATCTCTCTCCCTCTCTTTTCCCCTCTTCTCGCTCTTCTTCCCTCTCCACTGTTCTCTAGCTCTTCCTTTCGCTCTCTCTCTCTCTCGCCCCCTCTCTCCTTCCCTCTTGCAGTGAAGCGTCTTGGGAGATTAACAGATTGCATTCAGAGGCTTTATGTTGTGGAGGGCTGCTTGGTGACAGAGATCCGTCAGCAGTAATATGATGAGACTAATTCATTATGTCTGTTGTATTGTGCGACCAGAGTTGTTAGCGACATTCACTTAAGAGCAAATTTCAGCTTGAAGCTCGTCATAGGTGTAAATATGATATAAAGACTCGAACATGGTATAATTGCTGTCACAATAAAAAACCTAATCATGAATACTTCCTTTAATGTGTGCCATTGTGACATTCTGTATATGATACGTCATCTTCCTAAAAGGATTTCATTCTTTATGATTACACTGGACCTACTAGAGGCAGAGAGTGACATGAACCCGCTGGCTGATGGATACAGTTGCATTTATACTCTTACTGGTGTGCAATGCACAATTCTGGCAAAGCAGTTGATAAGAACATTGATGAGCTAACCTGGGAACAATTTGTTTAGTGCAATGCAAGGCGTTCAAACCAATCGTCTCAGCGCAAGGAGCTGAAAAATGTTTTTGACCGCTGACATATGGTGCCCCGACTGGCAGCACGGGCGATAAGTGGATGTCAACGTGAAGGCAAGTGAATATTTAAAGGATAATTAAACCAAAATCTCTCGGCTTCCTCCGATACGTCTACAATCTGCTGTGAATTAACAGTTAGCCCTGGGTGATCATTACCCCTAAAGCCCCCCCCCCCCACCCCCTGCACGAGTCTTGCACTGAGTAGGAAACGTGCCCTGGAAGTTAGGGGAGAGAGACTTTAGAGAATGGCAAAATTAAATTAGGTCCCCCCCCCCTTCCCTTCCAACTCGTGTTCCCTTTGTCCCATTCAATGCATCAAGACACCCTCTCCAACACACATTTATAATTCTGGCTCCTATAGCCGCCTCTACCTTGCGCCGGTCTGAACTAGATCTATAGAAAGCGAGAGCGTCTGTCCCCCTTTGATTGCCCTCCTCCAGTTTCCATGATAACACCGCGGGAATGCGAGATCTGAGATGACTCGTTCTCCAAGAGATCTTCATCTCATTAGACTTTAGTCCAACGGCACTTTGTTTTAAAGTGGGTCTCAATTATAATTTGTTGAAGTTGGAGACAAAGGGCCAGGGAATGCATTAGCACATCACCGGCTGTCCTCTTGATGTGGGATTGAGGGTGACGATAAACACTGCCATGAACAGACATGGCGGTGAACAAAGATTGCTCTGCAGGGCTCTGGGTGTGTGTGTAACTGTTTTTGTGTGTGGGTGTGTGTAACTGTTTTTGTGTGTGTGTGTGTGTGTGTGTGTGTGTGTGTGTGTGTGTGTGTGTGTGTGTGTGTGTGTGTGTGTGTGTGTGTGTGTGTGTGTGTGTGTGTGTGTGTGTGTGTAGTGCATGGGTTTGTGTGTGCCTGCGTCCTGATATGGGTTTGTGTGTGTGTGTGTGTGTGTGTGTGTGTGTGTGTGTGTGTGTGTGTGTGTGTGTGTATGTGTGTGTGTGTGTGTGTGTGTGTGTGTGTGTGTGTGTGTGTGTGTGTGTGTGTGTGTGTGTGTGTGTGTGTGTGTGTGTGTGTGTGTCTGTGTGTCTGTGTGTGTGAGAGTGAATGAGAGAAATTGTGTTTGCTAGTATGTACAACTGTGTGATTGATTGAGTACTGAGACAGACATGGACAGCAAAGGGAGGAATACAAATGTGTTGACCGTGTAGCAGACTCACATATTTGAAATGCAAAAATATGACATTGGTGTTTTTGACAGACATCTAAATTCAATATGACAGCTCGGTTTTTTTCAGGGACATTTTTTGCTTTAATGGCGATGGGACCTTCCACTTTCTCTCTGTATTTTGACTGAGGAAGTGAGCCAAGAATAGAAGAAAAGAAACGTCACAACAAGGGATCCATTCACAGGACCTTACGGTTGCATGCAGAGCATCTAAACCCATCGAGATCCACCGGCACACTCCTGATCGGGATCTGGTTCAAATCTGAACAAGGTTCCAGCTTCCACTCTGAGCGATTCATACCGAAACTGCTCACGTCGCAGCGCGCACCGCACCCCGTGTGAGAAAGCCTCCCGCCAAGGAGCACTGATCAATCATGGTGCCGCAAACAGACTGCAGGTGACATGCTTGCCAGGTGAACCTTAAAATATACATGCATCCATATATCAAGGGCATGACAGCTGCATTAGAGGACGGTACGGGGCACGAAGGCAGCTGGGCGCACAGCCACTTCACAGTAGCACACCTACGAAGACACACACTTTATTTCCTGTCGACGGTGAGCGTGCAAATGCCTGTGGAAATATGATAAATACAACAAGCTTGTGCAAGGTGCAGACAAACACACACACACACACACACACACACACACACACACACACACACACACACACACACACACTTATATGCACATGCAAACACACACAGACACACACACACACACACACACACACACATGAATGCACACACACACACGCAATTGCACACACAGACACACACACATGCGCATGCACGCGCAACAGCAGCAACAGACACACGGGCACACACGTGCAGCCATGGCACATTTATTTCCTCGTGGGGTATTAGATTCCTCTCTGTCAGTGTCTCCCAGACAGAATAAACACACGACGGTGCAGCACCCCTTAATTTAGGCACGCACACTCACACAACGCAACACTCTGAGCTAATCCCTCATCTCCAAGCAGAGATGGATGGGGAGCAGGAGCAGCACCTTGGAGACATGTACGCAGCGGGCTGCAGCACTGGTCTTACTGAAGACACACCAAAGTCAATAAAACACGCGTTTAGGAAGGCTTACTCTACCACTGGCCCCTCCGCCTCATAGCAAATGCATACACACAGGCACACATGCGTTCACACACGCACACACACACACACACACACACACACACACACACAGACACACACACACACACACACACACACACACACACACACACACACACACACACACACACACACACAAACAGACACACACACTGTACATTGCGCTTCCCGTCAATCAGCCGGGGAATTAGAGGCAAAAGAATTCCCATCCCTTAAAATAATGAGGATTTTTTTTCTCCTCCTCCCCAATCGACTGCATTAACATAATAGTGAAGTATTCAATATGATTTAATTAAGGGGTATTATTGAAAAGGGGGAAATGATCGGGGGGCCCTGCTGCTATTCAGCAGCAACAGATGTGGTAGGATGATGACGATGGTGACGGCGATGAGGATGATGATGATGATGATGATGAAGACGATGATGGTGATTGCTGTGTTATGGGCCTGTGCCAGGTTGCCCCTCTGCAGCAGGGGGGTAAGTGTTACGTGAACACAGGGGAAGAGAGGGTCTGGGGTTCTCTTCTCAGTCCTCACAGTGGATACAGTGGGCGATGGGCAGTGAAATAAGCTGCATTAGTGGAACCATGGAACCTATCAGAGCTTGTGGTTCTATACCCAACTTATCAAAGCAGTCACATGACCAGGAGAAAGAATGCCTTATCGAATGATATAGACAAAGGTTTGCAAGGCAAGCAAGCAGAACAATAAGCGACCCTGTTATATGTCATGCAATGTTAAACTATGCTTTACTATTCTATACTTCACTATACTACACTATACTATACTATACTATGCTATGCTATGCTATGCTTTGCTATGCTATCTGATACTATAATATACTGTGCTATGCTATGACATGCTATACCATTCAATGCTATACTATGCTATGTAATACTATGCTATGCTATGCTTTGCTATGCTATCTGATACTATAATATACTGTGCTATGCTTTGCTATACTATGGTATGCTATGCTTTATTACGGTACTATGCTTTGTTAAACTACTATACTGTGCTATTGTATGCTATGCCATACTCATATAATATACTATAAGATACTTTGTGATGCTATACTATGCTAGTATTTGCTATACTACTAGCAATATTGGCTCAGATGATATTGTATTAACCCAAGGTGAAGACAGAACCCCTGAGAGCGAACCGGCAGGTTGAACAGCAGCATCACGGCTGGCCTGACTCCCACTACGGCGTCTTTACTTAAAGCATTGAGAGCTAATTACTGGCGAAAAACTTCTCCATTATCTCCTGACCTGTGTCTAAAAGGAAGAAATTATTTATTTCATCTAAGTTTGTGCCGGAACAGAATGAGCAAGCGTGCAGCCTATAGTCCGATTTAATTAGACAAAATAGACTTCCTCCGTTCCCGCATACGTGTCTCTCCCGGGCCCACCGCATGCAGGTCTGCCAGCTCCTCCATGTCATTACTCCCAAGCACCCCCACCCTCCACCTCTCACGCACCAACACACACACACACACACACACACACACACACACACACACACACACACACACACACACACACACACACACACACACACACACACACACACACACACACACACATACTGTATACAAAATAAAGCATTGTGGTCGAATCTCCAGAATATCTGTACAGATATTATTTTGCCCTCTGTGATAAATTAGGTTGACAACAAGAGTTTGAGATTAATGTTCCATGTGTGGGGGATTATCGGGATTTGCCTATGTATAGGATGGATTGGCATTAATACTATCATGTGTGTGAACATGTATGTCGGACATTTAGCCATGCAACCATGTATTGGTAATTTAGGTCTGTACAGAAGCTAATGTTTTATGTGAAAGGATCCTTTGGACCGATTTCAGACAAGGTCCATAAATATGAGATAGTGAGATAATACGTGGGAAATTTGGTTTATATATCAGACAGATCCAAACAAATATGTGTTATATCATTATTCGAAATATGATAAAAAAAAAAAGCAACATGGATCCCAGAAGAGATACTAGTAGCTGTACCTGGCATAACGTTACGCAGACAATTAACTTTATTTGCTTCTCTGTCAGACTGTGTAGCAGCATGGGTCAGCTCAATGGACAGCAGACCATCAACTCTGGTACTAGAACAGCATTGGATGACTTACTTGCTGTGTCACCTTGGCGACATGCATGCAACCGGGGCTAAATAGAGTGGCAAAGTCACGCCCCTTCCGGTAGAGCCCATGGGACCTATGAGATTGAAAAATATGAATTGGTTTCAATGGAGAGAAAGTTATTATCTTCTGGTCCCAGTCTTTATATGCCCCTGATTAAACATATGTTGTTTGTGGATTTAAATGATAATTTTTCATGTCGAGAGTTTGACCGTTTATTGTGCAATTGTTCGGTTCAAGGCTTTAGAGAAAACACAATGAGAAAGACTACACGTCTCCAGTGACGTCACGCTCCCTGCGACTGGCGTGGACAAGAGCGACAATCTGCCCATCTGCATAACTGAAACTCTCCACATGCCCCGACTTATAATGGTTTTCATCTCTTTCAATGCTTTTATCCTCCCCTTGGAAAAAAGCGGTGGAGCAGAGAGATCATTTAAATCCACAAACAACTGTGTAATCGAGGCATATAAAGACTGGGACAAGAAAATAATTACTTTCTCTCCATTGAAACCGATTCATATTTTTCGATCAGATAGGTCCCATGGGCTCTCCCGGAACGGGCGTGACTTCGCCAGTATAGGTGCGTCTAGAATGTATTGAAAGCACCAATGGCAGTGAAACCTCACATGCTACGTCCCTCTCTCTCTCTCTCTCTCTCTCTCTCTCTCTCTCTCTCTCTCTCTCTCTCTCTCTCTCTCTCTCTCTCTCTCTCTCTCTCTCTCTCTCTCTCTCTCTCTCTCTCTCCCTCTGTCTTTCTCTCGTTTCCTCCCGCATCCTGGCAGACCAACCGGGGGAAAGTGGCTTCCTTCTGGGGAAGGGTGGGCGGTGTGTGTGTGTTTGTGATTGTGTGTGTGTGTTTGCGTGTGTTTGTGTGTGTGTGTGTCTGTGTGTTTGTTCGGGGGGGGAGGGGGTGCTATTCCTCATTTGGGAGTAGCCGTCATGCTGGTGAAATAAATGACAAATCAATAAAGTCCGCCCCCTCTGTCTATATGGAGGGTTAAGCGCGCCACCCCCGACCTACCTCACCCAACAACCTCTGCTCCGGAGCCTCAACCCCTGGCCCTGTGTGATGGCTGGATCCTCGTAATGTCTGCATCATCTGTTGCCGCAGAGGGATCCAATTGGTTTAATTAGCTGCTGTGCTCTATTACGTTATCCCAGTATGAGGCCTGTGTGTCATCGATCGCTCTGTGAGTGTTTGTGTGTGTGTGTTTGTTTGTGTGTGTGTGTGTGTGTTTAGGTGTGAGTGTGGCTGTAAATGCGTGGGAATATCTGATTTTGTTTGTAGCAGTGTTTAGGTTTGGGTCTTGGTGTATGTGTGTGTGTCTGCTGTGTGTCAGAGTGTGTGATGTGTGATGTGGTCACTGTTTTCCCATGCTGATATCCTAATTTGACAAAGTGCAGAACTCTACATGATCCAAATACTGAAACACACCCACACGCGGACACAGAAAAACATCCCTATTATATGTACATAGCTATAACCAGACCTGAAAGTGCACTCATAGAAGAATAGAATTCATCCAACTTATTTACCATTACAGAAATGACAGGTACACACACACACACACACACACACACACACACACACACACACACACACACACACACACACACACACACAAACACCCCCCCCCCCCACACACACACACACACACACACATACAGACACACACATATACACACACACATACACACAAACACACACTGGATTGTGCAATAATCCAGCCATCATCTAACATAAAAAAACATTTCTCAACATTGCATCTTAAATGGCATATCTAACCTAGGTCCCTTGGCATCGCCAATCACACTATATTGACAAAAACGTACTTAAAGCACACATTGTACTATAACAATACGAAGATAGACCAAGACGTGGAAATCCCCTTTATCTGTAAGCTGTTTGCAGGGGCCTCAAACAACCAACATGTTAGCTGCAGGAAGATGGCTGCTTTGTCTACCGCTGTCCATGGCGCTCAGGCCACGGTATGGCACATATGGAGAGCTGTCCGTGGTGCTGAAGTCAACCGTCTGATCTGGGGCTTCCTAGGAGTAGCTCAAAGATCCTTCAGTATGTTGGTATCATGGCGTAGCACGGCTGTGCATGTGCCTGGGTGTGTCTGCATGCAACAGTCGCACAATCACTGTTTAGGTGTGTGTGTGTGTGTGTGTGTGTGTGTGTGTGTGTGTGTGTGTGTGTGTGTGTGTGTGAGTGTGTGTGTGGGACTTCTGACCTGATGAGATGCTATATTGGTCGTAACGACACTCTCGTCACTGGGGTAGGATGGAAAAAGGTGATGCCTGAAGCCATCTTATTTCTAATGAGGCCACAACAGAATCATTAGGGGAAGGATTGCTGCTGTGAAAGGGGGGCTCTCTTCTGTCGGCGAGGTCTTTCACTCCAGATCTGTAATCAGGAGATGACATGCAGGCGGTAATTACCGGTAACAGGGGGACAGGGCTGTCAAAGCCTAGTCTTCAATACCGCATCCTCATCCCACCACTGATAGCGTAGCGCCGTAGCCATAATATACCATTAACTTCTCGGAAGACGCCAAGTTGCACACTGATTTTGATCTGCAACCCAAAATAGCAAATAATCAGCCGAGTGTGGGATTCATAATTCAAATGTCGATGGACGATCAAAGCTGAAGACTGTGGTCAGGGTGCTGATGCTGATGGAGGGCGTCCTTATTGTAGGAATCCATTTTATCACGTAGTATGAGGGCGAAGGATTAAGTATGCCCTGCTTATCGGTTTAATGATTCGTGTTTGTTTTGTCTCTTTATCTCACTTGGTATCTCTTCCTCACTGGCCCGTTCTCTCTGATTCTCTGTCCTTCTGTCTCTGTCTCTCTGTCCATCTCTCTCTCTCTCTCTCTCTCTCTCTCTCTCTCTCTCTCTCTCTCTCTCTCTCTCTCTCTCTCTCTCCCTGTCTCTCTCTCTGTTCCTCTCTCTCTCTCTCTTGCTCTCTCTGTTTCTGTACGTGTGTGTGTGTGTGTGTGTGTGTGTGTGTGTGTGTGTGTGTGTGTGTGTGTGTGTGTGTGTTCTATACCAGAGAAGGAGTGGCGGGAATCGCTGGTACAAACCTAAAACGGATAGGGATCCAGAGTTTTCCATCAACTCGGAACCACTCCGTGTGTACGACCTGCACGAGACGTACACCTACCTCGGGCACAAATTCAATGTAGCAGGCGAGTGGAAGAAGCAGGTTGAATATATGGTCACGGAATTCACCACCAGGCTGGATTTGATTGATGTTTCACCACTTCCTCTGCTCATGAAGTTGGAGGCCATCAGACAGGTGGCCCTGTCGAGAATTCAACATCTTTTCTCCAACGTACACCTCGCGTGCAAAACACTGCGGGAAGTGGTTTGGACTGAACACCCATACAACCAGGGACATTATTTTCCAGCCCAAACAGGAGGGAGGTCTAGGCGTTCCAAACGTGGAGTGGATCTATAATGCCACCAGGCTGTCCCACCTGACCAATATGCTGAACAGTGATGATCGGACTGTCAGGGAACTTGCACGTTCTTCATTGTTTCTGGACATGAAGCGACGTAAAGTTCCCCTGGCAGGAGAGGGTGAGCCGAGCTTCTTAGGCTTTAGAAGGAAGCCCAACAACAAGATGGACTCACATTCTGCTGGGTTTGGGGTCTCGTCGGACTGGCCCGACCTCAATGACCTTTGCGTGCGAGCTGGAGTCTCCCTGGGCTGGGTGAAGTCTGACTCAGACACTGTAATGGTGTCTCAGGATGTAATAACTGACTGTACAATCTCAGTAAGGGTAACTGTCAATGATACTGAACATCATGTATCACCAGCTCACACACGCAGGTACCTGCTAGGGTTAGAACAGCAGAGGCAGCAACAACACTGGACTGGTCTAAAGCTACAGGGAAAGCTAGCATGTATTCCCACTGCAGATCACACAGTTTCTCACACAATATTCAAGAACTATGCAGTTGATGAGGATATTCTTACATTTGCAGTTAAAGCCAGATTACAAGTTCTTTCAACCAGACTCAATCTCTTTCTGTGGTACCCTAACAGATTTCCTCCTCATTGTCTGCACCACGACAACTCAACCATAGAATCACTGTCACATATTCTGAATGGCTGCCATGTATACAAGGGCATGTATATTTCCAGACATGATAGAATTGTTGATATCCTGGTTAAGAACATGCTTTTATATGCCCCACCTTCCTCCGTTAAAGTATATACCCATTCAAGGGTTTCATCTGACATGTTCACTCTGTGCAATAACGAAGTTGACTATTTTTCAAATGTGACAGCCAATACACCAGATGTTATTGTTGTTGATGAGGTAAGCAGAGAAGTCACCATCTTAGAAGTAAGCTGTACGTTTGACTATAGTCTGGAGGAGGCATTCCTTGCCAAGGTTACAAAATACCAACTTCTCAGAAATGAGATTGCACAACTGGGGTACACCTGCAAACTACTTGTGTTTATATTTGGAAGCCTTGGCCATGTCCACAGACTCGTCATAAGGGGTTTGCAGATGGCTGGAATTCCGAAGCCAAAAGCTAAAGCACTTGCAAAATTCTGCTCCATATCTGTATTAATAGGCAGCCGCCACATATGGAGGAGACGCTGCTTCCTGTATCCATAGACTGAGATCAGACATGTCAAAGAGATTCTGGGCTTGATGAGTGCATCTACCAGTGTTTGTGTTCAAGATTTGTTATTGTAAAATGTGAACATAAATAAATGACTAAAATGTGTGTGTGTGTGTGTGTGTGTGTGTGTGTGTGTGTGTGTGTGTGTGTGTGTGTGTGTGTGTGTGTGTGTGTGTGTGTGTGTGTGTGTGTGTGTGTGTGCGTGTCTGTGTGTGTGTGTGTTTGTGTGTGTGTGTGTGTGTGTCACTGTACACACATCGGTCGCAAAATATAAACAAAAATCAAACAGACACACACATCCACAAACACACACACACACATGCGCACAAACAAACACACAAACACACACACACATTCCCTAGCCATAAATACACCTGGTCCCACAGTCTCGCCGATCGGCTGTTTCATCGTGTTTACGACAACATAATGAGAAGAGACAGCAACGTTTATTCAAGTGCACATCTCTCCTTTACCCTCTGAGCTCCCTCCTGAGAGAGAATACACATGACATGTTAGAACCATAGACCACATGGGCCGGTTACACATATATATATGTATATATATATATATATATAACTGTTTATGTATATGTACATGTATATATATTTATATATACAGTATATATATTAAAAAATTATTTATCGGTAAAATATATTCATATATATATATATATATATATAATATATATATATACATATATATATATATATATTATTTTTTGTATTGAAGGACAGACTAACAGACAGACGGACAGGCAGTGACCTCGCCCAGGGACGATACTGCTGACAAGCGGCTTCAGGGTGTGCAAAGGACAGCCTGTTAGAGCTTGAATCACCCAAGGGTGTCAGAGGTCTGCCGAACACTGAGCATCAATAGGCTGCCATTAGCATCGCCTTCCTTAGGGTCTCAGCCCTGAAGGCCTGACATATGGACCAAGAGATGTTTATAGTACTCATAGTATTAGTACTGGTAGTAGTGGTAGTAGTAGCACCAGGAGTAGCAGTAGGTGCATTCTGGCTAAATAAAACCTTATTAATTGGAACCCGGGGCTGAGGTAGTATTTAATAAGCCTGGTCTTTTAATAAAGAAGGTAGGCAGCCACAGCACTCATTAGAGCCACCAGCGAAGGTGGGCTGACTGCATATTCTGCATGTCAGCCAAATGAAGCCGGACCCACGTTGGCAGCTCCTGCTGATCGGACCAACGGGAGCGCAGATAAGGTAGAGCGCCGCCTCCGACCGCCAGGACAGGATGTGATCAGCGCTGTGGGTGATCTGTTATAATCCAGGCCTAATAAGGCTCATTCTGGAGTTTGTGTTTTCGTTTTTTCCTCGCTCCTCGGAGCTGACTTGTGCATTGTTCCCCGGCCCATTGTTAACGGCCCCCTTTGTGCCGCCGAGCAATCAGCTACAATGGGGCTTCCTTCTGCGCATCCTTCATCATTAGGGTCCGAGCTCCACCGCTGTACAGCAGCGTCGTGCTGGTGTTGCCCCACAAACGCTGTCTGACGGATCCCTGTTCCCGTTCCCGTGGGAACTGTTGACGGCTTAAGTCCCCGTCGGTGTTTTAATCCGGACGGTGGAGTCAAACGCAGTCAGTCATGCACTCTGTGGCCCGTCAGAAAGCGACCGCCTCTCATGTATAAAGAGATCACATGAAAAAGGTCAGTGCGAAAGGTGCAGAGTTGGCGCTTTTATTTTTTTAAGCAGGCAAGCCTCATTGACCGTAACAGGCAATATGCAATTCATGTGCAAATATCAATATCCTCTTTGCTTGATGGCGCACAACCTGTGACATAATTCCTCAGAAGCCGAACCGATTTGGAATCTGTGAAGTCCCTGTGAAGCATATACAGTAAAGCTTTTACAGTGTGAAAGCTTTGCCTTAAGGGCGAAGGCACCTTGTATTCCTATGCTGCAGCCATAGGGGTTGGCCCATTGCGTCTATATGGAGATCGGGTCTTAAACCTGGCCACTAATGGGTTTGATGTCCGTCTGCATATTGATTGAGTACCACTCAAAGCTCTTGAATAAGGCTCAATATTGGCGTCTCAATAAAGGCCGCCTACCCTTCCTTTCTCCCTAAACCAATGCTTCACTCTTCTGATTCTTGGAACTAGCATCACTCCGATGCAGATTCTGCAATTAAAATGTACAGAGTCCGCATGGCTTTTCAGCTCAACTCCAGAGTGCTGTTTGAATCACCAGAGTCAAGTACGACGTATAATGATGAATGGTATATTTGAGTTTGTCATTTTAAATACCATATGTTTCTCTCTGAATGGAAGTTACCTTAGACATTGGACTCAAATTCTTATTACATAGATTTGTATGCATTATTCTTTTTTTATGCTTATATGGGTTTAGGAAAACTCTTTCAATTAAAACTGAATTAATTGTTCAATGTGTTGATTTTGAAGGGCACAGTACAAGCGAATGTGGTGGTTGGTTGCCTTAGCGCTGTGTGTAGGCAGGGGACAAACAGAGAGGGGCCCCAGAGAGGTGAGTCATTCAGCTCTGTCCTTTTCAAGACATCAACCCAGCTCGTGTTTTTACCAATGTTCCTATAACTGATGAACCACCATTTACTTCTCTTGTCCCATTTTATTGGCTTCCAATGCACGGAAGGAGGAACTCACCGCTTCTTGTGTTGACAAATAAAGTATAACATCAATATGCACCATGGTTGCCATGGTAGCCATTTTACTTACTTAAGAGACCATGTCATATCGTCCTCCAGTAACAGTAAACACAGAAAAAACGCATTATTTTCCAACTCCAATGGAGAGGTTTATTGATAATAACAAATGCTACATAGGTTGCTAGCTCACAATCTAAATGTGAATGCTTTGCTTGGTTTCTCAACCCTGTCATGAAGTGAGACATGATATTCTCTTTCCTACTCTGGCTTCGATCTCTGGCTGCGGCCGGTTCGCTCCAGTTCTGAACCACAGGCATTGGACCCTACCTTCTCTCCAGTTCGCTGACTGTGTGGTTGTTGTTTTTGTTGGTGTTTGTCTTCTTGCCTTAAACCTTGCCTCTTCAAGCATCCTATCCATGCAAATAACTTGCATTGAATCATATACATGGATAGTGTGTTTGATGGAATCATGGATATGGTTTTGGGGTTTCCGGGTGAACTATACAACAACTGCATTAAAATAATTTGCTTTGGATTTATTGCCAAATACTGAAATTGTGAGCTGCTAAAAGCTGACTTCTTATTTAGCAGGTGGTAGGACTGAATGCATCATGCCATATTTGGCTTCAACTTTAAAATGTCAATGACAGTAGTTTATTTGTATTAGCATACAGATGAGTAATTCTGTAGCCGTCACCTTTTGGTGATTTTCTGTTCTTGCAATTTTACTAAAGAGCTCTGTTCAAGAGGCCTGTAATAACAAGGCCCTGCATCCTCCCTGGGTACCAACCGCAGTAATACTCTCATTTAAAAGCATCCCTTACCCATAATTCACTTGCTTTCTTCATGGAAAAAAGAATGAGATGAGGCCATCACATGGCCTGTATTGGTCTTTGAAAGCACATAGCAGACATAACGGTTTATAGATGTAATTGTTTGCATTAATGCGGCCATTGAGGGCCAACCATGAATAATCTGTTGACGCTTGATGATACGGCTGAAAGTGTGCATCTTTGAACCTGAGAGAGGGGCATGCGGGGACTTTTTGCAGATTATACGGTAACACAAGCAAATTAATTTTAAATGTACCCAAGGAGACATCCATCAGGGGGATAGAGAGATGATTACATCAAGGAGTTAAAAAAGAACATGACTAAGATGCTCTGATATCTGTGGAAAATTATGTGACAGGTAGAGATACAAGCCCTGGCATATATGTGCGCTCTGTGGCCTATCAGAAAGTGACCGCCTCTCATGTATAAAGAGTTTGCATGAAAAAGGTCAGTGCGAAAGGTGCAGAGTTGGCGCTTTTATTTTTTTAAGCAGGCAAGCCTCATTGACCGTAACAAGCAATATGCAATTCATGCGCAAATATCAATATCCTCTTTGCTTGATGGCGCACAACCTGTGACATGATTCCTCAGAAGCCGAACCGATTTGAAATCTGTAAAGTCCCTGTGAAGCATGTATGCAGTATCTGTTTTGTCTACACGGATAAGACCTGAGAGACCACCGTTGGAATACACAACATTTGGCCTTAAATCACGAAAGCCCTCCTTACTCAAATAAATTAATCCTTCAGCGCAAAACTAAACAGTTACTTTTTATTTCACTGATCCATGTTATTGCTTTCCAAGTGCTGGGACAGGCTATTAATCTTGAATGTTTGTTTGTCTGTTTGTTTGTTTGTTTGTTTGGTTTTCTTGTGGTCGGGGCAGACCTTCCACCCCCCCCCCCCCTCCTCCTCCAAACCTCAGTATGAAATTGAGCGTCACTTCTGTATTCATCAACCTAAACGCTCTTCCTTATCTACCACACAGCAACCGTCTCAGGCAAGGTTTCCTTCCACTCAAAATGTTGACGAAGATGAATTTCTTAGGAAAGAAACAAGGGAACAAACAAACATGAGTCCATGGCCTCCTTCCATTTCATTATTTTTTCCCTTTGAGAAGTAACTCAAGCTCTGTATCAAAGCCCTTCGTCGCAGCGCTTGGATGTAGCTTTGTTTCGCAGCTCTATATCACAGGTTGATTACATGAAGACAACGACAATGATGGGGTAAAAAATTTGCTTGCCTTGGTAATTATGTCACTCCAAAAATTTACACATTTTCTTTACGAAATCAATACATTATCCTCAGAAAATTAAAGAAATCGGTAACATAGAACACGTCACGATTAAGTGCCACACAAGGTGAGTGGGAATATGCTGATGAACACGCACTAGTCCACAGGGCAAAAAGCGAAATCGAGATGAGAGTTGGTTTCATGTCAACTGCAAAGAATAGGCCTTTGTATTAATAATACATTCCATGTAATTCTAATGATACGTAAATATGTGCTTTTACGGAAAAATTTAAAAAGATCTTCTGGGTAGAACCACTTTGTCGGTTGGTACTCAAGTTGCACAAAAATAAAATAACAAACTTGAAGAAATTGAAAGCAAAGCGGCTCTCTAGTGACACACAGTACATAAACTTATTTTCTTGCTCGTTTCTTTGTTTTTGAATCAATGTTTTATCTAGTGCTGAGTCACAACCCTTATGCCTGTGCACAAAAGGCCTGCATGATCATAAGCTCTGCGACAAAATAAACAACACTGAAAAAACTATGTGCAGGTAAGAGACAATTGCAAAGTACGTTTATTTTTACAAGTGACACAGTACATGAAAATACATCGATCTTATGTATTTTCATGTACTGTGTCACTTGTAAAAGTGACACAGTGTGATTTGTGTTAAAAGTGAAATTGAGAAATCTTGAGCTGAAGGAGGGCATGGGGGGTGATGCAAGGGTTATAACGTCCTGAAGCAAAGAGGGTTAACTATAATCATTTTTGCCTAATTTAGCTTAATTTAGCCTATTTTAGCCTGATCTATCCGTTATCAGCAAGCAAACATTGATGTTCTTTTAATTTAGAAAAAGTAATCTCTGTTGTATCAGAAGCTTTTGTATCCGTTATGAAAAACAAATTTTCTCTGCCCATGCTAGTAGAAGGGCACAGAAAAAAAGAAATTTCTCAATATAATCACCTCGTCTTTATACTAAACATTAAATTACATGCCACTAAAAGTCCATTGTTGAATAAAGCAAAAAGGCGGAAATTGCTTTTATAAAATTCAGCCCACTGGTTCCTCGGAAATCATTTAGCGATTGACTAAATGATCCTCCTTTTTTCCCATAATAAAAAAATGGATAGATTAGAAAGACACAATCACAACAAATCATTCATTTAGTGGAAGTTCACCTCCTGGGAGCCTTCTCGCAATACTTTATTACGTCAGCGGCTGTTCAGGCTGGCTGGCTGGCTGGAGCATCAGAGCTAACCGTGCATGGCCCTGTTGTGGAAACAGCTAGAGGTTTCACATGGGGAATATGTGCATGAGGCAAACTGGCATTGAATCTAAGCATGGGGTGCAGAGAGTTAAAAATGAATAAAGTCCCTCATGATGACAGATAAGAAATCTCAAAAGACGGAATGGGTTCCTGGAGAATCACCTCTATATATCCACCAGTGAAATTCCATTTCTCCCCCCAGATAAGGGGCAGCTGATAGCAGATATGGATCAGTGTAAACACAAACTAAATAAAAAATGTAGAGACTGGAGATTCAATAGTATCTGAAAACATAAGGCAATCTTATTCTGCTAACATTACATGTTTAACTTCCACATCTTATGTGTGAGGGGCAGGGCAACAAAGAGCCCTATTTGATACTCTTATTGTTCAGTAACTGTCCTTTAAAAGTCCTTTCTTTAAAAGACTCAATGGTCACCAGAGTTGTACAAGTTGAACATTGAACATTCAATGCTTCTAATCTCCTAACCCTTCAACTTTACACATTGTCCAGTCAATGGAACAAAACTCAATTTTACTTTAAAAAAAACTGCAGACAGGGAAATGTTTCTTTAGCCCGTTCCTTTTTCATCTGAATGAGCATCACCTCGTTGCTTTTTTAAATATCTGTGAAGCAACAAACCTTTCAACCCCTCAACAAACTTTATCGAAAACAATACAATTTCAAATCTTATTCTTCGATAGTGTTTGTATTTGCCTTTTGATAAGACAGGATTCAAGCCGCATTAGCCATTGTCTGTGATTGTAGTGTTGACCTTGAGGTTTTCTGATTATCCTATACTAGACAATTTACATTTGCCAAAATACATATAGTTTATAATTATATGAATGACACATATTAATAACATGACATAATCACAATATAATAACGCAGTCCCTATTCTAATACACACAGTAAGACAATATACATTGGCATCCATTGAGGGGGTACATTCAAGAAGAAAAGATAGATAGAGGAAAAAATACGTTTATTTGTGAATCGTCCGGACTGCCATTTCTTTTTTAATGCAAATAGTTGGAGCTCTATCCTTTGGACACATACAGCCTATTGCGTTGCCATTCAATGTCCCAAATCATCCGTCTCCCGTCCCCCAAACCTCCATAATAACGATGCCTCTCGTCATATCCAGTGTCGATATGGAAGACCTCCTCAAGCAGTTTGGTCATTTAAGATACTGACACAAGCAGGGGAATAATTAGGACCCAACCTGACTTGAACTGTGCCAAGGCCAATTTAGGGCTCATTTACCCTGGCTTTCCTTGTTCTAAAACACAGTTGATCTCCAAGCACTAGTCAAATGTTAAAAGATAGTTTTGCGTTTCACTTCAGCAGTTTTTGCACTCTGGCTCTGTCTGTAGTAACTGTTCTCAAGGTTGACGGGGAGCTTTTTTAATGAGCTTGCCTGTGTGTGTTTGTGTGTATGTGCCTGTGTGTGTGTGTGTGTGTGTGTGTGTGTGTGTGTGTGTGTGTGTGTGTGTGTGTGTGTGTGTGTGTGTGTGTGTGTGTGTGTGTGTGTGTGTGTGTGTGTGTGTGTGTGTGCGTGTGTCTGTATGTGTGTATGTGGGTGTTTGTGTGTGGGTGTTTAAGATCAAGTTCAAATGAAGTTCAATTGTATCTGTCACCGCAATGTTGGAAGAGCCACCAATGCTGTGAAAACATTGAAATATAAACACAAATAAATGAACAATGAAGTGAAATCATAGTTCAAAATGGACCCTGAGGTACAGAAGGGCTTGCTTATGCAAAAGCCTGATACCCAAATCCATAGCAGCCCTAAACGGCGTAAAACCCGTATCCATAGCAACACTAAACAGCCTGATACCCATAGCAACCCTAAACAGGGTATCCTGAGGGATATAAGAGTCTTGTTCCTATGTTGTTTTGGCCTGTCTCTGTCGTGGGCTGCTCTATTTATGCATGGTTGTGTTGTAACAATACATTATTATTGCGAGTGTTGTTGCTTGATTATGTCAGGTGTGTTGTCGGTTATACCTTTTTGATGCACAGTTGCTGTCTGTGATTGTTGTCTAATGTTGTCTGTCAAGTGTATTGTTTGTTTTCCTTTTCTGATGTACAGTTACTATCTGTGATTGTTGTCTAATGTTGTCAGTCAAGTGTATTGTTGGTTTTCCCTTTGCGATGTATAGTTGCTGTCTGTCGTTGTTTTGTAGTGTTGGGTGTCAAATGTATTGTTGGTTTCTCCTTGAAAAAATAGTCAGTTGTACCACCAGGGACCACTAACTAAGTGAGTCGGACTTTACTAACTTAATAACTATCTAGCTAGGTAAAAATAATTTAAGAATTTAGGATAGGAATTTAAATATCAAGTATTTAATTATTGTGTGTGACTGTGTGTTTGTGTGTGCATGTGTGCGTGTGTGTGTGTGTGTGAGTGTTTCAAGCTGTAAGGAACCATTTGTTAAAGACAAATACTGGTGGATAATGGATCGGTGAATTGGTGGCATTACTTTCATGACCTCCATGTGGATCAATAGAGACGCCTATGTAACCCCTGCACACCCACTAAACCACACTAGAGCACACACACACACACACACACACACACGCACACGCACACGCACACACGCACACACACACACACACACACACACACACACACACACAGAACAAGAAGAGACCCCTGATGACAGAGATTCCTGAGGTAATCAATATCTGCTTAGAGCGGCCATTTCTGCGGTCAGCGCGCCGCCCTGAACACCCGGCCTTCACCAGACGGCTCTTGCTCTTTGCGATTCCGTTTGGAACACCTCGGTGCAGAGAGCTATCGATTAACATCGCACCTCTGCCCGCTCGTCAGATTGCCTGGCCCCGCCGAAGGTTCGGGAGCGCGCAGTGGGGAGCGCGACACATATCCCAGAAGCCCTTGCAATGCTCTCAAGCAATTTGATTTGCTCGGAGCGTGCCGGAGGAGGAATACATGATGGGCTGTTTCTAGCTAGTTTCGGAGCAGAAGTGAGTAAGTAACAACACACCCAAATGTGTGGTAATAAGTGGAAGAAGTGTGCCGCGCTATAAACTGTGTGTGTGTGTGTGTGTGTGTGTGTGTGTGTGTGTGTGTGTGTGTGTGTGTGTTCAGTAAATCCTCCAATTAGGATGGAAGGTCTGCTTTGCTCTAAATGAGATCCCCAGAGTGAGAGCGCTCCAGTTTTGATCCTTCCCCATAGGTATGCTATGTAGAGATAGCTAGATGCATGCACACACACACACACACACACACACACACACACACACACACACACACACACACACACACACACACACACACACACACATACACACACAAACAGTACTGTGCCATTGTCTTCTCACTGTATCCATCTTTGTATCTTCCATGCCCATCTGCGGGTATTATGGAAGAAGTGGCAGAGGAGGGTTGAACCGTGTTGAGACAACATTAACATTCCACCTGTGCCTCGGCCTAGTGAGTTCCTTCTTAAATTAGGTTGACAGAAGGTCTTTGGGATGTGTACAACCTTTGCTTAAACAAACCAACTGTTTACATGAGTAGTAATTAATTCATCAGTCTTAATTACCGGCCATTTTCAGCCCCCGGAAAAATAATCACTGAACTAATGGGTACCTGGACGTTTTGATAATCCAACATACGGACACACACACCGCACATGCGCACACAAACACACACACACACACACACACACACACACACACACACACACACACACACACACACACACACACACACACGTGTGCATACACCGCATACCCACTCACCACAATCACTCCCGCACACAAAACATAACCCAGGGAGATGGATATAAAATGCACTCATGGAATCTGATTTAATTGTCTTAAAAGGACATGCCAACAGTAACACCCCCGCCAAGGTCACCGGGTAGCCTGTGTCGGAAGCACGCGCGCGTGGCTGAGAGAGAAATATAGTTTAAACAAAAACACGCTTTGGCAAAGGCCTTAATTAGTTTCAAGAATTGTCAATCATCTCACACACACACACACACACACACACACACACACACACACACACACACACACACACACACACACACACACACACACTATCCTACTCTCTCTCTCCCACACACACACACAAAAACTCTCTCTCACACACACACACACACACACACACACACACACACACACGCACACACACACACACACACACACACACACACACACACACACACACACACACACACACACAGACACACACACACACACACACACTGACACACACAGACACACACATACACACAGAAACACACAGATACTCTTTCTATCACTCTCTTACTCACACACACACAAACACACACACACAGCCCAGACACACACAGTTACACACACGGTTACAAACACAGTTGTCTGTTTGTTTGCCGATTGTTATTCAGCTGATGACTGTGTTGTGTGAACCCATTCACTCAGTCGTGGAGTGTGAGGAGGCTACTGGAGGCTCTAGCTCCCCACAAATGGACTGACTTATGAGCGGATCCACAAAGAGAAGCCGGGGAAGGATACACAGGGATTTAAAAGGACGATTATGAAATGCAGCAACGCCGATTCGACCATTGACTCATTTCTACAAATGTATGGTTACGCCATGTTTCGATTGATGCAAATTCTAGATGCTATATGAATATAAAATAGTATTGCTCCAGGAGCGGCTCCTCTCTCTCCCTCTCTCTTGCTCTCTCACCCGCTCACTCTCTCTGCGTGTTTTCTCTCTCTCTCTCGCGTGTGCTCTCTCTCTCTGTTCCTCCTTCTCTCTCTCTCTCCCTGGAGGGGTAGGGTTGAATTGATTTAGCGGCTGTCTCTACTAGTATGTGCGCCATGATAGTGAACAACACAGTGTTTTCACAGCTCCTGTTCAATTCTAAAAGCTGGAGCGTGCGATGGTTGGCGGGCAACTGCCAACGCAGCCTGTCGTCCTCCCCAACGCGAGCGCAGCATTCGTCAGTGTGGCCATTCGATAAGAAACAGCCATGAGGCCTCAATGACTAAACAGCCACTAGGAGACGATCCAACGGCCGGTCGAAACGTAGCACGGTAGGATAGGGTCCTTACGTGCTTTATGTGTTTCAACATGTTCAAACATCAAATGCAACACGTTGGATGAGGATACATCATTGATAGAGTAGACTGCAACAAGGCCATATCGTAACTATTTGTTATGAAGTTGACCATACAAACACAAAAACTGATTTGAAACTGGCACGATTAAGCATTAAGCATTACTACCTGAATCAAGACAGAGAAATTAGTAATTGATAATAAATAACGTAATAATAAGTGTTGTGACATGGCACAGCTACAACACGGTAGGAAGGTGCAGATGTACAAAACAAACCACTAAATATGCAAAGCTCTGGTTTTTTGTAACATATTTTCCTTTTGCTCGTATGGCCTTGAAGATGAGGATTCTGTAAATTACTGACGGTGTACACACACACACACACACCGACACACACATAAACACACGCTAATACAGATAAGGGGAGCTCATCCACTCAAGGTGAAAACATTTCCAGAGAATGCAATGATTTCAAAAGTGGATTGCAGCAAGTTGCAATTTAGCATCTGAAAAGCAGGGCAAAAGGTTTTTCAATTCTCATTGAACATCAAAAACAAACAGACTTAATGCCCTTATTCTATTTGTCTTAATCTTTTTGTCCTAAAACATTAATGTTTTCTATCTTATTATGGGACTGCAATCATCTGCATCACACAAACACACTGACACACATACACAGACACACACAAATACACACACACATAGAAACTCACATATGCACACACCCACAAACACATCCACCTACACTCACCCACACACACACACACACACACGCATGCGTACAAACACAAACACCTCGCACACAGAGCCATACACACAAACACACACACACACACACACACACGCATGCACGCACGCACGCACGCACGCACGCACGCACGCACGCACGCACGCATGCATGCACGCACGCACACACGCACACACACACACACACAAACACACACACACACACACACACACACATTCCCTCCATCCCCCCTGTAGTTATGTGCTCGGCAACACCAGCACAGCAAACAAAAATAACAACCAGAGGTGGGAAATAATAATGAAGAGGAGCGTGGAACTCCAACTGTTAGCTGACTCTAAATAGCGGGGTGTCTGAGTTTTTAAGAACGCTGCCCTACTGTGTGGGGTTGGGTGTGTTTTTTGTTTTTATTTCACAAAATCTCTTCGCAGGATATTTTTTATTATTTCATTTCATCCGTCTATTGAGATAAATTATTTATTTTCATAGTGTGTGTGTGTGCATCCTTGGTGTGTGTGGGAGTGCATATGTGTGTCTGACAGCTTGAAGAAGTAGACCATCATAACCTGACCATTTCTCGCTGAATTAAATCACCCCCCCCCCCTGTTTGGAGAACTTTCAATTAGAGGGAGAGACTGAAACTCCAGGCGATCTGAATTGGATTAGACAAGAGGTTTTCTGGTTCAATTGTATTCCCTGACTGTCAACTGCTGACTGTGAAGGGTTATCCATATAGTGTATGCATAAAAAATAAGACATGCACTCCAATATGACAAAATTGCGAGAGAACCAGATGTTCTTCTTGATTGCATGTTCCAAGGAATTGTAGTTCATGTCTTCTTATTCATGCGGGAAATTTATCTTGATTTCGACTGCAGTGACATCCTTAACCAGAATAACTCTCCATCAATATGACCATTCTTTTAAATCGCCTATGCATTACAAGAATAGATAAATAGGGTAATTGAATTATGCTTGCACCAATAAACACTTATTCTGATTAAGGTACTAATCCAACTTTAAATTAACTTTTTATTTTAATTGATCTCATAATACTTTCATGGGAATGAACAGGATGTTCTCTGGTTGCCCTTTTGGGCCATGTACTCTAGCTTCTTCCACTGCCCTGGACTGTCAAGAAAAGTATTTGGGTTAAAACGGCTCTCCACCCAATACAGCCTGACACCTAGCATTTGGAGAAAGTATAAGAATAAAAGAATAATTCTTCATTATGCCGCAAGTATGTGGCATAGTATCCAATGGCGGTTTTTGGTCTAAAATGTTGACCACAGAAATTGGAAAAAATAACAGCTTCGGTGTTGAGCAGTCCTGCTGGTAGCGACGCAGAACTGCAGCTGGGACGGGTGTCCTGGACTGTAGTATGGCACAACAGAACAACTGCTATCAAATCAGTCAGTTGATCAGCACACAAAGGACTGAAATGTTTGGCTGTAAGACTGTAAATTGGACACGTACACTGATGCTCTTTAGAAGACTTCATTGGCAAACGGTTTATTCTCTGCTCTGCTGGGGCTGAGGTGAGCCGCTGCCCTTATGAGCAAAGCCGAAGTGATGTGAATAATTCGTAGGGGCATGCAATATTATTCAACACAATCACAGACCCAGCCATTATCCGCCTCCCCTTCAGAAACCCCATTGTTAGTATTTAAATTAAACAGCGTGTTTTGTACTGAACTGCCCAGAGACTGCGAAGTACTACAAAAGTACAATGTTGTGCACAGACAATGGATAACAGACGAGAGAGAATCTATGAACAGCCCCCAAACCCCCCAACCCCCCACCCCCCACCCCCCATCCCCTTCTTCTCGTTTGATGTCCATTCTGCCAGGCAGCCTAGCGCGTCTAGGTGAAAAGATGGCGGATCCACATTGATATATTAAAAAAATCCATAGGTATGCATTACAAAAGGTAGTCATGAAAGAGGGCTTGGTGTACGGCCTGTCATCGTGGAGACTGCTGGAAGTGCTCCAGAATCTATGCTTGTTTCTGAGCTTCTTTCAGTGAAGAAGCCCCTTTGCTAAAGTGACCCATTTAAAGCAGCACTGTACAGATAAGAAGAAGGCTCCTCGTGTTGACGTGTGGAGCTATCATCTCTGTGCTAACAGATACAATGGGTGCCTAATGCAGATGGCCTATTTCCTAATCTGTATAGAAACCTAAATCAAATACAACCTTGGCAATTCCCTGTGTGTGTGTGTGTGTGTGTGTGTGTGTGTGTGTGTGTGTGTGTGTGTGTGTGTGTGTGTGTGTGTGTGTGTGCCTTTGCTTTTTTGCGGATATGAAGCCACGAAGCCACAGCGCGCCTACCGTTCCTTAGCAGTATCGGAGAGTAGATTGAAACCATGGATATACAATAGAGCATGTATTCTGCAGTGCGGGCAAATCGAGCGTGTAAAAGACATGCAAAGGAAACTAATCACATTGGGTTAACCTTTCCCAGTCCAAAGCACAGAAATAAACAGACCCGAAAACTCTTATATTTATAACTTGGATTGATATCTCCTTACAGAGTGTGGGAACATAGGACTGAGAGTAAATGACAGCTGAGTCAAAAGCCTAACAAACCCATGTAACCCGTGATTGAACACAATGAGCTGCATATTCACAAATCAGTTTCTGTCACTTTATCTGCCCGCTAGCAGCTAATAACAAGCTTATCTTACTGCACGCGAACAAATGTGACACCTCATTCCCCGGCCACAGCTAGCATGTGTGTGTGTGTGTGTGTGTGTGTGTGTGTGTGTGTGTGTGTGTGTGTGTGTGTGTGTGTGTGTGTGTGTGTGTGTGTGTGTGTGTGTGTGTGTGTGTGTGTGTGTGTGCATGTGTGTGTGTGGGTGTGTGCATGGTTGTGTGTGTCTCTGTGTGCACGTGTCTCTGTGTGTGTGCGTGTGTGTGTGTGGGTGTGCATGTATGCATGTCGGTGCGTGCATGTGTGTATGGGAGTGCGTGTGTGTGGGTGTAGGTGTGTGTGTGTGCATGTGTCAATGCGTGCTTGTATGTGTGTGTGGTAGGGCTTGGCCGGAGGGTGACAGGCAGACTGCTCTCTATCTAACGGTGACCTTGACTTTGTCCTTTGTTCTCAGCGGCTCTCAACGTTTTCAAAGGGATCCTCCCCTCTTCTCTCTCTATGCTAATGTTCACACAGCCACTTTGGCCACTTTTTTTTCGCCATTTTGTTCTTCCTTTTTTTCTCCTTCTTCTTCCCCCTTTGCTGCTAATGTTGATCATCTGGGCTGACTGTGAAGCATCAAGAGGCATATATTCATTATCTGCCATCATATTCATTTCTATGCTAATGAGAAACCCCTTTCCCATTGAAAATCTGTCTTCAGTCCTCAAATGGAAATAAGTGGCAATCACGTACTGTTTGTTTTCAGGGTTTGCCTTCAAATGAGAGAAGACATTTGAGAGGCATGCGTTAGGCCTATATTCACAATGCAACCAACAAGAGAAGAGCCCGTTTCCTCTGGCGGCAGCCGGCTCCCGGCAGCATTGACATTACGTTGATAAAAACAATACTTTAGGCAGCTGTAAAAGACGAAGGGGGGGAAAAAATGTGATATTTGATAACTGTTGATGGATGGGGCACAGCAAAGGTAATATCATTCTCAAAGTGCGCTCTTGTTTTAAGTTCAGCGAATATGAGTAATGAGTGCGCTGGCTGGTGTTTGACGTGGGCCTACCTGGGCTATCGAGACAGCTCGGACGCAGCCAGAAGCGGCATGTTCCATTCATGGCGGACCGATTCCAGTTCTGACAGCGAGGGGCTTGAGCGGCGAAATTAACATATTGGGAGGACAATTTCTACACAGAATCTGATTTTTTTAATCCAAATACCTGCTGGACCGTCATACTTGACTGAAGTGAAATTGGAATACTAACCAATGTTGGCAGATACATAGGTTGCGTTTGACTTTTTTTTTTGTTTCAATAATTATTTGCATTATTTTCGCCACCATTTTGTCATTACTCCTCGTTCAGGACATGAATCTAGTCGAATAAGAGGGGAGGACAGATGGACCAACCGCTACACAGATCACAAAGAGCGGGGGCTAAATTGCTGCTTGAGGGACGGTCATCAATTACCGCATTACGCTGCAGGGTAGGCATGATACCTGGGTGTACATGCAGCATGTATTGTGCTGCCGCTGGGCCATTCGTGGGACTGAATTCATTGCTGCAGACAAGCGGGGCTTAAGTAGGCCCACTGCTCGCACAGAAGGGCCATGTGGCTCCAACATTGTTCCTTGAATGGAACTGGGGGGGGCTCTGTCGGCGATCGCCTGAAAGCACTCTGACAGCGCCGCCAGCAGCACACTTACCCGCCATCATTATTTCTATACCACTTGCCCCCAAATTGAAAGAACGAATATGGGGGCCTATATTTCCTGTGAATGCCGCCGTTTAAGAGGTTTTTTATGTGTGCGATAAAGCAAGGGGCTGTGCCCCCTGTCGCCAAGGAGCCAATCATATCCCAGGAAGGGGGGCAGGGGGGGGGGGGGGGGGGGGGTCTAAGGGGGTGGAGGGGGGGGGGGAACATCTGTTACTAAATGAGGAGCCCGCGTGACGAGGGAACGCAGCTTTTCACATGATAATGTGGCAATAGAAAAGGGGGCTCAGTAGCACGGAGCGCCGCATGCCGATGCCTCAGACATGCAGAGGGAGAAAGGGGCGGGGGATGTGCGGGCAACACGGGCGCCTGTGTTTTGGCGTGTGCGTGGAGGTGGAAAGGTGTGTGTGCTGGGCGGTTTGAACACGCTCGGTTTAACTTTCCCATCGTGGCAACCCAACCGCGTTCCCCAGTCCCTCGGCCCTGCAAACGTGTGTAATGGTTTCCCCATAATTGCCTCAATCACCTGTGCAGCTGTTACAATCATACTAACAGACAATTATATGACATAGCGATTCAGAGACCGACTCCATCCGTCTCATCTCACGTCCTTTACTCTAGTGATTCCACAATGCGTTTCTGTGTGTAAGGGTATGTGTGTGCGCTTCTCTCTGTGTTTCTCTGTGTTTATGTGTGTGTGTGTGTGTGTGTGTGTGTGTGTGTGTGTGTGTGTGTGTGTGTGTGTGTGTGTGTGTGTGTGTGTGTGTGTGTGTGTGTGTGTGTGTGTGTGTGCATGTGTGTTTATCTGTTTGTGTGTGTGTGTGTGTGTGTGTGTGTGTGTGTGTGTGTGTGTGTGTGTGTGTGTGTGTGTGTGTGTGTGTGCGTGTGTGTGTTTGTGTGTGTGTGTGTGTGTGTGTATGTGTGTGTGTGTGTGTGTGTGTGTGTGTTAACCACAGTGTCTTCGGCTGTAAAGCTTTTAAAGGTCCACCCAAGAACCAGTTTGGCCGTTTGATGAAGCGTTTCTCTGCCATTTTGTGATTGCCTAGTGTGTGATTGCCTGTTTCTGTCTTACCAGAGCGGCGCTATGCAGTGAATTATGTACCCTCCATGTTCCATTCCCTGTTGAAGTCCAGCTGCTTCAGACTAAGTTGTCAACCACCCACACCCCTCCGGAGCCAGCCTCTCTGAGCCAGGAGTCCTCCATAACTGCCCCTCTGGTTGTACCGTAAATCTGGGCTGGAATAAAACAAAAGCTAATGAGAGGGGCAATCACTCGGAAGAGGACGTTTTCTGCCATGGTTTGAAAGGACACCCACCCACCCCCCTTTCTTCCATCGGTTCATTCTATCCTTTTTTAGACCGTTTATTCTTTGATTCTTCTTCTCGCACCCAATCTCATTTTTTCCCTAAACTTGCCATCTCTCTCTCTCTCCCTCTCTCTCTCTCTCTCTCTCTCTCTCTCTCTCTCTCTCTCTCTCTCTCTCTCTCTCTCTCTCTCTCCCTCTCTCTCTTTCTCTCCCTCATATCTTTCTCCCTCTTTGGCTCTCTCCTTCTCTCTCTCTTTCCACATCTCTCTGTGCGTCACTCTTCCTCGCTCTCTTTCTCTCTGTCTCTCTCTCTTTCTGCCTCTCTCTGTGTGTCGCTCTCTCTCTCTCTTTCTCTCTCTCTTTATCCATATCGCTCTCTGTCTCTGTGTCTCTCTCTTTCTCTCTCCCTTGTCATACCTCTCTCTCTCTGGCTCTCTCCCTCCCTCTTTCTCTCTCTGTTACATACGCACACCACTCCGCTCCTTGCATGAGTTCCCGCCTAAATTACTGCAGGCACTGCCGCAGAATGTGAACTACACCTACAGGCTTGGCTGGAAAGGTCAACAAGCTGCTTAAAATGAAGAATGGCACAGGAGAGGGTCGGGTAATCTACTCTCTCAATCTCCACCTTCTCTCCGTTCCCCCATGGCTCGGCTCGGCTCCACAGCCTGCTGAGCTGCTCCAGATCTCCTGGTGGGGGTTCCACCGCCGTTGCCGTCGCAGTGTATCCACTGAGGATGATCCTTGCCGACTGCATATCAGCGAGACAGTCGGTCAACTGGTCTGATAGTCTCTTAGTCAGCCGGCCAGGACTTCAGATGGTTTCCTTCTCAGTCACTCTGTTATTTTCTCTAGTCTCTTACCTGTATTTACTCAACGACTGGTACGCAGTCAGCCAGTCAGACTGAATTAGCTGTGTCTGTTAGACTGTGTATCACCAGTCATACTGTTTTTTAGGAAGTGAAAGTCTGTTTGTAAGTCAGTTTGTCAGTGTTTTTCTGTTTCTCTGGATATCTTCGACCACCACCATGTCTGTCCCACCCCCCCTTCTCCCTCCATCTCTCTCCCTCCGATTCTGTCTGTTTCTCCGTCTTTTAATCTGTGTCTGTCTCTCACCATACATCCCTATCTTTCTCTGTGTATCCTTATCCGCCTCTGTTGTCTCTCGGTCTCTGTTTCCTGCCCGACATGCTTTGCTGTCGTCCCTTTCTCTCAATGGCCACCCATCCATTTAAACCTCCATTACTGTTTACCTCATCCCTTCACTCGCTCACACTCTCTCTGCCATTTGTGTTCTCCTCTCACCCTCTCATCACTCTTCTGCTCCTTCCCTCCCTCCTCTAACCTCTCTTTCTTTCTGCCTCTTATGTGCTCCCTCTTCCATGAATCGTTCTCTCTCTGTCTCTCTCTCACTCTCTCTAGCATTCTCTCTCTCTCTCTAGCTCTCTCTTTAGCTCTCTCTCTCTCTTTCTCTCTCTTTTTCACATTGACTAAGTCTCTCCTTCTCCCTCTCTCCCTCTCTATGTGCATGCCTTTCCCTCGATCTCTCTGGCTCTCTTGATCTCTATCTGGAACCATATGATTGTTGGAAGGAGGTTCCTAGTATTGGGGAGAGTTTGAGACAGCTCTGTTTCCAAGGAGCCCCCTTTCCTCTCTTTCCCTATTCTTCTGGGGCCGTATTCACAAAGCATTTTATCTTACCGCTAGGAGTGCTCCTAACTCGCGCTAAAACATTTTACGTAGGAGTTTTTTCTTAAAAGTTATACACAAAGCCGCTGAGACCTACTCTTACTAAGGATCAATCACAAAGAGTGAACTAAGAGTGACGCGCCGTTGCTATGGATTACGTCAATTCTCGTGCACGAGTTTAGAAGCGGTCAGTTCGGTGATTGGTTGTTCAGACGAGCCCACTGAATCACCGAAAAACAAGGAAATAGCCTAGGCTAGAAATGAATTCCTATTAAGTAGTTATAGTGCAGTTAGCAGAATACACGCATGATGACAATTTTGTGCAGACCACGATAATGACGTTTTAGCCTGCACGTTCAAGAGAGAGAAAGCAAACAATAAAAATACGTAAAATTTAAAAGAAAATAAATGTTATGAACTACACAAGTGTTGACTGATTTGTGCCAAGGTGCTTACCTAAACTGTGTTTTCAAAGTGATCCCTAAATGCCAGTCCACTCGGTTCCACACGGCCAAATTCATTGTCATGTTGATCGCCATCATCATCATCATCATCATCATCATCATCATCGTCTGGCTGTGGAATGTTCCTTCGCTTGCAGAGGTTGTGTAGAATGGCACATTCAGTGATTACTGTGCTTGCCCTCTCTGGGGTGAGGCGTATTTTGCCGTGGAGGACATGAAACCGACGTTTCATCTGCCCAATTCCTCTCTCCACAACATTTCGTGTATGTTTGTGTTTTCTAGCATATATGGAGGAAATCAGTAAACAATAATAAATATGGATTCAACAAATAAAAGGCGTCAAAGAGCCAATACGATGTGTTTTACGCATAGGACTAAGCGCAATCTGCGTAATCACTTACATGTTATACTTTAACTGTGCTCCCGGTTGTGAATTGAGGTAGGGTGTCTAGAGCCACGTCTTGCATGGATAGTCACTGTCACCCAGCAAGTGACACCCAACTGGTACCTCAAAAAGCTGCCTCAGACCGCTCACCATTAAAATGCGCGAATCATGGGTAGCTGAAGCTCCAGGCCACTTTGCAACAACATCCAGTAGGCTATGTTAAAATTTGCA
>NC_082392.1:16893876-16901376 GCF_031168955.1 Gadus macrocephalus | reverse complement strand
GCAGCAGCGCACAAGTCGGCAGGCGCGAAGCCCATCACAGGATTAATGCAAGCGTCGTTTCCAGGTAGCCCGCATCATCTGTGAAGGCTGTGTTTGTCGGCTGTGAGGCTTGCAGGTGTGAGTGTGTACTAGAGGATTATATGTACAAGCTGGCGGAGCTGGTGGTGGTGGTGGGGGTGGGGGTGGTGGGGGTCGAACCCCATCGTGTCTACAGTAACACAGTCCATCAGCGTGGCCTCACTCCCCGGCTGCTTCAGATTTATGGGGGTTTGTACGGGAGCATATGGCGGAGCCGCTGAGCCGTGGACTCTTACTTAGAGTTGAGAGCGCATGCCACACAAATCGCTCACACGCTGGGCGATCAGTGCACGCAGCCCCCCCACCCCGATTTGTCACACATACACACACACACACACACACACACACACACACACACACACACACACACACACACACACACACACACACACACACACATACACATACACACACGATACAAACACAGTTGCAGATACAGACAGAAGTTGTTTACGTTCGACAACTTTTGCTGCTTAATGAAACTCAGGCTTTGAGATGGGAAACATAAGCGAGTTTGTAAAAAAATCGGCGTTAGGACATTGCGCTTCGTGTCATTTCCTCAAGAGAGACAGAGGAGTCTTGCATGGAATGCATCTTTTTCGGGCATAATGTGTGGATATTTGTTATCGCAACGGTTGGACAAGGAGACAAATTTATCAAGGAGGCCCCCAGCGAGCGAATGCACACACACACACACACGCACGCGCACACACACCCACAGGAACACGACAGCACACGTACACAAAGATGCAAAGATTCCCTTCCAGTTAAGCTGGCACATCTATGCTCCCTTCAGAACACCCACAGCTTGGCCCCTCTGTTATCCTGACAGGGCGTCACACCCAGAACCTCTTTCCTTCCCTACACCCCAGGCTCATCCTTCACCTCCTCATCCTCTGCCTTCCTCTTCCTGCTCTCCTTGCACAGCAGCTGATGCTGACCAGAGAGAGAGAGGGTGGGGGGGGATAGAGAGAGGGAGAGAGGAAATGAAAGAAGAAAGAAACAGAAGGAGAGAGCTTGTGAAAGAGAGAGAGAGACGGAGAAAGAGAGAGCGAAAGAGAGAGGGAGAGAGACATAGAAAGAGAGAGAGAGGGGGTGTGTGATGAGGGTCGGGCATACAGGGCGGTTGTGTGTATGTGTGTGTGTGTGGGGGGGGGGGGGGGGGGGGGGACTTTTGCAACACACAGCCATCTCCTCCAATCAGCTGTGCAATCAGACGCCTGCTCAGATCTCGACAGTGACAAATATGGCTTTTAATGTCCCGCTGCTCCGTGTTAATTGTATTTCACTGCAATCCGGGCGAGTGTCACGCTGGGAGACCGCTGGTCTGACAATTAACGCTGAAAGCTACAGTTATCGCGGGCTGCTTATGAAATTCACTGTAACATGCTGTAAGTCCCTGCCCCCAAAGATAGTTTATTATTATATATATACATACGTATATATATATATATATATATATATATATATATCAAGTCAGATGCCATGATAGAAGAGGCAAGTCACTCACCTACTGGGCTGACCTAATGAAAGCCATTCTTCAAAAGAGCTGACAGCCGAACGCCTTTCAGCGCTCGGGAAACCTTGACGGGACTTTGAAAAGCTTGGTGCAGAGCTGGCCAACTAAAGACACGTACTTGCCACACTGCAGACACCCATCAACGTGTTGATGTATAATTCTGCAGAATTCAATATCATATGGAAATCTATACAAATTTAAAGTTGAAAAAACAAAACAGCCCCCATTATGTTTTGTACAGTGTCCGGTACACTTTTCCAAAAGAAGAGGGCCACTGACACCGATGCTGGATTCCATAAAAAGAGTGGCCTGTTATGGCGGCATGCACTTTCCTGGCAAAACACCACCACTCCACCAGCGAGCAGCACCTTTGAGCCCCTTGAAGTGTGTTTTGGCTGCAGAGTGGGAATCCAGCCCCCGAGAGGTCCAAGAGCACAACGCCAATGCAAGCAGCAAGGAATCAGAGGAAGAAGGAAGGAGAGCTGGGAGATGGTACAGGGAGCGATGGGCGAAGATGGAGACGGGTCGCCATGCCAGCCAAGCGGCATTCTGGAGTGATGGATTGGATCAACTTGTCTATATTAAGACCCCCCCCCCCCCGGCCATGTTCTTTGTCTTATCCCCCTGCAAACATTCGTAGATCCATCCTTCACTTTTTCTTCCTTCTTGGCCTTCTCTGAGGGCGTAAGAGCCAGGCAGGTGGCCAGACCTCTCGCTCTCCGTCTGTCTTCCCTCTCCCCGTCTCCCTGGGCCCCAGGCATGCTGCGGGGCCGCGAGCCCTCGTCCTGGTGGTCGCCCTCTCGTTGGAGAAGCCCTCGAAGTGGGTCAGAGGGGGCATCAATATTGCACCACCGCGGCGCCCATTAAGAAATGAATTCTTCATCAAAACAAAGTAAAGAAATCAAAGGGGCTGTGTTGTTTTCTTAGAGAGACCGATGGGCGGTGAAAGCCGTTTCAAAGATGCACGTGTCCTCTCACTGGTGTAGTGTGAAATGAAAGTACCTAAAAAGGGGAAATGGAAACACGCAATAGGCTGCAGCGCAAACATTCATGACATGCTGCACGTGGTTTGGAAAGGAAAACAATTGCTTTCAGTGTTCCAGAGTTTGGGCGAATAGATACGGAGCCAAGGTTTTTTCCCAGCGATAAATCCCTCTGCTCAATGTCGGTCTCTCGTTGGCTGCTGATGACCTTGTAGAGTCTCCATATGCTGATTCACATTCACCAGCGCCTCCATTATGAAGATAAACAGAGCCGCACTCTGATCCAGGAAGGGGCATCGTGCCAGCAGAACCGGCTCTGATGCAATTGGTGTCAAACATCCCAGAATAGGCTGCGGGCCGTTCAAAACATAACTGGCTGATTCGAACGCTTACAATAACCCCCCCCCCGCCCCCCGGAGCACTCCCACATCCAATGCTTTTTGCATTACCATGAACTGCTCTGTTCTGCGCCCGGGCTGAACCAAAGCCGGGCTGTGGGGGAGGGCTGGAGCCAGGCAGGGGTTACGGCGATAGAGGCGTCCAGCCCCGGTCGGACTCCGTCGGCCCGTCAGCCTAATCCACTGTGACATCACATTACCGCCAGTGCTCACAGCCCGTCCGCTCTCTCCGCTGGCGCCGTTAATTAGTTTTGGGCCGGCTAATGCTAGCAGCGCAGAGATGGAATGCAAACAGCTGTCGGCGACGACGGTTCTCACACTCGCACCGACCGACGCACACACACACACACACACACACACACACACACACACACACACACACACACACACACACACACACACACACACACACACACACACACACACACACACACACACACACACACACACACACACACGCACACACACACACACACACACACACACACACACACACACACACACACACACACACACACGCACACACACACACACACACAGACACACGCACACACACACGCACACACACACACACACAGACACACGCACACACAGGTGCAGTCCTACCAGGACAACTTAACATTCAGATAAAGTGTAGCGCCTATGCATTCCTAGACCACGTAAAGCATACCTGTTTGCACACGATAACGATGTGGAATGCTTTCTGTGATTGCATTACACATACCACATCCACACTCGAATGCATGTCAACAGACACAGACACCGACACCTATACACACCTAAACACACACACACGCGTGACTCGCGGTGAGACTCTGAGCACCCAGTCACACGTTTCAGGTTTGGAGGACTGCTTCAGTGGATGGCGGCAGAATCAATACTCCAACCCAATGGTCTAATGGCCGCCATCTCATGATTGTCTGCGGAGGTCTGGTGAGGCCAAAGCGAGCACCTAGCTGGTGCTGATGGTAATAACACCTGGGTGGCGAGTGATGGAAAAAGGGGCATTTGCCATGGCAACCACAGCCATGGTTACGTGGTTACAGTATTCCCTGCCGTCATCATGTGAGCGATTCTTTGGGATATTGTTTATCGGCCACGCCCCCACAATTACCCAGCATCAGCCTCGATTGGAAGGCCTGGTCAGAGGTGGCACATTGAAACCAGAGATTAGTGCAGCAAAGTAAATTATTCTCTCGCAGCCGCTGACAGTTCTGGGAGTGGAATAGGGGTGGTGGAGGTGGACAGGGAGCAGGGCTCCGTTACAATTGTGTGGCCATGTGTTGATGTATTGAACAGATTAGATCCACTATTTTCTCTTGCTCCTTCTCCCTCGCGCTTTCTCTCTTTCGCTCCCAGTCCTTCTGAGTACTTTGCCGCTATCTCCCTCATCCTGTCCTAGCTTTGTCTCTATGCGTTTCACTATTTGTTTTGTTTTTGTAAATCTTTCCAAGACTCAATAACAGTGAGACGTCCGCCCTGGTGCGTGTGATGTCTTCCACCCACGCTGGGGAAAACGATGTCCTCCCAGAAGGGTGTTTCATAGTGTTGAGATATTGGCGCAGGTAGATTGTTTCTCACAGATTGCATTTTGGATGGCTGCAATCCCCTCAGAACAATGATGTCCTTCTCCTCGCCACGTAGGGCAGCGAACACCCCCTTGGAGCACGGATAACTGAAGACCAGATGTTAGTCCTCTGTCTCTCTCCAGACTGCTGTTTGTATTTTTGCACGGCGGTGTATCTCTTGCTTACAGTGTTATGTGTCTCTCTGTTTTTTGCTCAATCGCCTTGCTTCACCTTGTATTCCCATTTCTCCATTCCTCCGTCGATAGCACCCTTTCTCCCTCTCTCTCTCTCGCTCGATCTCCAACCTTTATATACCACTTTATTTATGTACGATGAATGGATGTGGCTGTCTCAACACACAATCACACAAACTGCCACACACATGCACATAAACACACATGCAGCCCCAAAGGCACAGATCAGCACACGAACAAGCCAACACACACACAAGCACACACACACACACACACACGCACTTTCACAGCGGGCCACAGATAGATAGAGAGCGTGAGAAAGCAGCTCCTTGTATGTTTATGTAGGGAAGTCATCATTCGTCTTAATGTTTATTTGCTGAGATGGAAGGAAGCCGGGGTGACAAATGTGCTGACTGGTGCGCGGCGCATTAGCAGGTGGGGCAATGCATTAAATCCCTCACTCTCAATCACTTAGGTAATGTCCCGTTTGTTTTCTAGATTCATGGCACCGCGCCTCTCTCCCTCTCTCCCTCTCTCCCTCTCCCTCTCCCTTTCTCCAGCAAACGTGTGTAGCCGACTGTGAATTCCCACCCACTCCCCCCCATCAACCCCATTATCCCAAAGTGTTGCAGCCAGGTGTGCTGTTGTCTGCATTTATCTTGGACTGAGAGGAAAGGTGAAGGAGAATGTCTCTTTTAATTATTCCTCCTCTCCTCATAGATATGCTGGGTTGCAGGCTGTGGACGGTGGCCGGGGGGGGGGGGAGTAGTGAGGGTAACTCGGATACATTCTGTCACGCACTAGGCTAGTGAGTCACCGGACAGACCAGATCATTCTCTCGAGGTATTGTAAACCAAAGCAGTTGTGTACAATCTGACCTGCTCCTGTTTTTTTACCTCTTGAATACATTTGTTCTGCGTACAAGAGAGAGGGTGGGAGGGGGGGATATATTTATAAGCTGATATATTTAGACCAACCAACTCAGAAAAAATGGGAGGGGGAGGGGGTAGATGCAAATGTCATTGCCTCTGCAAGCCGTGTTCAGTACACCTTCTCTCTCCCAGAGCGACGCCACCGCTGTGAAGGGTTCGAGCTATATGGATAAATAATAAATCACGTCAGCGAAAGAGCAGCGAAGACGAATCATGCATCATTTTGGGATAAACGAAGACATGTCACCTCCTCCGTATGAAGTCGAAACCAGTCGCAACGGATGAAAAATGGAGTTGAATAAAATGGTGAAAAAAGGAACCCACGCAGCTCTTTCTGAATGCCCCAAGTATTCAAGGGTTTCTCAGGCCAAGGATGTTAATGTCCATATTGAACCATAACAGTGCTGTAAGAATCATGCTGTCACTGACGAACGTAAATGGATGGGGCATAGATAATTAGGGAGAGACTATAAACTGGTTTATTTTTATCGTCTATTATAACATTTACTGCATTTATACTTTATTTATAATATTTACTGCTCAAGGTGATGTGCTTCAGCAGCCAGAAAGGACACCACGTTTCCACCTAAAATGGTTAGAGGATTGTTGTTTTTTTCACTTTTTTTTTTGGTGAAAAAGGATAGAGGTCATCCTTTTCACAGTTTTCTCTGTGTTGAAAAAATTAGGAAATGTTATGTTATTAATAGAAACTGTCATCATAATTACACTGGGCGTAGGGAAATTAGTAAAGTTGTCATATTACAAACAAATTGCATGGATATTCAAATCCTGTGGCACTTTTATCTATTTACAAAATGTCCCTGTAGCTAGGAGATACCCCCCAGTTTCTTTGAATCGAATACAACGGAGGGAAAACAGTGCAACACAAACCTAATACCCAACCCACTCGAAAAACACATCTTGCTCTGTGAGCACGGTTGGTTTTGAAATACTATCATTGAGCCATTCATGTTCTTAACGCTATTCATAAATACTGAAACATACAAAGTGTTACAAACACTGTACAGTATGGCAAGTCACCTGAAAGCACACTTAGAAAAAAACTCATTAAAATGGGACTTATATAAGGTTGACAGCAATGTCTTCCCATGTTCGCCTCTTCCTCCAATCTATGCATTTTAATGAGATGTTTTGGAGTGGTTTAGTTATGTTGTGTCATGCATTTTATATTAGTACATTAAAAGTTAACGTGGATCTGAAGTACCTGTCGTGGGAAGAGGGGGGGAGGGGGGCGGGGGGTAAAAGTTTCTCACGTACAGTAAAAATATCCTCAAACTCATTATTGATTTAATACAAGTTTAGCCTCTTGCTGTGAGGCGCTCTCTGTTGTGATTCTGTTGTTTATTGGAGTGGTGAATTTCGTTTTTTTGCAGTGTACAGAACAATAAAAAAACGAACTTGAAGAAGTGTACACCAAAGCATTCTGCATCTGAATATCGTAATAGGTAAATTACCGTATGTAATTGTGTGCAACAGCACAATTTGATTCCCTGACCAGAATCCTAGGGTGTTTATTGCATGGAGACTAAACATTAACCGGGGCAGGCCGCCACGGTAGCCCAGCGCTACGTGCGCAGGGTCTGTAACAATGTGTATCTAATGCTTTACATTAATCATACAGGGACAACGGCTGGGTTGTTTTCTGATCTGGAAATTGCGTTTAGGAAAGCTTCCTCTGCCCCCGCATCCTTGGCTGGCTTTTGGGGTCACCCGATTTAATTTAGTTTTTCCGTGGGAGAGGAAGGAAATTCTTGGTGACCCCAGTACACAGATGCACAGGGTCCAGAATTTCCGGAGGAGATTGGGA
>NC_082392.1:16881376-16888876 GCF_031168955.1 Gadus macrocephalus | reverse complement strand
TTTTCTGAAACATTTTGTCCTCGGCCCCTTGGGAACAAGGGATTCTACCTCCATCTTGGTTGTCCTCGGCAACAGCCGTCCGTCTCGATGATGGTGACAGGATAGCGAACGGCTGGACCAGATGAGCGAGTAGAAGAAGAGAAATAGAACATCTAATTGGTTTCAGCGCTGTTAGACACCCAGTCTGAGAGATTTGTAGCCACACAAGAACACACACACAAACACATATTATTTCTAATTACTTCAACTGAATGATGAACAGGCTTATGTGGACTTTGCTCTGAGTCTGCCATCAGGAAGGATTTAGACAATGCTGTTACTATTATTGCCTAGATAATGGTATTCTGGTAGAAAATAAAACAGATTTCTGTTTTGAAAACGCAGTAAGTGAAACGTCAAAGGTTCAAAAGTAAAAAAGTACAGCTACTTCCAAATGACAATGAAATCATTGTGAAATCACGCTTAAGTACAGTAATGAAGTCGTTTGTACTTCAGGCCTGTGCATTGTACTGCCTGTGGCAGATGTCGTCTGGCATGCCAGATGGTTTTTTATTTTTTCATTTTCCTTCTACAAACACAAGTTATCCCTTAAATTTACCTCCCTTTTTCCCTGATAAATAAGAGTCAAGCAACGGAGCCTCCACCACCATTACAGCCTAATTCCTTCACAAACATGCCCACAGAAGAGCCCTGCCGTTGCTCTCCGATGCCAACCTCCCCCACCACTTGACTGAGATAATTTTAGCATTGTGGTGGTGGTGGTGGTGGCGGGGTGGCAGGGGGGGGGGGGGGGGGGGGGGGTGGGGGGGGCGTCCTTGTGTACAGCCAGGGCTCCTTTGCACGTCTGTGCTTATGAGTCTGACTCAATAATTGTAAGGAGAGCCTGCTGCCACATTACCTCACGTCTCTGGGCGTGTGAGAGGTGGCATGGAGGGAGACAGAGAGAGCAGGAGAGAGAGAGACTGAGTCACAGAGGGAGAGAGGGAACAAAAGAGAGAGAGAGGGAGAGACGAAGAGAGGGCAAGACCAGGAGAGAGAGAGAGAGAGAGAGAGAGAGAGAGAGAGAGAGAGAGAGAGAGAGAGAGAGAGAGAGAGAGAGAGAGAGAGAGAGAGGGGGAGCTGCTAGGAGAGAAAGAGACTAACAGGGCACCAGAAAAAAAGGGGAAAAACAGAGAGAAAGAGAGAGAGAGAGAAACAGAGAGAGAGGGAGAGATTGGAAACCTGCAGGTGACAACAGTATTTTTGGAGGTGTTGCTGGACGTGTCAGGTCGGACAGGGGGGACCTTGGGAACTCACTGTTTGCTGTTATGTCTGCGGAGCTCCGATGCGGTATACACAGAGAGGCATGCATGCGGGAAGAACATCAAGGAAACTGCACCACAATGCCATTCAGAGCCGAAGGTGATCCAATTAGTTCAGTTCTGTTTTAATTGGAATGTTCTTTAGTTTACTGGAAGCATGATTATAACTTTTTTTCCCTCAGAATATTTCAGCGTTTATTTGTTTGTAGTCTCTGCTGTGTTTTGCGGGAGCCACTGAGGAATTGCTTGTTTAAATGGCAGCACTCTGAAGTTGTGGGACCGTTAAAGAGCCTAAAGCTCCTGATTAACAAACACAATATTGGACGTTCTCTGCCTCCTGCTGTGCGGATGAGACGTTCCAAACGTTATTAGCCATCCCACACTTCCATGACAACCACTCTCTGTCTCTCCCTGTCTGTCTCTCTCTCTCCCTGTCTGTCTCTCCCTGTCTGTCTCTCTCTCTCTGTCTCTCTCTCTCTCGCTCTCTCTCTCTCTCTCTCTCTCTCTCTCTCTCTCTCTCTGTCTTTTTCTCTCTACTTTCTCTCTGTCTTTCCGTCTCTCTCTCTCTCTCTCTCTCTCTCTCTCTCTCTCTGTCTTTTTTCTCTCAGTCTCTGTCTCTGTCTGTCTGGCTCTCTCTCTGTCTGTCTCTTTCTCACTTTATCTTGATCTCTCTCTACTTTCTCTCTGTCTTTCCGTCTCTCTCTCTCTCTCTCTCTCTCTCTCTCTCTCTCTCTCTCTCTCTCTCTCTCTCTCTCTCTCTCTCTGTCTTTGTCTCTCATTCTCTTTCTCTCTCTCTTCTCTTTTTCTGTCTCTCTCTCCCTGTCTGTCTCTCTCTCTCTGTCTCTATCTCACTTTCTTTTTTCTGTCTGTCTGTCTGTCTGTCTGTCTGTCTGTCTGTCTGTCTGTCTGTCTGTCTGTCTGTCTGGCTCTCTCTCTCTCTCTCTCTCTCTCTCTCTCTCTCTCTCTCTCTCTCTCTCTCTCTCTCTCTCTCTCTCTCTCTCTCTCTCTCTCTCTCTCTCTCTCTCTCTCTCTCTCTCTCTCTCTCGCTCCTTGTGCCTCTGTGTCTCTCTTTCTTCCCAGACCAGTAACCAGACTCCAACTTTTGTTTCATGCAAAGCCATTCTAATTATCTTCTCTGGGGTCTGAAGTCTCGCCAGAGTCCATGCCATTTACTAACTTCTGTCAGCGCCAATGTTTTGCAGAGTTTGCTAAATCTCCAATGAACAACGGATTCGCAGAACATCACTGGTCTTGTCCCGAGCAATGTGGCCCACGCACAATCGTACATTACTTGTAAAACACCTCAACCATAGATTTTATTTTCAATTGAATCCCCCATCATCCACTGGAGGTATAACATCAAGGACGAGAGAGAGAGAGACAGAGAGAGAGAGGGAGAGCGAGAGAGAGAGAGAGAGAGAGAGAGAGAGAGAGAGAGAGAGAGAGAGAGAGAGAGACATAGAGTATGATAAATAACGCTACAGAGAGAAAGAGAACACGAACGAGACGGAGAGAGAGAGAGAGAGAAAACAGACGGTAATATTTTCCCGTCCTTCTGTGATTAGATTACGCCTCTCCACGCCGGCTTCGTCTGAAGCACGGGATTGTGGGAACCACAGAAGGCTCCCTGAAATGAGGTGTCAGTGCGAATTACCACGCCAGCTGAGGTCCCAGCACAGCGCCGCCGCCGCCGCCACGGGCAGGCGTAGCGGCACCAGGTGTCTCCTTCCGCGACCAGCCTCTGATCTGGCGGGGGGAAGGAGGGAGGGGGGGGGGGTAAAGTGATGGAAATTGGTGCTGATGTGGTGTTTGTGTCAGAGGGTGGGTGGGGTGGTGTGGTTGAGTTGGGGGAGGGGGCTGTCCATCTCAGGGACATGTGGGTGGAGGGTAGGGGGGAGGGGGGTTGTGGTAACGGAGCTCAGAGGGCACAACCCAACCCCCCCCCCCAACCCCCCCCCCCCCCCACACACACACACCTACACACTACCTCCCCGCCCATCTGTGGGAATGCTGGGTAATTTGCGTGAAAGTCAACCTGTATGTTGTGTTTGCATCGGATGGAATGCAGGGCAGTAATATAATTGAGTTTTTTCTGGGAAGGAGGGTGGGGGTGGGGCTGGCAGTGGGGGCGGGGGTGGGTTCGGTATTCTGCAGCGATTTCGTTCACAGTCGGGATATGAGCCTTTTAATGCTATTAACCTTAACCACCCAGACGGATCACCTCCCTGAAGGAGACAAGGGGTTGTAGGGCAGAGACTTTAATGGACACCAGGCAGGAGGCAGACCAAAATCTCATCTCTTTTCTGCGGATGAGTAACGCACAGGTCTGCTCTGCACACAACATTTGGCTCTTGAGTTTTCTGGTTTTAAAATGAAGCTGCTGACACTCAATGCCACACACAGCCTAAAAATGGCTGGAAAGAACCCGCAGAAATACTCTAACATTGGATGTGAATGTGTTGACCATCGTTGGTTTCTCTGCCTCCTGCCGCCGCGAACAGACACTGAAATGAAATCTTGTTTCAAGCACAGATTGGTTGTTTTCTGTCGAGGAGATTAATCAAATGCCTCTTATTACACAGATGATTGAGATCCAATTATTTCCTGAATTATGTAAAGTTATAATTAATTTGAATTTACATTGCATGAGGATGGAATTATTTCTTCTATTTTTAATCGAAACAAAATCTGTCGGGGTGGCTCAGATTTAATGAATTGTTCACGCTTTCCCCATTCCAGCTGTGTAAATCTCATTGGGTGTGAAATGTACCCCAAGAAGTGGGGGTGTGAGGGGGTGGGGGGGGGGCTCTCTGGGGCCAGTTGGCAAGGTCAGGTGGGCGTGGCGGGGGTGCGATGGCCAAACCCACCGGAGACACAATTAGAGCGGACAGAGGAGACAGATTACACAGCGGGGTGATATATTACAGGATTGTCAGAATGAGACTCACAAAATGGCCCCAGCGACACGCAAACTGTCCTCAGGCGCATTGCTGCGGTAGACCTCGATTGTTTGCTGAGCTGGACTGACAGGGCGCCTCGGCTAGACGTTTCGGGCCATTACACACGAGGAAAACTCAGGCCGACAGAGAGAGAGACAGAGACTCAGGGAGAGAGAGAGTGCTAAAACTGACTCTCTTTGCAACGTTTCTCTAGGGGAAAACTTGTGTGACTCAGATAGATTTGAGAGTTGGGTAATGATGAGAACCCCTAATTGAACTCTTGGTGATCCAATCCAGACTGCTCGGATCAGATTTGCAATTCACTGGCAATCTGGGGTACGAGGAGTGATGACTGAGCCATCTTGAGCTTCCTCACCGAGTCATAGCTAACAATGTTTATGAGGCTTCGGTGATTTAAAGAATTATTTATTGAATTTATTTCAATTTTTCTAATAATAAAACCGTAAAACCATAGTGGTACTATAACACAAACAGCAGGACCACCAAATAATGCCACAGCTGGGATCTAGTATTTGCTTCTCACTAAAACATGATATCTGTGTGGGAATCCAGCAGAGGACCTACACGTCTGAGGGGGTCGTATCTAGGGTTGTACAATGTTTGAAGTGGCAAAAATCCTACATCCCCTTTCTTATTACTCTCCTCTCTGACTCGCTGACTCTCTCCTCTCTCTCTCTCTCTCTCTCTCTCTCTCTCTCTCTCTCTCTCTCTCTCTCTCTCTCCCGCTCTCTCTCTCTCTCTCTCTCCCTCTCTCTCCATCTCACTCTCTCTCTCTCTCTCTCTCCCTCTCTCTCTCTCTCTCTCTCTCTCTCTCCCCTCTCTCTCCATCTCACTCTCTCTCTCTCTCTCTCTCTCTCTCTCTCTCTCTCACTCTCTCTCTCTCGCTCTCTCCCCCGCACCGTGCTGCCGCACAGTGATAGCCTCTTCAATGCAGATAAGCGCCGCGCAAGCTGAGAGGACAGCAAGGCACCGATTGACAGAGGAGATACGGGCTGAACAGCGCCGGCGCCGCCACCCCACCCTGCCCGCACCACCACCACCTCTATGTGTCCTTCCACTGCATCGGGGGCGGAGAGGAAGCCAGGCCTGACGGACATCTCTCTCGCTCTCTCCTGCTCTCTCTCTCTCTCTCTCTCTCGTTATCTCCATCCCTCTCTCACTGTCCCTCTCTCCCTCTCACATATTCTCTCTCCTTCAATCTCTCTCTCACCCATCTCTCTCACTCTCTCTCCCTCTCATTCTCTCTGTCTCTCCCACCCTCTCTCTATCTCTTTCCAATCCCTCTCTCTCGTTCTCGTTCTCCCCATCTCTCTCTCTCACTCTCTCTCTCCCCCTCTTTCACACTCTCTCCCCTCCTCTCTCTCCCCCGTTCTCTCTCTCTCATTCTCTCGCTTTATCAGTCTCTCTTTTTCCACTCTCTCTCTCATTCTCTCGCTCTCTCACTCTCTCTCTCTCTCTCCCCCTCTCTCTAGCTCTCACCCCCCCCTCTCTCGTTCTCTAGTTTTCTGTCTATTTCACATCTCGCTCCCCTTCACAGACCTCAGAGCGGCCACATGACTTCTTATTGGCAGCACACTCAGAGCGATACAATACTTTTCTATCGGAACAACGGGTTAGCCGTGTATATGTGAGACGGCGTCAGCTGTGTTGGATCGCCATGTCTGATCGGCTGGGTTTGTGCATCATCGCTTTGAAATGATGGTGGGAGATATGCTCTCCAAGTAATGTGGTGTGCGGCCAACCTCATTCAATAGCCGTCCTCTAAACAGAACACCAGCCTCTGCTTGTCTTTGTTTCACCCATGGATCATTTGAAGGGCCAAGCTTTACCACTAAGATTATACCATGACTTCATATTTAATCTGACTGTGAACCATGTGCAGCTCTGTCATTTGTCATGTCTACTGGTTATAAACTCAACGTATGCTTGTTTCGATAAGGATTTTAATCAGATTTACTACAGAATGGAAACACGTATATGGCTCCACATCATTTGTGTCGGCCTTGTCTGAGAAATGTATTTGCACAAAACTGTTTGCATCTGTGGCATTTCTCTGTGACTGTGTGTGTGTGTGTGTGTGTGTGTCGTGTGTTTTTTGTGTGTGTGAGTGTGTGTGTGCGTGCGTGCGTGTGTGCGTGCGTGTGTGTGTGTGCGTGTGTGTGTGCGTGTGTGTGTGCGTGCGTGTGTTTGTGTGTGTGTGCGTGGCGGTGATACGTATGGTAATCGGTCCACTCCTGGTATAGGTGCTGCTATCCATGGGACATCGTTTCTGAAAAGGGAGAAAATAGCTCCTGTATTTTATGGCCTTAGGAAACCTAACCTTTTCTGTTGTCATGGTAACTGCATAGAAAATGTGTTTTTTTTTGCTGCCCAATTGTTACACCCTCAGTGTGTTTATATGCACACAATTGTATGGGAGTAAAGAAATATTTGAAAGTTGCACTGGCCATGTAAACGTGTATTCAAATTGGAATAGCGATGGTGTAGCTTTGGCAAGTTCAATTTGTGCATATGAATGTAAAGGGCAGAGTATTACTTCTCCACGCTTGACCTGGATGCCTACCCACAAACACACTAACACGCAAGCATACAAACACACACACATACATACATACATGCATACATACACACACACACACACACACACACACACACACACACACACACACACACACACACACACACACACACACACACATACATACATACATACATACATACATACATACATACATACATACATACATACATACATACATACATACATACATACATACATACATACATACATACATACATACACACCTACATACATACATACATACATACATACATACATACATACATACATACATACATACATACATACATACATACATAAAACTAACACACACAAACATACATACGTATGAATGTATGCATGTACGTACATACATACGTATACAAATGTGGATTCATACTTGCGGAACATGGGCATTGTCATAGTCAAGCTATCTGGCAATTTACAGCTTTAAATTGTTCTACTTTAGTCAACAGAAAGCACGCTGTGCAGCGAGGCAGGACACAAACACTCACGTTCAATCACACACATGGAGACACACACACACACAGGCTCACACACACACACACACACACACACACACACACACACACACACACATACACACACACACACACACACACACACACAGACACACACACACACACACACACACACACACACACACACACACACACAC
>NC_082392.1:16855488-16881276 GCF_031168955.1 Gadus macrocephalus | reverse complement strand
CAATTAAAGGAGATCAATATTCCAAGTGGAGAAAAATACAACTTTGATGTGAAAATAGCTATATTCACATCAAATGGAAGTGGAAAAACACTATGTTCGCTGGCGGTATAATCAAAATGATGGAACTCTGTTAAAATGGTTCCTTGGCTCCAACATGAATGTCGTTCATGAGGTCAAGGGTCAACAGTGAAAAATCTTTGGTATTCATGAATATCAAATATATATATACATATATATACATACAAATAAACACAGGTACACATAACTATGGTCAAAAATTGTTGAAGAAACTGCATATCCAAAACGCATTGGCATAAAATACAAATGCAAAAGGAAAACCCAAATGCAAACACAACAAAAGAACTGCAAAGCCACAACAACATAGGCCTAACGTGTTTTCAGGGTCAACGGATGTTGACAATAAAACTGACTTTCTATTATTGCCAGCTGACTATTATTTATAATAGTAGGCTGACTATTATTTTATAATAGTCAGCCTACATTGGGCTACACATTTGGCAAAGGAAAGTTCTTGCCCATTTGAGACATTTTATTACAGATTACAATTTAGGGCTCAGTTTTCCCGTTGTTGGTGGCAAGAAAATCCAATTCCTGGATGCAGCCGAGAGGCCTGGCAGACGTGAGGGAATCGTTTCAAAGATGACTCAAATGTTTGTCTCTGTCACCTGCAATAATAGGTCGTTCCGCCTCATTGTCAACATCTGAGGACGCGGACTTCAACTATTTTGTGCCATTTGCAGTTATGTTCTTCTTTTGCATTTGTGTTCTCCTTAAAGCCCTGTTTTTTTTTTCCATTTTGGACAGGAGGTTCGTTTTGATGTGTCCCAGCCACCAGGCATAACACACACACACACACACGCGCACACGCACACGCACACACACACACACACACACACACACACACACACACACGCGCGCGCGCGCGCTGCGGCGCACACACACACATTGTTTCGTGTTTCTCTGAACCCAGAATGTTGAACAACAAGGTGTGATGGCTATGTAAACCAGCACACCCATCCCCGTCCCTGACGAGCGAGGACCCAGAGACCTCTGCTGTGCCCCACTAGCCTCCTGCTTGCGCGTTGATATTCAAGCTTCCTCCTCAAGTGCACTTTTGGCCCCCGGTTCACGCGGTGGAAGGCGAGACATCCCCCACGGGGCCGTTCACAAGACGAGGTCGTGTCATTACCGCACCCCGACACGAGAAGGCAGTGGTCCCGTCCCCCCCTCCGCCCCCCGCCCGTCCTCCTGTGACTCCATCAACTCTGTGGGCGGCCGTGATTAGCTCGTCGTCGTAATTAGAAGCTGAAATGCTGCCCCAGTGATGAGAGTTATTGTTTACCTCGCGGAGCAGGGTTCTACCAGCATTGACGTGCGGCGTCGCATGCACTTCGCTATTTCCAAAGGTGGGCCGCCTCCCAACCAGATTAGAGTTGATTCGATCTCCATTAGATCATATCCAAACAGGTCCTATCCAATCACATCCAGCGGGGGGAGGGACTGAGAAGATCACCTGTTGAGTGGGAGAGAAACGGGGACACTTATCTGGTACTGGTGATACAAGCTCTGTGGGACATTGTAAAGAAACACTGATTTTCCACTTCTGTGGCTTTTTACATATTTTATGAAGTGGAGAAGGAAGCACTTGTCCGCGCGTGACTCGATAGTAGATGTTTTCTCTCGCTCCCTCTCTCTCTCTTGCATACACACACACACACACACACACACACACACACACACACACACACACACACACACACACATGCACACACACACTCACACACACGCGCACACACACATACACACACACACACACACACACACACACACACCACAGCACTTACCCCCAAAAAACAAACAAACGCGTGCATACAAAACACACACACATATGTACATACAACCTATCTTATATGTGCACTACCAATGTGTCATATTTCCATCAACATTACAGAAACATGCAAAAAAATGTCACGCGGCATAGATATTACAAACGTGTGTATCACGTGGTTTCCCTGCTCTTTGTATCTTGCTATGAGTATTGATGCTTGCTTTTGCTATTGTTCCCTCAAGGTTTACATCTCTAGAGTTTGTGCCCAAGGGCAAAATCCTGTCCAGTTACTTTTCTTTGTGCTGAAATCATCTTGGTCCAACAGCATATATATCTACTGATGGCTTTCTAGACACTGATTGTGGTGCTGGTGTTGATGGGGGGTGGGTGGTGGTGGTGATTGTGGTGGTGATTGTGGTGGTGATTGTGGTGCTGGTGTTGATGGTGTTGGTGGTGGTGGTAGTGATTGTGGTGCTGGTGTTGATGGGGGGTGGCGGTGGTGGTGGTGATTGTGGTGCTGGTGTTGATGGGGTTGGTGGTGGTGGTAGTGATTGTGTTGCTGGTGTTGATGGGGTTGGTGGTGGTAGTGATTGTGGTGCTGGTGTTGATGGGGTTGGTGGTGGTGGTGGTGATTGTGATGCTGGTGTTGATGGGGTTGGTGGTGGTTGTGATTGTGGTGCTGGTGTTGATGGGGTTGGTGGTGGTGGTGGTGGTGATTGTGATGCTGGTGTTGATGGGGTTGGTGGTGGTGGTGGTGATTGTGGTGCTGGTGTTGATGGGGTTGGTGGTGGTAGTGATTGTGGTGCTGGTGCTGGTGTTGATGGGGTTGGTGGTGGTGGTGATTGTGTTGCTGGTGTTGATGGGTTGGTGGTGGTGGTGGTGATTGTGGTGCTGGTGTTGATGGGGTTGGTGGTGGTGGTGATTGTGGTGCTGGTGTTGATGGGGTTGGTGGTGGTGGTGATTGTGGTGATGGGGTTGGTGTGGTGGTGATTGTGGTGCTGGTGTTGATGGGGTTGGTGGTGGTGGTGATTGTGGTGATGGGGTTGGGTGGTGGTGGTGATTGTGGTGCTGGTGTTGATGGGGTTGGTGGTGGTGGTGGTGATTGTGGTGCTGGTGTTGATGGGGTTGGTGGTGGTGGTGATTGTGGTGCTGCTGTTGATGGGGTTGGTGGTGGTGGTGATTGTGGTGCTGGTGTTGATGGGGTTGGTGGTGTGGTGATTGTGGTGGTGGTGTTGATGGGTATGGTGGAGGTGGTGATTGTGGTGGTGATTGTGGTGGTGATTGTGGTGCTGGTGTTGATGGGTATGGTGGAGGTGGTGGTAGGAATGGGCCATTAAGCAGACTTGATGGCAGAGGAAGATATTAGGGATCCAGTAATGGCAACAAACGCACGACAAAGCTTGCAACAGCTCTTGAAGCGTGGCCCATATCTGCTCAGTTCTTCATTGGATGTGTATATGTGTGTGTGTATAAGTGGTTGGGGGGATTTCTGAGTAGGTGTGTGTTTGCGTGTGTGTGCGTGTTTGTGAGTCTGCGTGTGCGTTAGTGTGTGTGTGTGTGTGTGCGTGTGCGTGTGCGTTAGTGTGTGTGTGTGTGTGTGTGTGTGTGTGTGTGTGTGTGTGCGTGTGCGTTAGTGTGTGTGTGTGTGTGTGTGGTGTGCGTGTCTAAGACACAGGGAGGCAGTGTTTGCTTGAGCGTAGCTCCGCGTTTGCTCTCTGACAGAACCGGTTGCAGGGGGCCAAAGGGGCCTCCGAGGGACCAATTTCCGTCTGTTCTTCGGGCCATGCCATGGCTCATCTTGATGAGGCAAAGGGCGAGAGAGAGAGAGAGACAGAGAGAGAGAGGAGAGAGAGAGAGAGAGAGAGAGGAGAGAGAGAGAGAGAGAGAGAGAGAGAGAGAGAGAGAGAGAGACAGCGAGAGAGACATGCATGACACTGCAGCACAAGTTTACATTACATTAGTACCGCACATCGTGTTCAACTTAAATGCAATGTGTTGGTGACTTAACACTCACCCACCACATTGTATTGTATTTAAATGGTAAATGGACTGTATTGTATTTAAATGGTATTGTATTGTATTGTATTGTATTGTATTGTATTTAAATGACTGTATTGTATTTAAATGGTAAATGGACTGCATTTATATCGCGCTTTCCATAACCAGTGGCCACTCAAAGCACTTTACAATATCTCCTATCCTTCACCCACTCATGCACACATTCACACATCAACAGCGGCGTCAACCATGCAAGGTGGCAGCAAGCTCGCCGGGAGCAGTTGGGGTTGGGCGTCTTGTTCGACATTCTACGAGGAGCCGGGGATCAAACCAGCAACCTTCTAGTTACCAGCAAAACCCGCTCTACCTCCTGAGCCAGATGCCGCCCAATTAACGTGAACACGATGTATGGAACAAACGTATTTGTAGACGTCCTTAACTCTGGAGGCTGGTACACCCATCCTCCATGAGGGAAGGTCTGGTGTGTTGCACGGTCTGGTGTCTTGTACGGCAGAAAGTATTCTCTTCACCGCGCCAACGGAAGCAGTCAGACCTCGTTCGCTCCGTTGTTCCGAAACATCGCTCGAGAGAACAACAACACCCCAACCACAACAGTAATAAACTAACCCAACAAAAAGTTGTTTTGTGCCCTGAGGACGAGTCTGGGTAACCTCCACAGGGTTGTTCATATCCCGCCAGAGGCCTCATTACAGAGACAGAGAGGGAGAGAGACACCGAATGAGAGCGCGAAAGACTGAGAGAGAGAGAGAGAGAGAGAGAGAGAGAGAGAGAGAGAGAGAGAGAGAGAGAGAGAGAGAGCAAGAGACAGAGGAACAGAGGGAGACAGAGAGAGAGAGGGTGATCTCATCTCCTGGTCAGACTACAGCCACCCACCCCACTCATTACCACCAGCGCCTCTGGTGGGTGGAGGAGACGCTAGGAGGTGTCAGGGGGGGCAGCAAGGCAGAGGTGAGGAAAGAAATACTAAAACTAACCTTTGGGCTTTTGTTCTTTTTTTGTTTTGTTTGGTAATGTACATGGCCCTGCTAACCCCAGGGCTCCTTCTCTCTCTCTCTCTCTCTCTCTCTCTCTCTCTCTCTCTCTCTCTCTCTCTCTCTCTCTCTCTCTCTCTCTCTCTCCCTCTCTCTCTCTCTCTCTCTCCCTCTCTCTCTCTCTCTCTCTGGGTCTAATGGGAGGATGTGGGCAGCAGGCACCTTGCTCTACAGAACCAGAGGCTCCCTGCGTGAGCGGCTTAGTGATATTCCACCACATCGTCGGCGGGCCCCTACACACACATGGGCCCCTACGCACACATGGGCCCCTACGCACACATGGCTTAAAATGATGAAGAAAATCAAATACGGTTTACATATTAATGACAACGTCCACCTACCGATATGTGCACACCTTTAGCTTTCATTTTTACACTTTTTCATTGCATTTATTGTCCATGTATGTGACCAATAAGACTGTTGAATCTTGGATATTTAAACTTTGGCCTCATTGAAAATGCCAGAATCTATGAACAGGAAAGATTTGGCGGGTGCTCTGATTATGTTTCCATCTACATGACTGCTTCCTGCATGTCTTCATTTCGGTTGTGGTTATTTTCTTTCTCTCTCATTATTACTTATATTGGTACACAGTTTGATCGTCTTTAGCCCCTGACACGTTTATGGGTAAGTGTGATTTTATAAGCCATCGCTAAGGGAAATGTTTTTCCTTTCTTGTCAGTCTGACAGCAGAACTCATTCGATGAGGGGGGGTTTTGTTAGAAAACTGAAAAACAAATCTTAAAACCAAATTCTTAGTAAACCCTTACCCTATAAAAACAAAAACCAGACCCTAAATGCTAACCCTCAAAATTAGCTCTAAAACCTAACATTAAAACCAAACCCTGACCCTAAAACCCCAACATCATATTATGGTGGGTGTAGCGTCCCCCCCTTCTCTACCCATGTGGCTAGGTGTCCGACTTTGCATCCAAACTGGTTGTAAACACCAGCTCCCTCTGGTGGACAGGTAAGGGGGCGTAACGCAAGTTGTTGGGAAATAGTTTATAAGGTGCGATTAAGAGAGCCAGGAGGACAGGGATCAATAGAAATATGACACAGCGTGTATTCGTCTCACAGCCGGGTCTCGTCTTGTGATCCCAGACGAGACCCAGCCTTGATACACCAGGCACCAGCCTACCTCTCCCACCCCCATATCCTCCACCCAACCCCACGTCCTCCACCCTGCCTCTCCACCGTCTGCCTCCCTCATCTGCTACCACAGCACAGACGGCCCAGTGGGGTGGAAAATTGCATCTTGTCATTTAATTTCATCCCCCTCCTCCCTTTAAAAAAATCTTTGTTTTCACAGGCCTAATCGCTGCTGTTTTGCTCCACTTAAGTTAGAAAGCTCAGCAAAAGAAAAGGCAAACAGGAGAAGAAAGTCAGGCTGTCAACGACGTCTTCAAGATTTCCCAGTAAGGACAAGGAATACAGATCAGCACAGGTCACTTTTAAAATAAATTGAGCCAATTGCAATCTGGCTTGCAATTTAGCAACGTCATCATACCAGCCCGCGCAAAAATTGAGAAAATGAACAGATGAGATACAGCCATAACACAAGAGTCGTGCCAGGCATGATGTACTCCCAGGCATTGCCCTAATCCATCAGGACATGCTAGGAATTAGCGATAATGCTAGAACCGAACCCATCAGGCATCTCTGTTAAGTGGTAACGTTATTCTGTAGATGAACCCTATGAACCATGATCTCCTCCAGGGGCGACACGGTACACGGTATATACATGAGGGTGGCGTGGGACTCACTGTCAACCACTCCCCTGGGATGGGGGGGGTGTTTAGGGTGAGGCTAGTTAGCAAAAAGAAGACACTGGGATTGTCAGAAGAAGCAATCTGTCGCTGGGAGAGCACAAGCTTGTAGACTTATAACAGTGAAGCGTCTAATGGAAAACATAAATGCGGGCAGGATTGGAACAAGGCAAGAGTGCGTTGAGGTGGACAGGGATGTGGAGGTGGTGGTGGTGGGAGCTCAGTGGAGCGCGAGACAGGGATCAGATGGGCTTGTGATTTAAGCCGGAGCGAGTCGGGAGAGAAGGGGTTATACTTATTAACCTTTCTGAAATGGCCCATGAGCTAGGGCTTTTTATTGATGACCCGGGTTATGAAGTCACAATGATTTTTCTAGCAAGTTGAAATGAAAGGTTAAACTATTCACATTAATTGCGCTACGAGGTGGACTTATCGACTTCTCCCCCTTTCCCCCCCCCCCACCCCCCCACCCCCCCACCTCCCCCTCCTTTCCCCAGTCCTCCTAATCGTCAGCACCCCCCCCCCCCCCCCCTCGCCTCAGGCGTAGGAGCTGCTGCAGAGGAAAGACACAGAGATGGAGATAGAGAGATGAAGAGGGAAAAAGAAGAGGGAGAATATGGCCAGCCATTTGATGTTGCTGTGAGTTATGAACAAACAGTGTTTCTGATAGCGCCAGGCTTTCTAGAAGGCGCTATGAATAACTCAGAAGCTAGACGCTGACGACAGCTGTCAAAAAAACCTCAGAGGATGCGTTTTTTTTTTTTTTTTTTCATGAATAGGGAATTCACACGAGTAAACAAAAAACATTTGCACCTAAATGTGCAGCTTTGACCAGAGTGGGTCCTTCTGCTAAATCCACCACTCTGGACCACCCAGGCTTTGTCTACCCTATTAAAATAAAACCGTCCAACACACACACACACACACACACACACACACACACACACACACACACACACACACGTAGGCTATACACACATGAGTGTGCCTGTATGTCGGAGCCGTTGGTTGAACCAACTCGGAACACTGCATCGTGACAAAAGGATCCAGCGATTAAAAATGAAAAAGAAAGAGTGCGATTGAAGTGAAGAACAACAGCTGGAAGTGTCTTCGACAGGATGGACAGGCAGAGCTCGTCCAAGGATCCGTGGGGAGAGAGAGAGTGAAGGAGAGCAAGCTATTTCTGCTGTTAGCCATTCACCATGACCTCGAGTGGTGGTTAGTCGTAAAGATAATGGCGTCTGAAGTAGGACAGGCAGAGGTGGTGGATGTGTGACATGATATGTGTGTGTGTGTGTGTGTGTGTGTGTGTGTGTGTGTGTGTGTGTGTGTGTGTGTGTGTGTGTGTGTGCGTGTGTGTGTGTGTGTGTGTGTGTGCGTGTGTGTGTGTGTGTGTGTGTGTGTGCGTGTGTGTGTGTGTGTGTGTGCGTGTGTGTGTGTGTGTGTGTGTGTGTGTGTGTGTGTGTGTGTGTGTGTGTGTGTGTGTGTGTGTGTGGTTGTGTCTGTATGTGTGTTTGTAATCTGGTGAGCATTGATAAAGGAATGGTCAGGGTGATTTGACAAAGGATTGTTTATCTGCGTGGTTGAATAAGGGGGTTTGGTTGGACAGAGCTCATGTTCAGCCAGGACAACCCCCACCCCAATGTCTTTTTTGAAACCCTATAGAGAGAAACCGCACCAAGGGCCTAGCCTCCCACTCTTGTGACAGCTAAACAAGTGTGGATTTTCGAGACTTTCAAAAATGTTTAATAGTGTAAAAGATTGTGTCTAGGGAACCTAAACCCGATTTGGGTTGGATTCTATGATTTAAAAAACGAAATAAGTACCAGGCTATGTGTCTTCCCTCTTTTGCTGAGTGGGCCCGTGTGGGAATATGTTTTATGGATTACTTTTTTCAACTTCTTTCTGGAATACTTTTGGATTCTTTTTTTCTTTGTACTTAAAAAAAATGTACTCACTAAAAAGCCTTTTTAACTTTCAATTAAATTTTCTATTTTTACTAGAAAGATACATGATCTGATACCAGAGAGAAAGGATAAGGGTTACTAGAATCCGGGTTGGAGTCCCAGAGAAAGTACCAAGTTCCTTTTAGGTCGGGTTGGAGTCCCGACGCGGATACCAGAGAGACTGTTGATCTGATCTTAAATACATTGCACTTTCTATTTTACTCATTTCTTTGCATATGTTTTCTTTTACTTATCTATTATTTTATTTTATTGTATAACAATGTTTATATGTGAAGCACTTTGAGTCTGCCTTGTGTATGAAAAGTGCTATATAAATAAAGTTGCCTTGCCTTACCTTGCCTTGCCTTATTCAAAATGACTTTTTCCATTATATTTTTTGATTAAACTATTAATTTGACTTTGTGTAATTCCCTTATATGTGCTGAGTTATCCTGTCTAGGTCCACATACCAGGAACACTGCCAAGGTCAGTCGTTCTGTACACTTCCTTGAAACTAAAAAGCATGTATCAATTGTATAGCTGTTACATTCATATGAAAGTAGGTTTAAAAGTAAAAACTTCAAAAAAAAGAAGATAAATTGCAATTCTAAAATATAATCTCAAAAGAGTAATCAGTACCATCTGAACTAAAAAACGTGTTTACTTTAGTATTAATTTAATAGATAAGAATTGAAGGATGGTTTGCAGTGTTGGAGATATTGGGAACAGAAACACTGACCTTGGCAGTGTTAATGCTATTCAGTTGAGCTAGAAGGGATAACTTTATAAACATAGAGAAAAAACACAGCCTTCCCTATAAATCCCTGTTATAATCCAAAAGTATTTGGCGGTTTCCCACCCTTTGATGCATGAAATCAAATAAAGTAATACAAAAGAGTAATATATATTGAACAATATATTGAACCTACCTCCCCAGGTTCAATATATAATAGGCTATATCGATTTCAAGCGACACATTGAACCTACCCCCCCAGGTTCCATATATTGCTTGATTATTATTTTTTATTATTATTATTTTAACATGGCCTCTCCCGCCAATCCTAAACTCTTCACGATGGTCACTCCCACTTACCTTTGTTACCTGTATAAACCCTAGCCACAATGCAAACGTTTCCCTATAAGAATCTTGTTCACCCATTGTCTCCCTGAATGTATCCTTGGTAACTTTGCTGCCTGTACTTTTGCATGATCATGCTTGAATATTCAATCAAATATTTTGCTGGCCGACGTGTCCTAAATATAAGTTCCTCTTCATCCGATTTTTTTTCAAGCGATATTTTGAACCTACCCCCCCATGTTCAGTATAACAAATTCAATATATGGATACATTTTATGTTTTTCTTCAAGCGACATATTGAACCTACCCCCCCAGGTTCAATATAACGATGGGCTATATATATTTTTTTAATTTTTTCAAGTGATATATTGAACCTACCCCCCAAGGTTAAATATAACGATAGGGTACATCGTTTTTTTTTTTCTTCAAGCGATATATTGAAACTACTCCTCCCTGTCTGATACATCGCTAGGTTCCTTTTTTCTTCAAGTGATATATTGAACCTACCCCCCTAGGGTCAATATATCGCCAGATTTTTTTTTTCTTCAAGCAATATATTGAATCTTTCCCCCCAGGTTAAATATAAGGATAGGGTACATCGATTTTTTTTCTAGAGAGAAGGGGAGGGGTCCCAGCCTGCCCATGAGGTATCAAACCCGGGCAAAGCCCCCTAGTTTCAGAATTGCTGGAAGAAGTTAGGTTGAGGAGATCTAAAAGAGAGAGAAGGGCTCCAACGAGTTCTGAGGAGACACCCTATCCTGGTAAAAGGACACCCAAGATCAGTATGTCCCATGGGGAGCGCAGGACTTAGGGGTTAGTATCTAGACGCCCTAACATCACCGGTGGAGCATTAAAGTTGATTCATACAGGAAGATATTACACAAAGTTTCTTTGCCTCCGCAAACCGGTAGGAAAGGATTGGGGCAGTTATCTCCTCTCTAGCCCACCCACAGAAGTCCAGGGGTCAACCAGCACTGGGGACTCTTTTTAAGAGTTCAGGGAAATCCCCACCTCACCTCACCAAACTTAGGAGGTGGGACCCGCCCTAAAGGACCCCGCGGTAGTTAATATGCTGTCCTGCAGACCTGATGTTGTCGTCATACACACAACAGCCTCTGATTAAAGGTCGAGGAGTATTGTCTATGTCTTCAGCGCTAGCTCGTTGGGCCCAACGAGCTGTGTGTCTGTGTTTCCTGTATCTTGACACGAGTGTGCTGGAGACTGGTTGAGTTGTTAGCAGTTGGTGCTGTTAAGACATCCAACGAGTGACTTAGGTGTTAATGCTATATATGCACTCACACTTTTTATTCAATCCATAAATCCATGAGTCATCCAAAACAGTAATCCAAAAAAAGTCATCCGAAATGGTAATTCGCAAACCTTATTCTATAAATCACAAGTCTCCTTCAGAGGTGCCAGGAACCAGACACTTGTCATGCACATAGAGAATATCTCTTTTACAAGTAGCAAGTATTGTGTTGAAAGCTCAATCGATGACGTAACAGTCACAATGACAAAAAGTCCTCAGTTAGGCAGCAGGCACCACTTCACCTACTGGGGGGGGCGCAGAATAACACAGTTACGGCATGTTCTGTAAAACCGTGACTCGGTTTCACCCGAAATCGCTTTGGACGACTTATCTCATCGTCCTCGACCAACCCGGTACCACGCGATTGCGTGCTCCTGCGCACGAACGTTAATCTATTGAAGCGTGTTCCAGAGCACGATAGTCCGACTTTTTGCGTGTTACACAGAACGAAATGTAAACCAATGCATTCTGAATGGGAGTGTTCTAAGATAATTAACGTGCTCCACAAAACGGTACGAGAGAGAGAGAAAGAGAGAGAGGGAGGGACAGAGAGAGAGAGAGAGAGAGGCTTCAGAAAGGGTGTGCGCAGATAGTACAGTGCACCCTAGTTATGTTTATGCCAAAACCACAAATGCTATATGTATATATATATATATATATATTGCCTCATTATATATATTGCCTATATATATGTATAGGCTATATATATAATTAGGCTATAATTATATTATTTAGCGTGTAATGAGACAATCTATAGCCAAATTGTCGAAGATGCCCGAGAATCTTCGGGGATATCAGCATGGGAAATCGGCGAATCAGACCCATGAACCTTTAAAGAAAGACGTCATCTCAAGCGGGAGAGAACGTTTGCGGTGCTGGTTTGTGTCACGTAAGTACAGGGCTCTCATGTCTCATGCATTCGGCGTGAGACACACGCAATTCAACCCATGCACACGCTCGAACCTGTGCCGTGTTCCAATACCCGTACTGTCCGTACTTACTAGCCAAAATTTGAGTAAGATCCGGCGAAAATAAGTATACTTCAAGGACCCGGATGCCGTACTCAAAACGGGCTAATCCTGAAGTGTGGATCGAAGGACACTCCCCGTACTCAACGGCAGCCATCTTAGCTACTTAGCGGAAGAGGCGGAGCCAGGCTGAGCCAAAGTCGGCGCATTTTCCACATAGCCTGCATTAATAGAGTCATTTTGTAGTTTTTATAGCTGCTAGGCGTAAAGAGTTCACCGTTCAAAGCGGGATGTTTATTGCGGGGGAGTAGCCACGGCGGCAGTCGTGATCGTGATTTCCGGTTAGTGCACCACGGAGTACTCGATTTGGAACAGCACCAGAGAATGTCTAATATGAGGAGAACTGGCACTCGCGGGTTAGTTCCGGTTTTCTGGACTGGTTGCAGTAATAATCTTTGACCACGCGGGGCGCTCGTAGGCGAGTCCAGAATGAATGGGAGCCAACGGGGTTTTATCCTCAGAATCCACTTTTCTCACGATGTAATTTTTTGTCAAGTAATTTGAAAGTTGCTCTCAAAGGATGGGGCTAAGATAATAAACTCAGCTGAATATTGCATTTTTTAAGGTCACGTATCTGTTCTAAAAAGGCGTTAAAAACATGCGATGACGTCACACACTGTAATACTGTCAGAGGTACTGCTTTACGGCAGTTTCTAAAGCACTTCCCTTTTCCCGCAACGATAACACCAGCTGTTGGAGGTAATCCTTTTTTTTGCTTAATACCCTAGTTACAGAGTTTTAGTGAGCTAATGTAAAAAAAAGAAATGCGCGAATGTTTTACATATGTATGTTACTTACAGAGAGTGTTTTTTCTAATCCTCACTAGTGCCGATGATAAAGCTTTTTTTTTTTTAACGATTATGAGCCATTTCTTTCTCCTAAAATAGAAACCTGGATTAGAATCATAATTTTAAGACTGCATCAATTTAGTTTACATCAGTAAACAATCTGCTAGAGAGCAGTGTTCTGTTGTTCTCCTCATGCCTCTTCCTTTCTTGATCTCTACAGTCGGACCTTGATGCTGTAACAACGGACAAGTCTTCTTCCTCTGTCCTTTTCCCCTGCCTCTGTTCAGTATGTTCAGTGTTGTTAAATCATTTCTCTTTTTTTTTATTAGTTACTGTTCTTATTGTGTTCTTGTTAGTGTGATGTTTGAATAAACGTGCCTGTTGCAATGTTGGTATAATGTTTGTATAATTACTGTTATACAACTGTTACTGTTTCAATGTGACCCAGACCATATTTCTCATTTAACAAACATGTGTAGCTTATAATGTGTTGCATGGCAGAGCAATTATATTCAATGGAGTAAAACAAACCCATCTGTAAAGATCGGTGAATGCATAGAAATCAATGACAAGTGGTGTAGATGGTTTTCCCTCTGTGCAAGGTCATTAGCCCAAGTCCTACAAAAAAATAACGACTGTAATAGCAGATGTTGAAGTTGTTAAATCGTTAACTAACCATTTGTATGGAACAATCGGTTAAGGTGAGTTAAGTGCTTGAGTCTCGACACTTTAGAGAATGTCTAGCGCGCAACTTGAATAAGCCATGTGCGATATTACCCGGGCTCCAGCGCAACTTTCCTTTCCAGGTGAAGCCTCAGGTAGCCGAGGACCATTCATACAGGAGCAAGCAAGAACGTTACCTTTTTCTGTCCTTGGGAAACGAAAAGAAGGACAATCCGTTTCCACTGTAAGTGCAGTTTATCATTGCACATTTACGAGGCATTTCTTTTTTAAACTATCTTTATTTTCGAAAAATAGACAATGACAGATTAAATGATATTGAGCGGGATATTGACTGTATTATTTAAGGTGGTCATACCGTACCTACCATGTATATAACACATTGAACATTGAACACAAGAAATGGAAGAAATTCCATTAATGCCCATGTACTTTCACCATACATACTATCTAAAAAATAAAAGGGCCTGCAGGAAAATATAAATACAGTACGCAAAAATTGAGTTAACACGTTTCTGATTGCTCTTCAGCTTCAGATGCCGTCAAGAGGGGTCTCTGGTCGTAATCAGTCGCAAGTCCGTCCCTGACCAATCAGCATTCATTAGCAGAATGCTAGCGTGTATGGCCAACAACGGCCCAAACTGTAAGAAATCGAAAGGACATAAGTACTCATTCATTTGACTTTTGAACCATAATCTATATTGAACTTGCGGAATCTACATTAAAATTTGCGATATTTCAACGACAAGCAGGTGAAAGAGGCATAATTAGCCGTTTAGCCCCATAGACTCCCATTCAATCTGGACCCCATTCAGTTCCATGAGACATCACCCCCAGTGGATGTCTCATGGAACTACAACCAAAATCGGTACAATGGGGCGTATAGGGAGTGCCCAGGCTCTTCGTAGACGGGCTCTGACAGCACTCACATCTGAAAAAATAACGTAGTAGATAGTGCGGATAGTACACTTCCTTTAAGTATACTCATGGAAGTACGGGTATGGTCTCACGAAAATACGTGACACTGTCACGTTATTTAATCTATTGAAACGTGATCAGGGACACGTAGGCCTATTTTCTAAATTTTGTATTTCAATTGGAAGTAGGCTATTTGTCGTGTCACTAAGCATGACTTCCAAACTAAGGTTCTGTCCGGGAGCGTTCTCCCTAATGTCCCTTATGGAGCTCCGTACAGATCATTCATTGTTGAAAATTGTCTGTGATAACTAACAAATGACAGCTTTTGGAGGCTAAGCAGCGGGTGTGGGAGAAGTTCGGAGAGGCCATGGAGAAGGACTTTCGGTCGGCACCAAAGTGTTTCTGGAAGACTATCCGGCACCTCAGGAGGGGGAAACGGGGAACCATCCAAGCTGTGTACAGTAAGGATGGGACTCTGTTGACCTCAACTGAGGAGGTCGTCGGACGTTGGAAGGAACACTTTGAGGAACTCCTGAATCCGAATAACACGCCCTCTATGTTGGCGGCAGAGCTCGAGGTTGATGGTGTTTCGTCGTCAATTTCCCTGGTGGAGGTCACTGAGGTAGTCAAACATCTCCGCAGTGGCAAAGCCCCAGGGATTGATGAGATCCAGCCAGAAATGCTAAAGGCTCTGGGTGTTGAGGGGCTGTCATGGTTGACACGCCTATTCAACATCGCGTGGGAGTCGGGTACAGTGCCAAAGGAGTGGCAAACCGGGGTGGTGGTTCCCCTGTTCAAAAAGGGGGACCAGAGAGTGTGTGCCAATTACCGGGGTATCACACTTCTCAGCCTCCCTGGTAAAGTCTACTCCAAGGTGCTGGAAAGGAGGGTTCGGCCGATCGTCGAACCTCAGATTGAAGAGGAACAATGCGGTTTTCGCCCCGGACGTGGAACTACGGACCAGCTCTTCACTCTCGCAAGGATCCTGGAGGGGGCCTGGGAGTATGCCCATCCGGTCTACATGTGTTTTGTGGATCTGGAGAAGGCGTACACTCACTACAATTTAATGGGTTGTAGTGAGTGTAACATAATTCACCCACAGTATTTTGTTATGTGTTGTTCTTTCAATTGTGTTAGGCATGTCGTTTACTGTCTTGGTGGTTCAGGGATCGCTGTCCCTTTTAAGGATTACGAGCGTCTCATGACGTCAGAGCCCATGCAGGATTTGTTGTTTCCACAGGGTTATCATTAATATTGATGTGTAGGGGTTGTTTATAACACGTGAATAATATTGTTTAGACCACGGTCTGGGGGAATACTCTAATTCTGATTGGCTGCAGTGCGTGCATTAACTCCTGATATAGCCCTACAGACACCTGCTAAGTAGTTCCAGTCAGTGTTTAGATTCTCTGCCCGAGCCCGACGCGGGCCGGGTCGGGCCGATATTTCCCACCACTATACTCGGGCCGGGCCTTTGATCGAGCGTTTTTATTTTTATTTTACCATTGATTTTTTGGCCTAATCTGAGGAGAAATCTATGCCATAAACAGAAATATTATAGGCCTTTATTACACGGGTCTTCTCAATGCCGTGGAACGCTCCGTTCACTTGCATGGGTAGTAGTCCGGTGACTTGTCTACCCCAGCGTCTACCGTTGCTAAGCGACGTCACCGTCTTTGCGGACAAATTATTTCTCTGCTGATCAACACTACAAATGGCCAAAAGACTTGTATCCCCCCCCCCCCCCCCTTAAATAAATACTATGGCAGAATTATTATTATTATTATTCTCATTCAACTTGAACATGTGTTTTTACAGTAGTGGTGGAGGGATGACGTATGTTGGCCAACCCGGAAGTGAGCGTCGCCCTGGATTCCCTCGACAAAAAGCCAACGGATTTTGGATTATTATAAATTGAAACAATTTATTAAATATATATTTGTGAGATGTCATTACTCATTTGTGAGATGAGTTTGCTTCCTATTTATGTCGAGTATACACCCCTACTGTCCACAAGCATCCCCCCCATATGGATTTGGAGAATTGTTGCCACGTCCCAGTGGTGGAGGTATCATATATATGAAAGAGGGCATTCAATTATACTATAATGATCAATTAGGAGGCCGAAGCCCTAAAGGAAGTGATGCAATAGGTGACTGAGGGTCAACATTTGAGAACCCCTTTTATCAAAGGGGGTCTCAAAGGACTCATATGCTTCAACAGCGGCTGCAGCAGAAGTGTTGAGACGAAAGATGATAAAGACATTTATAGAATATTCCCATTCACATGATTCTTCGCACGACCTGCAGGTTGGAGACTGAAATAACCCCCAAAATGAGTAATAATGTAAAAGCAGCCAAGTCCCACAAATTGCTTGAACTATTTATTTCATTCCATTGTTTCGTTGATATGCATTATTGAAAAGTTTCAAGCATATGGATTTAATGCAATATCCACAAACAGTTCAAAATGGTACCATGAAATGTCTTGTTTATTGTATTAACCAGTTCATTTCTCTTTTGTGAAAGTCACCAATAGTCGAAAAAAGTTAAACGCAAGGTCACAGGCTAACAGTGGAGCTGTGTTGGGAACCAGCAGCCAAGAGCTTCCATGGAAACTTTCTACTCATGTTAAATAGATTTAGTTGGCAGTTCCTTTTCTGCCCATTCTTTTTTAAACTTGTGGAAGCACTGCAGTACTGGGAGACACCATTTCTAACGGCAATGGAGCTAGATTCTAAAAATATCAAAAGATGCCCAAAGCAAATACCTTTAACCCATAGTTGTGTTTTATCAAATTAAAAAAATTCAGAGTTTCATTGACCACAAATTGAGCAGAAATATTTTGCATACAAATCTTTAAATAGTTTAACCACATTAAGAAAAATACATTCGTTAATTTTTTTTATTAGTGAAGCCACAAGTTTTGCACATTATCCAAACAGAATACCTGAAATGTGGATATTTCAGCCCTTTCGGGTTAAAACAAGAGAAAAGGACAACCTAACAAGAGTGAAAAGTTTGGGTTAGGTGACCTATAGTTCAAAGATGTCCCTGGTCAGGTAGACTAAATAAAAGTGTATTCCCAATTGCTCCAGGACATTCGTGTAATTTACTTGTGAGCTCTCCCTCAAGCCTAGAGAGACATCAGTGTTGAACCACCAACTGAAAGAGGGTATTTGCCATTAGTATGAGTGACAACATTTCATGGCTATTAATTTAGTTCATTATATTTATCCGATTTGAATAGACTTTTCTAGCAGGTGAGGCTGTCAAAGAACTAAATATGGAGCAACTACAAAAAGTAAATTTGCAGCATGACCAAATTATACAAAAAGTATAGGAACTGTTCTAGCAGATATGTTTTAGAAGTCTCTTTTGATAGGCAGTGTAGAATGTTGGTGTATTTTAGTGTCTCTCTGTTGTTCACATTTCTAGTCTAGGGACAAGCCAGGGCCTCTCATACTGACGGGGTGTTCTGCCATCGTTAGGTCTCAACAAGGTTGAACCGACCTGGTCCTCCGGGACATGGCCAGGGCCAGATAACTTATCAGTGCTGAGAGTGCGTCTGTTTTCGTGTTATTCATATATCCCCTTTTTGTATTATACTCGCCCCAACCCTTTGGTTCGACGAGAAGAGGGTTCGACAGCCAAGGAACAAGTCATCGACCACCGGGTCCACTATAGATTATTCAACCTAAGTCTGTATCTCGCTGTATTACATCCTGGAATAAACCATCTATTCAACCCTCTGATCCAACCTGTCAAGCTGCTTTGATTTCGACTTCAAGAATTACTACTACGACTGAAAATACACAACGCAGAGTCTGTCCGAACAGTTTAGAAATAAGCTGAAATCTAACATTTGGTGCCGTGACACCGTCTTGAAGAGAGAGGAGTGAGAAGACGATTGCCTCTGAAGATTGCCCTGTGATCGAGAAGACCGCGCGCCCTGCCTGGGAAGACGTCTGATCAACGCCTGCCCTGCTGAGGGACCCGCATCCACAACGCGGCTGAACCAGCGCATCTCTATGCACCACGTGGGAATCAACGGTGACTGAATCTCATTCCACACTCTCGACCAAGAGAAAAGAACAAGAAAGTAATCTTAAAATAATCTACACACATAACTTTGATTATTATTATTTGTTTTACTATTAGGCTGCACTACATTTGCTGAGTAATGAAGTTGTGTCATTAAGAGCTTGACGAAGTGAGGACCTGTATTAGTGATTGAGAGCTCAATGATCACTGAATATACGCCATATGAAACTATTGAATTTGTTTGAATTGACTGCAGCCAAGTTACTGGCTGCAGTCTTGGATTTTATAGTTCTATATGAATAGATTCAATTTACTAAACTATTAATCATGCTTCAGAAGAATTAACCTTTCTTGGATGGCAGATCTACCACAAGCCTCCATTGCCACAACCTCCAGATGGCTTACGACCTACGGCAACTCCTCGACTACTGCAAGCCAACAAATTGGCTCTTGCACACCAGACACGCATTTTGCTTTATTTTAGGTTTTCAAGCATCCTAAAATACCCAAATCATCGCTCCAATACACAAGTCAGCTAATGGCCTACAAGGAAATGCTGAAGCAAGTGTTAGTGATGCCGATAGAAATGGACAAGCTTGCGTGTACAAATATGCAACTAGAATTGCAAGGTTCACAGCCCAGTTGCATAAGTGGTCACAACCGTTGGATTGTAAGCAAGGGTAAAAAAAATAATAAAAATTCCCACAAACTAGTCAACATGGTCAATTGAAAGCCTGTACAAAACGACCCTGGAATAGTCAAATGCAGCTTTACTGCGGATGAAGTAAGCCAAATTGCATGAACATCCAATGGTAAACAGTATACAAATGCAATCAAGGTTGCACTCACACTAGGCCATCTGGCCGTGACCGTCGCAACTGTGGCCTGGCCACGGTAGGCTCTTGTACATACGCCATCACGTCGCTAGCATCCAAACAATTCTACCAAACCTTAACCAACTAGTGAAAAATGGAACAAAACTTTAGCACACACCCAGTGACTAATCACCTTTATTAGTCACTGGGTTTAAGGGCCTTGTGGGCCTTACTTTAAGGGCCTTGTGGACTTAAAGTAAGCCACACATTTGACAGAGACAGCATGGAATGACGTTAAACTAAGCTAATCTACAGGTTACTAGTGCTAGTGCAATTACATGAGCATTTTGCACAATATTTGTACTCCAATGCTACGTAAAGCAGGCTTCTTCAGAAACCCGTAGCCTGCTACATTGAAGGGCAACTGTAACAAATCCTGACCAAGACCGAAAGATGGCTCTGGAAGCCACTACGGCCCACGCAGCAGATTACTGCGTGGACCGTGGTGGCTTCCAGATCAACCCTTCGGTGGACCATTCATACACATGTATTCCGAGGATGTTTTGAAGACACTGGAGTCCCATGGCACTAGATTCCTTTGAAGACTAAGTTGGTATGGGGGGGCCCAAAGGGGGCCCCCCCATAGATCTTGTCAGTCATCTAACACCTGTTAAGAAAAACACACACACATCACAAGATACAAATCAGCAAAGCTAGGTTAACAAACAGCGGCGACATGCATGTCAAGGTGCAAAGAGCAGGGATACTGATGGCTTGTGTCTAAGGAGACAGCCCAAAAACGTCAACATTTAATAAAGGAAAATAACTTTTACTCACTGCGGTGGTCTGTTTCAAAGTGCCATGTTGGTAGCAATATTTGTCTGGGCTGTTCAGTCAAATGCCCACAAAAACAAACACGCAACAACGCATACTTTCAGTTTGTATAAAGTGACAATAGTGATCTGCAATCTAGATCGAAAACTTTCAACCCTCACTAAACTCAACCTCGATTGACACAGGCCGATGCGAAAAGTAAACCAAACCCATTTTGTTCACCTTTAATAAAGGGGTGCGTGACAGGTGATCTCAATTAAGAGCTAATCAGAAAGAACACAGCTGTGTTCAAAATCGTTCCCTATACACTCGTTCCCTATTCCCTATATAGTGTACATGATTTAGTGCACTATATAGGGAATAGGGAACAAGAATTCGGACACTACGCTGAACATTTCTAAACGTCATTTGCGTCAGTAAATGCGCCGGGTATTTGTGTGACGCAGACAGATGCGCCCACATCATGTAAACATACCAGGCACTCACGAGGAAAGCTGGAAGTTGTATTGATGTTGAATGTTACATTTCCTTGTTCAAGTATTTTGAAAGCCGGAGACTCCATCATTAAATGTATTCGTTTTCTCGGTTATTCAGCTTCTGCTTCTCCTCCGGAAAAACACGACCGCATTGCGGTATACGGGAGTAACATGTAGGGAACATCGTATGTACCCTATTTTAAGTCCACTATATAGTGCTAGTGCCCTATATAGTGGACCACTGAGAATTCGAAAACCCTACAAAATGGCGTGCACCCTATTTAGTGCACTACATCCATGATATGGAACAATTTCGAACACAGCTACTGATCGGCCATGAGTGAGACGTTCAAAACGAGGATTTAACGGAATTGTTACCATTCAAATTCAAATTTCTTTATTATTGGATAGGGTATGATATCAATGATTTGGGCTTTGAGTAGGCCTATATTTCTTAAATTTTTTCACCCCTTCGCCTTTTGAATATGAAATCTATAATCTCAGCCTCTCTATAATTTGCCCAACACATTTTATTGTTCAAATAAAATCCCATCCTTATTTTGCCATTCATATTGAATCTTTACCGTCTTTCATTGTACAACACAATCATCTAATAATTATTCATAACGCTCTTCCATCTCCTTGGCTGCATTAAGACGAGGCTCGGGTCAGAGCAAAGATCGGGATTGTGAGGGACCGGCGTGGTCGCCCCACGTATCTGGGATACGGCCAACTGGGAATTTCGAGTGTGGGCAAAAATGAGGGCAATGGACTGAGGACGAAGAAAAGGTGAAGTTTTAATGACTCCAAAACAATCACAAAAAAATAGAGCAACGTTTCAAATGAAAAGGAAATGACTCCATCCGTCAGCAAACATAAACTCAGGTAACATAACATAGCCTAACCTAACCATACGTCCTGGCCTCACGTCAAGCCAGCACCACCTTCAGCCCCCAAACACCAAATGAGCAGCCCTTAAATAGGGAAATGCCAATTGGCCCAATCAAGGCCGTATGGGCCAGACCATTAGTTGGGGGGGAACATTCTTCACCTAAAGCTCTTACCATACTGCCCCCTACCGGGACGGAAGACCAACTTTACAACAGCCCAATCTAATATATCTATATATACACACAATAATAATAATAATAATAATAATAATAATAATAATAATAATAATTGCTCTAACGCGAGACAGTGAGAAGGGGGAGGATTTCACCTTCTCACATTTCCCACTGCTCAAATGTCGTCATCCTCTTCCAGCCTGGGAATGGCCGCCCTGGGCCAGGTCAGAGGCGCTACTGGTGCAGTTGCTGGTGCAGGTGCTGGTGCATGTGCCAATGCCAGAGCTGGTGCTGGATCTGGTGCAGGTGAAGGCCTCCGGTCAGCCTCGACATCCTCCTTGAGTTGGTTCAGCTGCATCACCTGTTTTAATGTCTCCAAAACATTCACAAAAAAATAGAGCAACGTTTCAAATGAAAAGGAAATGACTCCATCCGTCAGCAAACATAAACTAAGGTAAGGTAAGGTAAGGTAGCATAACCTAACCTAACCTAACCTAACCTAACCTAACCTAACCTAACCTAACCTAACCTAACCTAACCTAACCTAACCTAACCTAACCTAACCTAACCTAACCTAACCTAACCTAACCTAACCATACGTCTCTCGTACTGGCCTCACGTCAAGCCAGCACCACCTTCAGCCCCCAAACACCAAATGAGCAGCCCTTAAATAGGGAAATGCCAATTGGCCCAATCAAGGCCGTATGGGCCAGACCATTAGTTGGGGGGGAACATTCTTCACCTAAAGCTCTTACCATACTGCCCCCTACCGGGACGGAAGACCAACTTTACAACAGCCCAATCTAATATATCTATATATACACACAAACACACAATAATAATGATAATAATAATAATACTAATTGCTCTAACGCGAGACAGTGAGAAGGGGGAGGATTTCACCTTCTCACAGGGATCCACACATGATAAAGGATAAAGTTATTTATTAGAATAAAGTAAGTATCATGAAATCTGTAAAGGGATTAGTGTAGCGTATGGAAGATTAGAAAATGTGCGATTATATGGTTTGGACAGAAAACCAGTACCAAAATCACAAGGACCGACCGAGCCAGAACGGAGGAAACTTACCCAGACAGACAAAACAAATACTGGGAACAACAAACCATCTTTACCATGTTGGAAATACCCAAACAAAATGCAACAAACCAAACCTGAACAGCAAACCAACATATGTGACCAACCAACTGAACTACTGACCAAACACACAATTCTTGCGACTAGCCTATGTATATGGGCAGTGGAAAGTGTGCTGTGGGGATGTTGAATAGTGTTAACATAAAACAAAACATGGAACCAATCCAAAGGTCCAAAACCTTAAGGAACCACCCTAAACAGAACCCAAGCCCACCTGCCTCTGTGGAAAGAGAGAGAGACTGGCTACAGCCTGCGTGGCAGACCTGCACAGGTGCACCTCATCAGCTGACAAGCCTCTCAGCCCCGCCCACTGGCTACCTGTAGCAGGTAGGCAAACACAGAGGACCCAGCAGACGAAGGAGAGAGAGAGCAGTCACAGCTGTCACATCTGTTGCCTGAAGATTCTTTGTTTGTCTCCAACAAAACCTTCCAAACAGATGAATCATTGGCTCATCCCAGAAGTGTCAAATTACTTTTGTGTGGCAAAACGGGCAGGGTGGTCGTGGACTCCTGAAAAATACTATGGTTGTTTTGTATGTAGAATAAAATGCCATTGTACATTTAAAAAAAAAAAAGGGAAGACTTTCACAATGCAGGATTCTGGGAATGCAGTGATGGAATCCCGATAACACCTGTTCCCTAATAAATGGGCTCAAGATTCTGAGTCTGCCTGCAAGAGGTTGTGTGTGTGTGTGTGTGTGTGTGTGTATGTGTGTGTGTGTGTGTGTGTGTGTGTGTGTGTGGTTCCCAAATCGAGTACTCCGTGGTGCACTAACCGGAAATTACGATCACGACTGCCGCCGTGGCTCCTCCCCCGCAATAAACATCCCGCTTTGAACGGTGAACTCTTTACGCCTAGCAGCTATAAAAACTATAAAAACTACAAAATGACTCTATTAATGCAGGCTATGTGGAAAATGCGCCGACTTTGGCTCAGCCTGGCTCCGCCTCTTCCGCTACATAGCTAAGATGGCTGCCGTTGAGTACGGGGAGTGTCCTTCGATCCACACTTCAGGATTAGCCCGTTTTGAGTACGGCATCCGGGTCCTTGAAGTATACTTATTTTCGCCGGATCTGAATTGGAACGTACTGCGTACTCAAATTTTGGCTAGTAAGTACGGACAGTACGGGTATTGGAACACGGCACAGGTTCGAGCGTGTGCATGGGTTGAATTGCGTGTGTCTCACGCCGAATGCATGAGACATGAGAGCCCTGTACTTACGTGACACAAACCAGCACCGCAAACGTTCTCTCCCGCTTGAGATGACGTCTTTCTTTATAGGTTCATGGGTCTGATTCGCCGATTTCCCATGCTGATATCCCCGGAGATTCTCGGGCATCTTCGACAATTTGGCTATAGATTGTCTCATTACACGCTAAATAATATAATTATAGCCTAATTATATATAGCCTATACATATATATAGGCAATATATATAATTAGGCAATATATATATACATATATATATATATAGCATTTGTGGTTTTGGCATAAACATAACTAGGGTGCACTGTACTATCTGCGCACACCCTTTCTGAAGCCTCTCTCGCTCTCTCTCTCTCTCTCTCTCTCTCTCTCTCTCTCTCTCTCATACCGTTTAGTTAATTGTCTTAGAACACTCCCATTCAGAATGCATTGGTTTACATTTCGTTCTGTGTAACACGCAAAAAGTCGGACTATCGTGCTCTGGAACACGCTTCAATAGATTAACGTTCGTGCGCAGGAGCACGCAATCGCGTGATACCGGGTTGCCTCGACGGAAGTCCCTCCACGGATTGTAGGAAAAGGGCAGTCGGTGGGCTAAGGAGGTGCGTGAGGACTGTGAAAAACGTTTGTGACTGCTAGCAGTCCTAGTTAATTACTCCATTTGCTTTGAATTTATCCAGGGTTTCCTTGCCTCGTCCTCGGCTCTATAATGTGTCGTTTAATGGAGTATCTAATTATATTTCTGTGTATAAATACACTAATGTGCTCCCTATTGTATTTTTACGAAAACATAAACGGTATTCTTAATAACAATTCCCCCGTTTGTCTCTTTTCACACACTAAAGCAAGACATGACATCTCCATCACTGCCTCACACACCTCCCCCCCCCCCCCCCCCCCCCTCTCTCTCTCGCTCTGTTTCATCATTTAACATGCCTGAAAAGACAAGACCATTCATTCTTGTTTAGGAGACAAGATTGCTTTGTCAGATGTACTCTGGTTTTTGTTTTTTATTCTCTCAAGGACAAGTTGGAGAGCGTTCCTCCTTTAGCCACTCGCAGTCTAGCGCGTCGCCTCAGACGAACAAACTAGATCCAGCGCCTACCGTTTGTGTCCGTTTGTGCCGATCGATTTGTGTGTATTGTCGTCCGGTGGATTTAACGGTGGATTTAATCAAATACAAAACAGAAGACCACACAGGGGATCTATGTAATTCAGTGAAACATTGACTGTGCCACACTGGGACCTGAGAGGCATCATTACTCATCAAACACAACTCTTCACAGAACGCCAGGCTGCGTTCTAAAGAACTTCCCTCTCATGTTTTTCTGACCCAAGTATCCGCAGCGTACATCAACGGCATGTGCCGCGGGCCATCCATGCGTCTCTTTAATTCCCAACTGTTTTGTTGTTGTTGTTTTAGTGTCATTCATCTTTCATGAGAATCTAAAAAGAATATCTATTTATTTTTTAACACTATTAACCAAAGCCATTTCCATCTGGTCCTGGACTCAGGAAGCCATTAGAAGCTGATTTCTAACTGCCACAGTGCTGCCGGCGGAGTCGCCCCCCCGGCTGCAGCAGTAATGCCAGCAATCACGCGGGGCGGTGGGTTCTGGGAGAGGGAGAGGGGGGAGGGCGGGGTTGGGGGGTTGGGGGGGGGGGGGATAGGGGGGCGATGAGGCGGCCGGAGCGAGGCCCGTCAAATCAAATCAGCCCTGAAAGGTGGCATTAGGCACCTTAATGGAGATTAAAAGCACTCACAGTCAGCGCTCTG
>NC_082392.1:16845488-16847988 GCF_031168955.1 Gadus macrocephalus | reverse complement strand
TATTGAATCAAATCTTTAAACACATCATATGGCGTTTATGGTAAAACCCTCGTTGATATTATATATATATATATATATATATATATATATATATATATATATATATATATATATATATATATATATTTAGTGTATATGAAGCAATTTTGCATAAACATCAAGGTCCCTTTTTCGTAATAACCATAACTGTTGGATAACAAACAGAAATTGAAAATAATATTTACACAATTAAAAAAAAAGATGTTCAAGGTGATATTTTGCAGCAATACATTCATAATGATATTATATCGGTCCCCTTCTGTAAAAATTTTATAACTTTCAGTAGATCAAAACACATATGAACTGCAAACTGCAACAGATAAAAAAAAAGCAGTTGCTTTTTAAACTTTTTTGGCACTGCAGGCCATAGTCAGGGTCCTGGGAAATTCTCCAGTGCAGAAAGGTGTACTGAGAAATGTGAAACACTGTTTCAGTCCAAGGCCATAGACACAGAGGTGGCACTGATACAACAAGAGAGTCAATCAAGTCAAACTGGAAGTGATAAAACAAAATGACTACAGCAATACAGAGCAAGGCAGTCGACACAGGGCGAACCAGAACCAACGTTTGTTCCTCTGCTCAGGGGCCTTTCTTACAGCAGGCTGTGACACAAACACACACCTTAAAAGGTATCATTGCCTCTCCTACACAAAGTACCATCAAAATAGCAAAGGCCAAAAAAAGTGTCAATACAATTTCATACACTCATACAGCAATGCACATTGTCTTAAGGTAAAGCTGAGAGTGGCTCCAAAAAGATCTCAGAAAAAGATGGCTGATTGGTTGAAGGGATGCTATTTAGTTGGGGGGGGGGGGGGTGTTGGAGGTTGTCCTGGTGTGCGTGTGCGTGTGCATGTGCATGTGCGTGTGTGGGGGGTGGGGAGGAAGGTGTGTCCACAGGTATGTCATGATGATGAGCCTTTTAGGTCCATCTGCCACAGCTCTTCATCTCTACCTTGAAGAACTCCTCCTCCTCCTCCTCCTCCTCCTCCCCCTCCTCCCCCTCCTCTTCCTCTTCCTCCTCCCCCACCTCGGTCCACGCTGCTCCCCAGCCAGAGGGATCCCTCATCAGGGACAAGAGGCATGGGGACGTGGTGCGGGAGAACTAGGGAGGGGGGAAAGGAGGGAGGGAGGGAGGGAGGGAGGGAGGGAGGGAGGGAGGGAGGGAGGGAGGGAGGGAGGGAGGGAGGAAGGAAGGGAGGGGTGGGTGGTGGAGGTGCGGCCGTCGCGTCGCTCCCTCTCCCTCCTGCAGAAACGCCTCTCCTGCGGCGTGTATGCCCCCTGGACTCCCCCCCCTGTGGGTGGGTGAGGCAGCAAGGGGGGAGGGCTTGGGGGGTAGGGGAGTCACGCCATGGTGTAGCCGTAGCTCCCACAGTGACACGCCACCAGCAGGCGATCCTTCAGCACCTCCTGGCTGGGGTACTCTGGGAGCTTCAGCATGTTGATGCTGCGTGACCACAGCATCCGCCGGAGGAGGTGGTGGAGGTGGTGGAGGCGGTGGAGGCGGTGGAGGCGGTGGAGGCGGGCCAGCGCAGGGGCAGAAGAAAGGGGGAAGGGGAGAGGGAAACGGTCAGCACACTGAGGGGGCAGATGTCAGTTTGATGGCCACATTATTATGGGTAATATCCAGCCGACGTATTACGTGGCGATTATAAAAAAAAAATTACGCAATGTATTTATATTTATTTTCTTCTCCCACCTCCCGCCCCCCCGATGGCTACAACTCGGAAAAAAACCTGGGGTGATAATAATGACCTGTCGCTCATTCTCCTCGGTGGAGGCCACCTCCCCCGACCAAGCTCCTCTCCGCCTGCCTCTAATCATTGAGCGAACATGAACGCCGCCAGCCCAGTCGGCCCCAGAGGCGCTGCTCAGAGGCCCCACACTGCCCTCTAGAGGCTCTGCACGCAATTGCTTCCCTTGGCCCCCGATTCAGTCTCGTCTCCCCCCCCCTGCTCTGCCGACTTGTGATGTGTGATGTGCTATCTAATGCCGTTATTTAATGTCATCGTGAAGCTCCCCTGGGAGAACCATGCGTTTGGTTTCTCCCCTCGAAACCTTTTGTCACTGCGTGCTTATCGCAGGGCGAGCGTGCAGGTGTGTTAGTGTGTTATACCCGTGGTTAAATCGCTGCAGAAGATGAGCGGCAATAGAATAGGGAGACAGGAGCGAGAGAGAGAGAGAACCAGGGAAAAGACACAGAGGGCGAGAAAGAGAGACGGAGAGAGCTAGAGAGAAAGCCAGAGACAGAGAGAGAAATGATTAGAGAGACAGAGAAAGACAGAGACAGAGAGAGAAATGATTAGAGAGACAGAGAAAGACAGAGACAGAGAGAGAAATGATTAGAGAGACAGAGAAAGACAGAGACAGAGAGAGAAATGATTAGAGAGACAGAGAAAGACAGAGCAGAGAGAGAAATGATTAGAGAGACAGAGAAAGACAGAGATGGAGAGACAGAGAT
>NC_082392.1:16824073-16845388 GCF_031168955.1 Gadus macrocephalus | reverse complement strand
CATCCTTTAAGCCAGACACGGCCAATCAATCAGCGAATCAGTCCCCGTCGGATGGCGGTTAGCCCCCGCAGGATGCCCCCCCCGGGGTCCTAGGGCTTACCAGTTCATATTCGTCAAAGAGCTGGATGAGCGAGGGGAGGATATAGGTGTGGAACCCCTGCAGGAAGGCGTTTATCTGGGGCTGGATGGCGCGTGTCATCCTCAGCTCCGTCACCAGCTGGACGTACTCGGCCTGCGGTCCCAGACAGAGAGAGAGACAGAGAGAGATACAGAGAGAGAGAGAGAGAGAGAGAGAGAGAGAGAGAGAGAGAGAGAGAGAGAGAGAGAGAGAGAGAGAGAGAGATACAGAGAGAGAGAGAGAGAGAGAGAGCGAGAGAGAGAGAGAGAGAGAGACAGCGAGAGAGAGAGAGCGAGATACAGAGAGAGAGAGAGAGAGAGAGAGAGAGAGAGAGAGAGAGAGAGAGAGAGAGAGAGAGAGGAGAGAGAGAGAGAGAGAGAGAGAGATACAGAGAGAGTGAGAGAGAGAGAGAGAGAGTGAGAGAGAGAGACACAGAGAGACACAGAGAGAGTGACAGACAGACAGAGAGAGAGTGACAGACAGAGAGAGAGTGAGAGCATGAGAGGGAGCGTGAGAGAGAGCGTGGGTGACAGAGAGGGAGACAGAGTGTGAGAGAGAGAGAGAGAGAGAGCATGAGAGAGAGAGAGAGAGAGAGAGAGCGTGAGAGAGAGAGAGAGCGAGAGCGAGTGAGACAAAATGGGCAAGTGAGATTAAAACAGAGAGAGAGGGAGAGAGAGAGACAAGACATGAGCTGTCCTCTAGCTTGTATTACACTGCCATCTTATGGAGATCTGTGGTAGAGCTTCCTCTGTGCAGTGTTCTCGCTACACAGGGTGAGAAACCACTGAATGAGGGGTCATCTCTCGTCTGATTGGACGGCGCACCTTGTTGTCCTGGGTGACCAGAATCCCGGTGCCGCCGGGCTTCAGCGGCACCTCCGCCATGGCTCCGAACACGTCCGTCTCAACCGAGAAGGTGAGCTCCAGGCCCAGGTCGCTGATGTCGTTGTCCAGGATCCACTGCAGGTTCTTGGCATACTCGGGGTCGATGGAGGCCACGTCCTGGTAGTTGACCGGGATGCCTGAATAGAGACGTTTCGATATTTGGGTTAGAATGTAAACCATACACTACATAATCAAAGTTATTATATGGCAGACCCGCTGATAGAGCCTGAACAGACCCACACACAGTCAAGTGAAATTCACCCGGAAAAATTATAGATAGAATATTATGATAATATCTATTTTATTCAATCACAGATGGTAATCTGTGACATTTAAATTAAATAAGTACAATTGTAATTCAATTTACATTTTAAATCAGCAAAATGTTTTAATGTAATCAACCCCCCAATTTATGTAGAAATGGAAATGCAGAATGGAAATGAAATTAAGGATATTGAGATAAATGCCACATGCATGACGTGACCCATCCTTGATGATGTCCAGGGAAAACGACCATGAAGGCTGGGCTAGTAGCGCTAATCCACCAGAGTAGGGTTGTTATCCTGGTGAGATTCGTACCCAGTATGTGCTTGTAGAAGGAGCGCGTGAAGTAGATGTTAACCAGCTGCCGGTGGTACAGTGCCAGGCCCAGGACCTGCCCCGCGAAGCAGAAGTAGTTCAGGTGGTCCGGGTTCACCGACGAGTTGCTGTTGGGTTGAAACGTGGTACCTGGCGGGCCCACACAAAACACACACACACACACACACACACACACACACACACACACACACACACACACAACACACACCACACACACACACACACACACACACACACACACACACACACACACACACACACACACACAGGATCACCATGACATCCACACAAACAGGCGGGTACTCGGGACAAAGTGCGTAGGTAAACAGGAGACTAGGGCCGCCCCTCGCCGCCCAAACGTACCGTCAGCCGACTGGGTGAAGAGCCCGTAGTCTGGGTTGATGATCTCATTGGACAGGACGTCGAACCACTCCCGCACCACGCCCTGACCCTGGAACGACAAGAACCAAGTCAGAGACCCTGACCCTAGAACGAAAAGGACCAGGTCAGAGACCCTGACCCTAGAAAGACAAGAACAAGGTCAGAGACCCTGACCCTAGAACGAAAAGGACCAGGTCAGAGACCCTGACCCTAGAACGACAAGAACCAGGTCAGAGACCCTGACTCTAGAACGACAAGAACCAGGTCAGAGACCCTGACCCTAGAAAGACAAGAACAAGGTCAGAGACCCTGACCCTAGAACGAAAAGGACCAGGTCAGAGACCCTGACCCTAGAACGACAAGAACCAGGTCAGAGACCCTGACTCTAGAACGACAAGAACCAGGTCAGAGACCCTGACCCTAGAACGAAAAGGACCAGGTCAGAGACCCTGACCCTAGAACGACAAGAACCAGGTCTGAGACCCCTGACCCTAGAACGACAAGAACCAGGTCAGAGACCCTGACCCTAGAATGAAAAGGACCAGGTCAGAGACCCTGACCCTAGAACGACAAGAACCAGGTCAGAGACCCTGACCCCCCCCCGGCTGGCTGAAGGCTTGTCAGCTGAAGAATCCAGTCTGGGAGTTTAGAGCAGAACAGAACGCTTAGAACTGCATAAATATGATCCTCCCAACACAGCTTATTGATGGAGGCAAACAAATGGGGATAACATACACTTGTGATCTAATGGCTAAATAAGTGGCCTTTGTACTGTCTGAGCTGGTGTTTATCTCATCTCTAGCTGAATTATGGCTCTGCCTTCAAAACGGGAACCAAAATCAATTAAATAAGCGCCGTCAGAGAGACAAACAGAGACAACAGACAGCACTTCTGAAGCGTCAGCAATAAACCCAGACTGGAATAAAGATGATGAAATCATCGTGTTTTCCCCACACAGTAGAGGAAAGACAATATATGGTCAGGGTTAACATATTCCAGGATAACAACGCGGTCCACTCCCCATTTATGATCAACAGAGCGAGCCTGTGCGATGGTTCAGTGCTGGTTTTGTCTCCAACCACGTGGTCGGCCATGCAGAGAGTGGCGGGGTTCTCCCCCCTCAAACTCACCATGCCCTCCTCGCCGTGGAAGCGGACGGCGATGCCTTGTTTGAGCTTCTCATTGGTGGACTTGGACACCATTTCACAGCTGCTGCGGAACACAGAGTCTGTGGGCGAGGAAGCGGGGGTTATTCGTGATGCGTCCACGTTGATGCGCCGAAAAAGATCTGCTGGATAACGACGGGTGGGAGGGTGCCTGTTTCCGTGCACCTGTGTGTGTGTGTGTGCGTGTGCGCGTGCTTGTGTGTGCGTGCATGTCTCTGCATGCGTGCAGGTGTGTGTGTGTGCGCAAATGCGTGTGAGCGCCTGGGTGTGCATACGCACATGCATGATGTGAGTGCATGCGCGTGAGCAGGGTACCTTTGTGTACCAGCAGGTGTGCGTGTGTGCGTGTGTGTGCGCGTGTGTGTGTGTGTTTGCCCGGCCTACCTCTGTGTATCAGCAGGATGTCGTTCTCGTTAACAGGCCGGTGGACCATCTCGCTGTCTGGCCGCCCCGCCAGCAGGTGCTCGTAGAACCACTCGCAGCGCTCCTTAAAGGGCTGAGAGAGGGAGAGGAATCTGACCCACGAGCCACTGAGCTACTCTTTGCAAAAGCTAATTACATCCTCCTCCCCCAACACACACACACACACACACACACACACACACACACACACACACACACACACACACACACACACACACACACACACACACACACACACACACACACACACACACACACACACAGGCGCCGGAGACGCCTCCAAGAGCCGGTAGTGCTAAAACACTCTGCCTGTTAGGCCTTGACGCTGGTGCCTATTTGCATAATATATGCCTTTGTTCTCTAAGCGGTGCACACACAGACAGAGAGAGAGAGAGACAGAGAGAGAGCAAGAGCGAGAGCGAGAGCGAGAGACAGAGACAGAGACAGAGACAGAGACAGAGACAGAGACAGAGAGAGAGAGACTGACAGAATGTGTAGGAAACTCTGTCGTTTTTCTTTCATTCGTTTTTCCCGCTCCAACTCCCTCGGGAGCCAAGCAAAGAATCAAGAAGATTAAATCCAATTCAGGAGGTTCGGGTCTCTAATTAGTCCCCCACCACCACCACCTTGCTAACTCCCAGGTGAGCAGTAAAAGAGTGCGGGTAACGAGCCTCGCTCAAATATGGACACAGAGCAGAAGTCCGTGCGGCCGACAGAGGCTTGTTAAAATTTATGGAGTTGTGTAAAAAACGGGGTTTAGGACAAGTTATCGCCGCGGTTATGACATCGTTAAACGGCGCCAAGGAGACTGTAGCGTTTCAAAGTCACTTTCTACCTCGTCCTCGGAGACAGACAGGGAAAGATAAGGGAGGTGGGAGCTAGGGGGGAGAGGTTTGTGTGTGCGTGTGGGTTGGGGGGGTCGGATAAAAATAACAGTCAAATCTAGGACTGCAGTTTAATAAGGATATTTCTATTATTAAGGATTATGGTTGATCAATACTTTTTTGCAGAGGTTAGAGGAAGTATTGGGGCATTTTTGCGTTGTAGCCATGTGAGGTTTAAGAGATGTCGAGATTGAATGAGGTTCCTCCACGCGGTGAGTGAACGACTCCTCCACTGGACCGTATGGAAAAGTTTGGATTTGGACTGTTTGAAACAATGCACCAAACAAAAATAACAATTACCTTGGGAGAATATACATGAATATAATCAATATAAATGGAAGTGAACCAAAATAATTTTAAATGAAAGGCTGTTGCTCGTTCATGAGTCAAATATAGTATGAGTTTACAAAATATGTATAAAATATTCATATTCTTCATTGGCAAAAAATGGAACATTGGCTACATTTATAGTTGTCATGAGGACGTTTAAAATGGCAGGGTGTTGTTTTAGAACATATCGACGTACACCCCCTGGGCTATTTAAACATGCTGGATCATGAACCACAACAATGACAATTCAGTAACTGGTTTGTGGCATACCCAAAGTAAAATACCGTCATAATAAAAAAAATTGAGAATTCAAAGATTCAAAATATCAGTGCATTGTTAGTTAGTTGCGTAAAAGTTCAGCGTTATCATTCATTATTCTCTCCCCTTGGAATTTGAAAAGCCTGTCATGTGTTTCATTTTGTGTTTGGTTTTTGATTGAGCCAGCGCATGGCCAGCATCCAACTCCCGGTGTTAGTGAAGGTAAGCACCCTGCCTCCATCCTGTCTGCAGCATGGCTCAGCCCTGCAGCAGCCAAAAATGGCTTCATATCACAAATCTCTGTTTCAGAACTTTATCTTGTTATTCTTGCACAAATCTTTGTCTCACCAAAAGTAATGGATCCGAACTTGGCTTAATGACGAATCTGATAACGGACAAACTGAGACAGTGAGACCTGTCCTGTTTGCCCTAGGCTACTAGGACTCACTGACGTGTGACCAGAAAGCCCAGAAGAGTCTTTCAGCATGGCTCACCTGGCCTTTGATGATGAACATGAAACGGGACATCAACTCGGGACACTCCAGCAGGAAGTGGAAGTGGTTAAAGATGATCTTTGGATTCCTGAGAGAAGGAGATGGATCGATGGAGTGGGTGTGGGAGAGGGATGGATATTGGGGGAGAGAAAAAGGAGACAATTGATGAGATAACACATCAGAAAGTGTGTGTTTGTGTGCGTGTGTGGGCGTATGCGTGTGCGTGTGTGTGTGGTCAAGAGACAGCAGAGCGTGTCAGACAGCCAGATAAACAGAAAAAAACTAAGATAAGAGAACGCTGCAGAGTCAGAGAGAGAGCGCGAGAGAGCGACGTAGACAGAGACAGGGAGAGCGAGTGAGAGAGACAGAGTGAGACAGTGAGAGTGAGAGAACGAGAATCAAAAGAGAGAGGAAGCGTGAGTAGGAGGATATCCGACAAACAGAGGCTTGTATCGACTCACCGGGTCACGAAGCACTTGAGCACCTCGTCATGCTTGCACACAAACTCAATGAAGCGCGGCGAAGTCATTCTGCAGGGGGGGGGGGGAGAGAACACAGGGGGGGGGGAGACAGTCAGGGGTGAGCGTCACCGGAAGAACCACCGCATGTTTTTGGCGGGCGCAGCTGTCGCCAAAAAAGGGAGGACAGAAGCGACCGGCCCATCGATAAGGGGATGAGCCCGTTACTCATGGCAACCGACGTACGCACCGCTGTGAATAGCGACGAGGCGAATACGAAATATGTTATAGCTGGTTCAGACTACACGATTCTCAAGACATTCCTCCACGATTTAACATTAAATAGTTTTTGGGCAATAATATAAAGAGTAGTGGAAACCTTCCTGTGCCATGCCTCTTGAGATGGTTCACTTTGTGTTTAACTTCAAGCTCAACATTTATTTATTTATGTGCAATTGTTTGCTGGGGCTTATTATAGGGTGGAGCTATGGAGGGAGTTATGACTCCAGCCCCATTATAACCCCATCTGTGCTATTGCGTAACTGATCTCATTCTTCATTGGATTGATAATACCACGGACCCTTTTATATTTACTTGGTAGAAAGGCAAAACCAGGGAGAAGGCAAATGAGCCTTGGCTAGAACCTCTGCATGCAGGATGTCTTGGTCATGTGTTTAAACCTGGAACAATCCTTTGTGCTTTGTCAAATAAACAAATGGATAATGAAATAAACATTGATGTGTATGCGTGTTTGTGGTTGAGTGTGTGTGTAGAACGGAAGCTATTTGCAGGCAGAAGCTGATGACATGAGAGAAGATTGGCCCCTCCTCCCTCTCCCTCTCTCCCTGTTCACAGCAGGGGATCCTCAAGAGTTTTCAGGTTTAATCAAATTAATTAACATGTATTTTCCCCCTCCCCCAAACATGGCCGTTATGATGAATACACAAGAGTCATAATGTTTCACTACACTGAGCTCAAGTCACATACTATTCCCCACATGTTGACATTTCTCAGGATAGAGGAAAGGGGTATGTTGTATAGTCTACAGGGCCCTCATACAGGGTATGAACCATGTATGAGCACTCGTTGCTATGGGGACAGACTCTACCTACACATTGGATCACTGGAGACTATAGCACACTGGTGTCCTGAATGAATGTCAAATGCTTGATCACGGTTCTCATGCCTGTGACCTCATGGAAATCACACTGATACTTAGTGGATAGGCTGCGAAACCACCATTCGAATCCACCTACGTCAAATTGCCAGATTTTACCGATGCATCCAGAGGTTCGATGCATCAAACTGTGGACGCTAACAACCAAGGCTGCATCAGTCACCACAGACTCTTGGTAGAGCACCTGGAGTCAGGTGTCGGCCTCCTGTTAGCCACGCCCACCCCCTCCCCAGCCAATCACTGGACGCTCACCCCGGCGGCATCTGACAAGAGCAGCTCATGTAGAACGCCTGGATGACAGCGCTGAGGCGGTTCGACGTCATGGAGATCACGTCCTCCCCGTCGCCGTACGCCTCCGTGGTCTCCATGACGACCGGCGGGTCCGCCGCGTCGGGGTCCGCCGCGTCGCCGTTGACGTCAGCGTCCACGGGGGATGACGCCGCGGTGGTCGCGGCGGCGCCGTCGCTGGCCTCGCGCTGCTTGAGGAGGAGCGAGGCGATCTCGCTGCTGGGCGAGGCGGCCGAGGAGGGGTTCCTCCCGTTGCGGTCCAGCTCGGAGGAGATCAACACCAGCCACTCGTCAAGGGAGTGCCACAGCAGCTCCATCGGCTGGTACAGAGTCACACAGGGAGGGAGCGGTAGAGAGAGAGAGAGAGAGGGGTAGAGAGGTAGAGAGAGAGGGGTAGAGGGGTAGAGGGGTAGAGGGGTAGAGGGGTAGAGGGGTAGAGAGAGAGAGAGAGGGGTAGAGAGGTAGAGAGAGAGAGAGAGAGGGGTAGAGGGGTAGAGGGGTAGAGGGGTAGAGGGGTAGAGAGAGAGAGAGAGAGAGAGAGGGGTAGAGAGGTAGAGAGAGAGGGGTAGAGGGGTAGAGGGGTAGAGGGGTAGAGAGAGAGGGGTAGAGAGGTAGAGAGAGAGGGGTAGAGGGGTAGAGGGGTAGAGGGGTAGAGGGGTAGAGGGGTAGAGGGGTAGAGGGGTAGAGGGGTAGAGAGAGAGAGAGAGAGAGAGAGAGAGAGAGAGAGAGAGAGAGAGAGAGAGAGAGAAGAGGTAGAGAGAGAGAGAGAGAGAGAGAGAGAGAGGTAGAGAGGTAGAGAGGTAGAGAGAGAGAGAGAGAGAGAGAGAGAGGTAGAGCGGTAGAGAGAGAGAGAGAGAGAGAGAGAGAGGTAGAGCGGTAGAGAGAGAGAGAGAGAGAGAGAGAGAGGTAGAGCGGTAAAGAGAGAGACAAAAGAGGGAAGACAGTGGGGAGACAACGGGAGGACAAAAGAAATAGGGCAAGAGCCTGATGAACGGGATGTAATTGAAGAGAACAACTTGCCACTTGAGCTGCGTAGAAGCAGAGACGCCAGCTCACCGGCTATGACTATTCATGCAAATCAAGCAATCGCACAATCACAATCACACCCCCGCAGAGACATCCCCCCCCCCCCCCCCCCCACACACATCTCATCGCCGTTGACAGTGGCAATCATTCTCAAATAGTATTTTCATCAAGCAAATCGTATCGGCCTGAGTGATTGTACTCTCTTCACTGTGAGATGAGATTTTAATAGCCTAACTCTGTCGGGAGTTGATAAATTGAAATAGTTTTGAACTTCGATACTCCCTCCCCCCCGTCCCCCCATCACCATCCCAATCAGCATCCCCAAGCCACAGACCCAGACATGTTAGCATATTTGACACTTTGACACAAAAGATTATGATCAACCCCTTTCAGAAATGATGTTAATATCTATAAGACTCACTTCTAGGGGATCAAAATCTCTCCAGGAAGCCTGCTGGCTCCGAGCCCACTCTTCCTGTTCCTGTTTTATACGCATCTGCATCGCCAATGGATGGAATGAGTTCTTATTTGTTGTTGTTGTTGTTATTGTTGTTATGTTGTTGTTATTATTGTTGTTGTTAGTTATACAGATACAGTTGAGCTTAGTGCAGTCCTGTCTAGGAACATGGTTACCCCAAGCATGTTTTAAGTATCGATTAGTAATTGCCTTCAATCGCTTTACTTAATCAAATGCATTTGTTGGACGATAAACATCCAGAATTTACCGTATGCAAAAAAACAATAAAACTACAGCAAACAACACATTACACTAGATGACTTATGAGCTCCCACCCCATAACTTTCACCCTTTCTCCCGTGTCCAGCTTCTATTTATAGCAGGGGACAATTAACACAGTCTCCACTCTCCTGGCTGGACCCCAGCCATATCATGTTCTCCCCCCGTCTTCAACGGTAAGCGTTCCCCTTCTTCTGCCTCTTCTACAGCATGAAAGGCTCTGAACTGCTGACCTTGAACACCTGGCTGCGGGGGGTCTTGTTGCCGTTGTAGCCCATGTCGTTGCCGTTGCCGGGGGACGACGGACCCAGGCGGAACACGTGGCAGAAGATGCGAACGATGCGCAGCAGGCTCTTCATCTGCGCCTCAAAGCTGCTGGAGAGACTGGCGGGGCAGGGAAGAAACAGGATATGCTGTTAGTATCCCCTGTAGTATACGTGATATAGAGAGCGCAGAGTGTACAGACAGTGTGGAGTGGATGCAGGCATGCAGAGGTTGGACGCCAGAGTGTACGGAGAGGAGTGTAAAAGATACACCAGGTCACTCTTGCAAAAGAGACTTTTTATGGCAAGGTGCTCTCGATGACTCATCGATTAAATACAATTAAATTCACTGCTATACATAGTACCGATACACGTGTAGACACTGGTTATACAGTGTATAGACACACAGTATATAGAGTATAGATATAGGTTGTATATAATGTATAGATAGAGAATAAAAGTGTCCTGCATTTTGAGACCAGCATCAAGCTGTCAAAGGTTTCCATTCATTCTTTCCTTTCCTCATGCTTTCATGGTGGTAGGAGTTTAGAAAGAAAAAAAAACGACCCAATGATCTATTGCAACATACATTGGTTTGTTGTTGTGGCTACATGTTCACCTGACGGTGTTGTGGTCACTAGTTCCCGAGACGGTGTTGTGGTCTCTAGTTCACGAGAAAGTGTTGTAGTCACTATTTCACCTGACGGTCTTGCAGTCACTAGTTCACCTGAGGAGCTTGTGTCCGTTGGTGGTGGCCACCTCGGCCAGACTTGTCAGGGTTCTTTGGTACTGGCTGTCACTCTGCTGGGAAACATGCTCCAGGACCTGCCTGAGCTGCATTAACACACACACACACACACACACACACACACACACACACACACACACACACACACACACACACACACACACACACACACACACATAATGGCAGGGTTAATTAGTTTTGGGGTAGGTCCAGGGGATCTGAAAAATGCTGGCCCCAAGACAATTTGTACTGGCCCTCAATCAAAGTTATAATTATCAATTAACCATCACGTCATTGGCGCGTGCCAATGACAGGCACAAGCAGTCAAAGTTTTACTGTCCAAACTTTACTTTGTAATGGCCCTGGGCCATCAGGCATTCCTTATGGTTGTACCCCAAAATGTTTTATAATCTCTCAATAAAAGTCGGAAGTCATCAGGCCTGTTTGCCTACTTTCCTCCCCGTTCTCCTGTTGTTGAACTTTTCCCTGTGTCTATGTGGTCCTGTTTTGATCTTCTTTGTGACAGAGAGAAGCCCACTAATATAATGGATCGAGTTATATCAAAGGAGATCGGGACGTTCTGGCTGCGACAAGCCCAGAGGCTTATCTCGTGAACCAGCAGGAGACAAACACATTACAGAGCCTTATCTTGTGAACCACCAGGAAACAAACAATAGCGTGTGGATTATATATGTCCATCCGTCTCTTTGTGGTCACCACCACGGCATCATTATTTTTATTATGATACATAAAAATATATCACAAATATATATACGATGGATATATAAAAACTTCTAGCCACCATGCTTTCCTTGAGGTCATCGTTCTGGGTCATCTGGATGAGGGTCTGGAACAGTCTGTTGTGGTGCTGGATTAGGATCTCGCATGTCTCCCCATAGCCACCCTGGACTCACACACACACACACACACACACACACACACACACACACACACACACACACACACACACACACACACACACACACACACACACACACACACACACACACACACACACACACACACACACACACACACACAGAAAGATGGAGGGATCGGGTTCAATGAAAGGAAAATCTGGATGTTTTTAGCTGCAACAAACCCAGAGGCACACACGCAATAACACAGACATACACACAGACACACACGTACAGACACCCAGATACACACAATAAATGGTTTTAGAAGAGGCTATAAACAGGAGACAAGACTGAAAAAGAACGTAAGACGATTGTGTGTGTGTGTGTGTGTGTGTGTGTGTGTGTGTGTGTGTGTGTGTGTGTGTGTGTGTGTACGTGTGCTTGTGTGTGGTAGGATAATAGTGTAGTGGATAAGGTGGTCGATCCCAGGCTTATATGATATAACATAATAAGACAGTCGTAAAAAATACAAGCAAATATCCATAAACAGTGTGTGTGTTTGTGTGTGTCACTATGCACATGAGCATGTATGTGTGTGCACGAGGCGGGCGACGGGCGCAGTCCCCACCTGCACGCAGAGGTCCAGTGGCGTGACCCCGTTGCGGTCCGGGAGGTACTTGGCGGCTCTAGAGAGGAGGATCTGGGCCGTGTCGCGCTGGCCGTGGCTGGAAGCAAAACGACCAAGGGGGGCGGGGTCAAGAGGTGCACCGGCCATTCCCAACGTGAATCACTGCCACACACTCCTTGAGGTGTCATCACACAGTGCCCCCGGGTGAGGTAACAGAAACAGGCAGCATCGCAGTACTCAAACAGATCACTGTGCTGGTGTTGGTGGTGGTTGGCGGGGGGGGGGGGGGGTCATGGGATCACCTGCAAGCAAAGTAGAGTGGCGTTGCCCCGGAGACGTTGGGCCGATTGATGTCAGCACCGCTGTCCAGCAGACAGAGCACCGTCTGATAGAGGAACATAAAGGGGTGTGTGTGTGTTGTGGTGTCGATTGGTGTGTGTGTGGCGTTGTGCATGTGTGTGTGTGTGCGCGTGTGTGTGTGTGTGTGTGTGTGTGTGTGTGTGTGTGTGTGTGTGTGTGTGTGTGTGTGTGTGTGTGTGTGTGTGTGTGTGTGTGTGTGTGTGTGTGTGTGTGTGTGTGTGTGTGTGTGTGTGTGTGTGTGTGTGTTTATGAGAGAAGACAGAGAATATAATAAACATAAACAAAGGCACGGTACCAAAATTTTCTCAATTCTGAAACAAAAGCCTTCTTTTCCCTCCATATGTACGATATGCCGAACTTCCTGTTCAGGCTTGTCGCAGAATCCATTTGGAAATCAGGATTTCAAGTATCGTCTATTGGGACGCAATGTCAAGAAAAAATGTAACATAATCTAGGCACTGAAAGGCCACAATTGATGTCCGGCTAAACACTTAAACTATCCGCTTTCTAAAATCCCTGTTAAAAAGAGCCCCGGTCAATGAATATTTCTGTAATCCAGCAATAGCCTTGCATATATTCAGCAAGTGCATATCGTCAACATGACGATAGGCTATCGGGACTCCTCGAGGTATACTACGCTGGTATTGACTGTGTTCTATTGGGTTCGTTTAGCGGCAGCGGACACACAGCCCTCACCGTCTTGTGTCCGTTCTGACAGGCCACGTGGAGGGCCGTCTGTCCCATGGCGTCCTCCACGTCCACGTTGGTCACATGCTGCACAAGGTCATGGAGCAGCTCGGTGCGGCCGTTCACCGCCAGCCAGTGGATCTACGGCCGAAGGAGGTGGAGGAAAACAGATATGATGGTGGGGTGGGAACAATTCCGCAAGTGTATACTCTTTAGACCGCCATCCCTTTAAGAAGGAGGTTTGGGAAGGTTTCTAAAGGAGAATGGAAATGTTTGGGCTTGGTCGATGAAAATGTTTGGAGGGAAAACATTTTGTTTAAGGGGTTGATGCAAATTAAGCAAAGTGACTGTTTGACTGGATTGAGAGCTTTTGAGTGGAAATCACTTGTTAAGTTGGATGCCGTCATCCATTTGCTTTTCGAGGAATCTTTGGATTAATACCTATTCTTCTGGGTTCAGGGTCTCTCTAACTTGTATTATAGCAAGGCTTGCAATATCCGTTGAATGTTAAAGGTGGTGGGATGAAACCCAAGAGCAGCCAGTCTGAGCATTCATTCCTATGCGAACACCAAGCCTCCGGTACCCTAAACTGAATTAGGTGGTGAGAGAGACGCAGCAGGCAACCTGGGGTCATGCTTGTAAGGTTTCGAAACAACAGTTTCATCTCAATCTCTTTCAAACCTTCTACTAATAGAACGACTGCCTCAGAGTTTCTGAGAACTCCCTCAAAACCTTTAACTATGACTATAAGTCATTCTCTGCCCTCAGCCTAAGGTGTCAGGGTTTCCTTACAGCCGTCAGCCCCTCGTTGTTGCAGATATTGACGTCTGCGTTGTACTCCAGCAGTCTGCCCATGCACTTCTTCTGTCTGTAGGGACCGGAAGAGGGAGAGCATCACAAAATGACCAGTCAGCTGAGTCACTGCTTGTTAGATAAAAAGTTTTTACTCATCTATTCATGAGAATATTGAAAAAAACGTGTGTGTGTCGTTCATCCCGGCAACATGAATCGACCAAAAAATACAGACATATTAGCTTGTTAAGTGCTGCATTAGGGTTAGGGTTAAGACAGAAATATTAAAATGTTATACAGTACGAAACACAAGATTACTGAAACAACATAATACTCATAATACTCTACTAGACTAGAGGTCAATTGCTCAACTGTATGGTGCTTTTCAGACTGTATAACAACACAATACAGAAGGTAAGGATCTTCATGAAAGACACTATTGAAATTTAAAGAGATTCCCAGTTTCCGAAGAATGACAACACACAATGTCATCATAGACAAAGCGAGCTTGTGGATGAGAACAAATAAACGGTAAACGACTTTGCCAAAAGCTGCACCTACAAAGTTCCTTTCAAGAGAAATATAATAGCCGTCGTTTTTTTGATTGTGGCTGAAACTGGAGTCACTCTGAAATGATCCGTTAACTGTTTGTATTTGTTACGAAAGGAAGCTGGTTCCTACCCATTCCTGGCAGCCAGGTGAAGAGGAGTACAGCCAGAAATGTCCTGGTAGTTAGGGTTGGCTCCTCTCTTCAGCAACAGAATAAGACACTCCACTGACCCACAGCTATAAATAGACAGAATGCAGCACTGATTGTCTAAACGCAGAAGAATTTATGATGACTAGTAAACTACTATCCCACTTGGTCAATATACAGTACGTACATCTATAAACAGTTACAGGAATGTTATCCAATAAGATGAGAGCCTTACTTAGCAGCAATGTGTAGCAGACTTCTCTTCACACGCCCAAAGGCATAGTTCACGTCAAACTTGGAGTTCAGCAGCAACTCTGATACTGACCTTTGGTTTAGGGGGTAGGGGAAGGGGGAGGGAGGTAATTAGTGCCTATTATTAGCCGACTTAGTTATGAACATTTTGTATCAAAATATCTAGGTTAGTATGTTACTTGTTCTTGCTGTGGTGGTGATTCTGTTGCCACACTGTGACAACAGTACTTTGTCGTTGTTTTTTGTTGTTGTGGCTATCCTACCTGTGCTGGTCAGCCATCACCATGGGCATAAGTGTGTAGACTGCAGTCTCATTGTCTGTAGAGGCAGAACAACAATCATAAGTTTCAAGGTATAAGAGCTGTACCGATGTTATGGGATCTGACATGCCTACATATGTCAACGTGTGAGCAGGGCATTTGGGTGTGGTGCTTTAGCAGTGCTACAAAGTCGGTGCCAGCACCACATAGTTATTACAATGGTTTTCAACTGCACTTGAGCAAGACATCCGACCGCAGCTTGTGGTAATTCGAATGCCATTATATTAACCCATTGTTTACCCACTGTGACAGTTAACCTACGGTAGTTATTTTGACAGAACGAGGCTGAGAGAAGATCCTGAATTATAGAGTTACCCCGGTCTACCAGAAGACAATTTCCGGTCTCTTACTTCCTCGTTCCTATTGAATGAGCTGTGACAGTTAACAGTCCTCGGAGGGAGAATAAAAAGAAGATGACAAGAACAACAACAACGAAGACATAGGGAATAATAAAAAGAAAAATTAAAACACAATTTCTGCTCAGGCAATATCCCTACAATCGAACAGAACAAAATATCACACCCCATCTCTCGCTCTGGCCGCCAGACTCATGCAACTCAATGTCCCGCCCTCTCTCGTGCCAATAACGCTATTTAGGAACATCCCGATCCAGGCGTTCCACCGTGAGATGAGGACGCCTGTGAACGAGGTTCTGGAAGACTAGTTAATTAACTTGGTGTTATTATCGGTACCTTCAGGGAGTTCGACAGTCCTGGCTCTGCGGAGGGAGCGCGTCAGCCGACTCAACTGTACATTTAGCTGCTCCATCGCTCGTTCCATTATATGTGTCCAATACACGGGAATGAACGGGGAAACAGAGTCTCGACACTGTTTAATGACCCGCACTAACCACCACCGCTTCTGTCGTCCATCGAGATGAAAATTGCTGATCCCTACTCCCATCTACACTGATTTACAGTAATTCCCCTTCCACACATTCTTTTCCATCCTGGTGGAGAGTACTCTTCTCATTTTCCTGTTTTCATGACGTTCGGTTGCATAGTTCGCTATGTCTTTTGGGTAGTGTAGTTGTCTCCAGTATGTAGTTCTTAATTTTTATTTCGTTGGTAGAAGGTATTTTACTGTGTCGTATATGAAAATGAAGATGTATATGAAGATTGATGTGTTTGTGTTTTTGCCTCAAACTAATAAAAGCATGTTCCCCCACGTCGGAAATAAATATAGTGAATTCACCAGAACTCAAAATTAAAACCGTGAAATATCTGACAAATATAACCACAAGGGGACACTGCAGATCCCAGATACTGGCAACCGCATTGCTTTTTCAGCTTGGTTTTGTTTATTGTCTTTCGCTTTTCTCAAACTATTTAACTCCAAAATATACATAGAATTTTTTTAACACAATACAGAACTAGTATTTTAAAAGATACACACGGTAAATTACAGTTGATTCATTCTCAAGTCAACACATAATAAAAACTATTGCTTAATCACAAAGTGCAAAGTCAGAATAAATACATTGTATGCTCGGAGTGAACAATGTGCTCGGAAACACTTCAACACATCAGTATCCATAGTGGGATATCTGCTACACAAACACATCTTTCGTTGTGTTCCTAATTGGGCTCTCCCATATATTAAAGGACTAGAGGTTTCAGACAGATCACAGTTTGATTGTTTTAACAACCCTATTGGACAACACTCATTGGCTCCTCATGTTTTTTTGCCCTTGTCTCATTGGACGTGCAACATTTTTAGTCGATTTACGACTACACCTCCTCTACGTGTCTTGAGGGGCTGTGTCGCGAGTCCGGTGGATTGCATTCCTCAAAGACGTCATCTTCCATGCCTTCCTCGATAGGCTTCATCATGGAGGAGCTCTTGGAGGCTGGGGATTTCTCTACAAGGGAAGACACAGTGGGACAGATGAGTGGCCCGGTTCAGCTGCAGAGACCACGTCGCTGGTGACGCGCTCAGTGCACGTACGAGCGCAGGGATTCCACCAAGATGCACGAGGAAGGTGGTCAGAGGTCACAAACAAACCGACCTTTACCCATTAAACCAAACCGACTAGGCAGTTATGAACATGAATGCGTGAACAGCACATGACCTACGTCTCCCCTTTGACCTACTATAACGTTGTTATACACTGGCAGACGAGAAGGTGAAGCTAACAAAAGAAAATAACAGCGAAGTGAAAAGGGGGAAAAAACAGTATAATGTTTTTATGTATGCATTTGGACATGCATATTATACTTACCTACTCACACACAGAAAACACAAACTCGCTCAGACGTTGGAGGTTTTTCTTAGAAAAACTATCAAAAACAGAAGATGTTTTTTCTGTCTATATCGATAGATGCATTTCCTTCTGGTATAACATTTTCATGTCGGGAACGGACTGGCCTTGCATGTTGTTGCAGTCACAGGTGACATGGAAAACATAATCTAAGGACAGGCACAAGTGTCCCATTTCCGGTGGTTAATATGTACAGAGGTGAAAGAGAAGTGGGGGCTATGTAATGTCTTGGTTACATAGCGAAATGAGGTTGTATTAGCAGAGGGGTGTGGAGATGGCTCTTATGGCCTCTTCAGGTCAATGCCTTGTGAATTGAAGAAACCAAGAAACCCAAATATGTGAGTGTGTGAATTATTAATTTCTATGTAAAGGGCAAATCTATACCAATCTGTTTGGATCATTTTTGGTCTGATCCATTTTCCATTTCAAAGACGATGGAGGAATACAATTTACCAGAATTATTTTGTTGTGATTTCATTTGGAATCTGAATCGAGTAAGAATCAATTCCCATTACATGGAATTGGGGTCAGAATTGACGCCAAAACATCCATCCATTTGGAAAGGGATCATTAACAATGTAGCCTTCATTTAACCTGAAGGTAGTTACATCTTTCCCCGTCCTTTTGTTATCAATGAACCTGTATACCATGTGCAGTGGTGTGAAACAATGCCGAGCTGTTGTGAGGAGAGCTGGTGACTGATATAATTAACATGTTCTTACAACATACAATATATGTAAAATATGGTTTAGGTCGGAGACATCTCAATGGGGTACCATTTGAAGATCACACAAAATAAAATATTGCTGTTTAACATTGTAATCTATACCTTTATTTAACATATCTTTTGGATAAGGTGTCAAACGATTTAAGTTGATGGAAAATGCCCTGCTTGGAAATTGTGAGACAATGCCATATTTATTTTCTACCTAATCAGCTATGCCAATAATTAAGACAATATTTACACATTTGAACAAGAAAACTATGTTTAATTCAAGTAAAAGATTTACTGATTCATAAGCCAAGAACACTGGACCAGAATTTGACTTTGACTTAAAATGGTAAAAATTTACTTCCACAGCTAGGCAGTAGTTGTGGCCCAATGCGTGGTGATGCTGGGAACACTTACGGAGTGATGAGCCGGTGGAGCTGCCCCGTAAGATCTGGTTGAGAACGTCGTCCGTGTCGCTGGTGCTACCCATGCTGTTCCTCATCTGCATCATGGACAATTGGGAGCAAAGGCTGGGCTGGCGGTCCATCTTCTTCACCTCCTGAGGAGCATACACCAGCATCAACATCATCATCAGCAGCAGCAGCAGCCGCATTAACAGCATCAGCATCAACATCAACATCAACATCAACATCAACATCAACATCATGATCAGCATCAGCAGCAGCAGCAGTATCAGCAGCAGCATCGACATAAATAAACAATCAGTATTGATTCATTGAAATATTATAACAACTGTGCTGATTATATAACAATATTTCCCAGAGGCAAAACTGGAAAATATGAAGAAACTCTCTTTTGTCTCATTCGGTTCAAATTGAAATATTATTTAACTAAATAAACAAGCTTAAAAGGAGACAAAGAGTTCCGCCACCTTGTCGCTTAGGGTGGGGTCGTTGAGAGAGTACAGCTTGTTTGTGATGTCCTTCCCGATGAGGTACCGGAACACCTCGTTCAGGAAAGTGTCCGAATCCAGGAAGTAGGTGAGCCTCTCGCGGGTCCAGCACAGGAACTTGCAGTTCTCCTCTGCTGTGATGGTCACCTGTCAATCGATCAAGAATCAACCATGTCTGTTTGAAGATGCCTCAGTCGGTACAGCTGCATGTACTATCATACGGGGAATACTCATAAAACACTGGGATTTACCTGGAACTTCTCTCCTCTGTGCATCTCAGTTGACCTGAATTCTGGCGAGTCGATGAAGGCGTTGGTGTAGATGTTGTGGAGGAAATGTCCACGGTAGGAGACCTTCATCCTATTACATAACATGGGAGAAGTAAACATCCACACGTCAACTAGGGTCATGTCACCATGAGTACACTTGGACAATCATAGTCTATGAGGTAGGATGTCTGTGCTAAAAAGTAACTGAAGGGCGCATTGATGCAAACCTATATCCCACCAAACCCAGCATGTTGTCCCAAGAAGAATTAGAAGTAAAACAACCATGTAACAACCACAGCTTGAGAGTTGAAACATGCTACATACTTTCCTTTGAGCAGAATGCTGAGTCGCTCGTCCACTGAGGTCTTATCTTCGGCCGCGTACACCTGGCCCTTCTTCAGGGTCTGGATGGTGCAGAATTGGCCGGTGAGCCTCTGGAACAGAGCCTCTCGCACGTGGAGTGGCTCAAACATCCGCTTGTATACAGACTTCAACTCCCTGTCAATCTTGATCTGTAAGTCCACAAGAGCAGTACTTTTATAATACAGGGTGTTGCCAGTGTCACACATATTCAGAGTGATATTTGTGTTACATGTGGCATTTGTTTGTGTGAATATCTATGTGTACGTAAGTACATGCTTGCATGTGTTTGTGTGTGTGTGTGTGTGTGTGTGTGTGTGTGTGTGTGTGTGTGTGTGTGTGTGTGTGTGTGTGTGTGTGTGTGTGTGTATATATGTGTGTGTGTGTGTGTGCCTGTTAGTGTGTGTGTGAGGAATAGTACACATAGCACACGGCAAGCCTCCTGCCTCATTGTAAATGTTGTGGTCTCATTCTGTCAAGTATTTGGATGCCCTTTACACACAGAACTCCCCCAGTGCCACCCACATCGGTCTTAACAACCTGCATCCTTATTAAAGCAGAGAACAGCCGTAGCCCAGGAGGACGTGTTGTCATGCTTACCTGAGACACATGACAAGCATAATCCTCTGTATCACCCTTATAGGGATCCAGGAGGAAAACCCGCCGTGGTACAGGACTGAACATGAGCCTGATCAAACTCTTTTGGGCAGAACTCACCGGCCTGCGTTTGTAGAGCAGATAGAAGAAGTGCATGAAGTTGACTAGCAGGAAGACCACATTCCACACCATCACGTCAAGATTGCACCTGTAGAGCGTCGCCCAGGCGATGAAGAAAGAGCATCCTGCCGTGATGAAAAGGAAAGAGAATCAAACACTAGCAGGACTGCGTGGTAAACAATTTTTATTTTTTTACTATTTACTATTTTTTTATGTACTATTACTTTGGTCAATGGATTTATTCCTATTGTCTGTACATTGTTTGGTTTCCAACTATTCGTCGAGGACCTTAAAAGGCTTTCACAGCCAATCACAATCTAGGGAGCTATGCTCAACGTATTGGGTGCCAAGGACACTTGGATAGGTCGGGTAAATTTAGCTCTCCATAGTACCCCCCCAAAGCTGATACCAGCTACCCTTTGATCCATGTGAGAGAAATCAGGCATGCGCTGTAGATGGCGCTGCAAGCCAAACCTGTCATCAGCAACATGCGCAGCAGGGTCATATGCAGAGACAGGGTAGTGGGGATGACCAGGGCCATGAGCAGGGACAGGTTGCCCAGGTGGAAGAGCAGATGGTGGGTCCCCTCCCACTCCGCGCACGAGGTGGTGTTGTGCTCCATGGCTAGACCCACGACTCCTCCTGGAGAGGCCGTGTGGAGAGGAGCCATCGTGGAGAAGAACAGCCTGGTGGACATCTCGGTGGAAGACGACATCCTCGGCCGGTATCAACTTCACTGAGCGAAACATTATCGGACCAAGTTGAGTTTACCGTTCCACCTTTTTCCCTAAACAAAGCCGTCAAACTATTTTCTGTTGCAATTGTGGTTCTTAATATTGGGGGTTTATTTGTGGCTCGTTTGCCTATACCATGCTGGGTTTAGGCCTTTAACCTGATGGTAAACGAGTTGATTGTTGCTCTTTTAACCTAAAAAATTATAAATCTAGTATTGGAGTAGGCCATGATAGTTTTAACTATAACATGTAAGTCTAGACTGCACACAATGAACTGAAGCATTGGGACACGCTGAAGCGGTGCAGGGCCGTCCTAACGGTGGGATTCCCCGTAGCAGGGCTATATCTGGCTGTTTACAACTAACATTAAAAAAAATGTAAGAAGTAAGTATACATATGCCTACTTACCGCTTCGGTAAAGTAAAAAAGGAAAGCAATGTAATCAAGCGAGAAAAACCCAAGCAAATAAAAACCGCCAACCGACGAATGAAAGTGTAGTCGAGCTCCTCGGGAGAGCGGG
>NC_082392.1:16779073-16816573 GCF_031168955.1 Gadus macrocephalus | reverse complement strand
GATTCAAAGATCATTTCATGTCTGTCCTGACACGGCTGTGTGCTTTGGGCTTGAGATGCTTTGGATAAAAGCAATCTGCTAAACACAAAACTAGTATAATAGCAGTCAACTTGAGTACACAATTATGCACTCATGCAGACACGGACAGAGATAAAGAAAATATGTACCCTTGAAATGCATAACTGGTCGACCATGGACCCTATACCAAACAGATATGTTAAATCCAAGAGGACTACGAGAACCACCCTTCCTGAACATCACCTGTTTTGACTTAAATGCCAAATTACACTTCTGCAAAAGCACGGATGTGAAGATCAGCAAAGATCCAGGCCGCTATCATAGACCTGTACACACCCCTTTGGCCGGTCCAAGTCCTACCCATACGCAAAGATCTGCAGTCATCCCAGAGGTCAGCATCATCCCAACCTGTCTCTCTGGAGGTGGCCGTCAACTAATCATTGATTGCTCGGGCAGGGAACTGGCATAGTGTCTTCGATCTGTTTTCGACAGCCAGACACAAGAATAACATGGATGCACCGGGCCAAATCACGGTATATGTGTTTGTTGAGATACACCAACCGCTTTTTGGTGTACATTTAAATAAATTTAAAACAACTTATTTTGACGTGAATGTATTGCGTTTACATATTTTCAATGGAGAAGACTTGGGTTCACAATCCGGATTCCAGATTTGTTTGTTGTTTCATATACATCTAGGTTCTGATGGCTATGCTGCTCCCTTGCTTGCATGTTAACGCGATGTACCATGCCTCCGAGTAGCGACATGGATCTTGGCATACACAGGGCTTCACTCGACTGGTCAAGGATTCACAGGCTAGGGTATAGTGCAGTCACCATTTTGGGGGTTTGTTGAAAACAATTCCTCATTTTACGTGCTTGATTAAAAAGAGACATATACTCACACACACACACACACAACTAACTTCACATTCTGAATCATCGTACCGAGAGGTACAAATGAAAGTCACACAGACGCTCATGTCATCAGACACACAACTACAGCAATGCGCACACTCACTGGAAGCCATTTTAAGTCCTCAGTAGAACACTCGACTCCTTTTCTCCACTTTAGTGGTCTCATCTGAGCGCTTGCCAGATGATGATGCTCAATATGGTGAGAACCAGGGACAACACCATGGCAAGAATGCACTTCCTCTTGCGAGACTTCCTCTGAAAAGGGAGCAAAGGCATAATTCATGTTGTTCAATTCTTTATCAAAGCACAGAACAAAACAAAGAACATTTCAGGCAATTTGACGGTACAAAGGAAGCAAACATCATCATAATCCCCCTCATCATCAAATACATGCATACATAAAGCCTGTTACCTGGTAACCGGCAGCTCTTTGGAGCTGAGTAGCTCCTCTGTCAACATGGACCTCTGCACTCTCAACATTTGCCTCAATGCTGTCTGTGTTTGGATGAAACCGACATGGACACCAAATTCAGAGGAGGTGACAGTTAAAGCTATAAATGAACACAGTGTCAGATCTGTAGCTCACTTGGACGTTCTTTGAGGCATGCAATATGGTTTAAAAACTAGGTACTAGGTATGGCAGGGCTACGTTACAGGAATACGTTCATAGTGTGCTTCCCTAAAAAGGGTAATATTGATATGAATGATCTCCCTGTGTGTATGTCACAAAGCTCACCTATGATTTCTCCCTGATCATGGATCATCAGAGCCAGGTCCTTAAAGATTTGGTTCACATCCATAATGTCCGCCTGGGGGGATTAGAGCAAGGAAAACCAGAGATGAAGGTTCACTGATCCAAACCCTCCCTCATGAGGTATTGGTACGACAAGCAGCGATGTGGAGCCTTACCTCCAGCTGCCTGATGTTGGTCTCTCTGTCCTTGATGATCTCCAGGTCCTCCTCGGTGATGGGGGCCTGTTCTGTCTGAACCTGGTCCTGCTGGGCCGAGTCTTCATCATCCCTAATGAACATCATGAGGCCATGTTCAATGTTTACAAATCGAGGTACAATCACACAGCATCGATATTTTTACATCACTTAACGCAAATTATTAAGGCCAATTGACTATGACATATTCTGGTAGACTGAAGAATACATACTTTTCGAACGTAACCAGCTGTTCTTCAACATTGCAACCATCTCCCTGTGGGATATTGTCAGAAAAGGGGAGTTTGCATCAATTCTCTTTGGAAGAATGCCCATGCTCTGGGCATGGGCACAAATTGTATACAAATTGTGCAGGAAGCTAGACTATAATTAAATTTGGACGTATTGACCAACTGCATTCATATATTTTTTCGAGGAAACGTGGGATTCACCGTAAGCCGCGAGCCTGCCCTGGCCCGAGCTACTGTCTCTCTCTGCTTCTCCGCCGCACGTCTCTGGATCGTCTGGAAGTTGTTGAGCGCAGTGGAGAAGTCATTCATCAGACGCTCCTTCTGGATCTTTTGCTGTCTCTGTAAAGAGGAACGAATAATAGTACATAGATAAGTAATGCATGGTTATAGCACAGCATTGTGAAATACTTGACCCTGATTGGTCATTTACGTTCCTAGGGTAAGCATTATATTCAATAAAGGAACACCTTTGCTTTTTTAACAGTTCTGACGTTATAGATTAAAATAAATAGATATATAATATATAAAATACTCTGATAATGGTCTTATTATTGGAAAAACGGGACACCATGGAGAGGTATGTTCCTGACTTAACTGTGTTCACTTCTAAGAAGTGTATAAGACTGTATTAAACATCTGCCAATAGATGATGACATGGACTACAGAGCCCACAGCAAACCTAATTTTATCTGCACGCTTCGTATAAGGACTCAAGTTTATTTTGCTGTGAAATTCCGAAACATTCTTTTGCTTGCAGGTGTCTAGCTTGGAACACAGGAAAACATCCTGACCTGTTCGGATGGAGAGAGAGGTTGCGGGAAGGATCCCAGCTCTTTCAGATGCTTGTTGGTTTCTTTAGCCAGCTGGTTTGTATAGTGCTGTAGCTGTTGTCTACATAGGAGTTATGAATATAATAATGATAAAGAAGAATTGATACGATACTGACACTTCTGAACTTTTACATAACAAACAGATAGCACAAGTCAGAAGTGTATAGTGTACAAAAAGTATAGTGTGTAGTGTAAGAAAATGGTGTCCAAGGCTTTTACATATTTTTTTGTTTCCCAATAAGTCACTCATTTTAAAAGGTAAAACACAAAGATACAAAAACAAAGCATTTAAAATGATCAGTAGCTTTCATCAATAATATATTTTTTGCGTACATTGCCTAAATGTCTGGCTGGTTACAATGAGTTAATACTTACAGTCTGTCCTGTAGCTCTGGGGTTTCCTTGCCAGAACCCATCTGGTATAATAGGCTCATAATCTGGCCAGCTGCGTACAAAACAAGCATTAGACGTGGCAGAAGTGAAACATTAAGTCCTGCTTTGACATTAGAAGGTGCCGTGCATATCGTGTGTGTGTGTGCGTGCGTGCGTGCGTGAGTGCGTGCGTGAGTGCGTGCGTGCGGCTTACTGTTCTGTGTGATTTTCTGGATGTTGCTGCTGCATGTCTGGGTGAGGTTGCTGAGGTCCCGGGTCTGGGACCGGTAGCTGTCCACTCTGCCGTACGACATGCTTGCGGTTGATGTTGTGTTGGGTCAGCCTGGAGGGGACAATATGTGAGAGATTTTAATGATCCGTTTGTTATATTTGTCGGAGAGAAAAATATATTGCCCAGGGATTGTTGAGAGAATTTGGAATTAGAATAAAATAAGTAGGTCTATTGAAGGTCTATATTCTAAAATAATTGAACCAATATAAAGAATTGTTAATGCTTTTGCATTGATTTTCTTGGTGATCTAGGAGCAGTTTCACAGAGTATATAGAGCAACTCCACTGTTGCCTTGGTGAAGGACAGTGGCCGGAGCTCAAGCCCAACCTGCATGTTGACTATTTTAAGCTGGGAAGAAAACTGTACAGAATATTTGATTTGAGTGTTTCATTAAACTGATATCCCATGTTTAAATCAATGTTCATAAGTATCACTCAAGTGGGCCACAATAAACCTTGGAGCATTATAGGCTATGACTGTGATGGCAGTCAACTTATTTTTAGACACCAATGAGGTTAATTCACACAAACACATCACAGTGTTGATGAGTGTGATTGGACAAGGTATTACGAGACATGGGTCGAGGTAAGATCGGACATGACGCTATCATTCATCACGGCGACATGATGTATAAACAAAACAAGAGCGATGAGCAGCAACAGTGACCAATGTGATAAGTAAACTGTTATCACGTGTCCTCCTGACAGACACAACAGAACGGGACGCTGACGAGATACGCCCTCAACCCCACTAGTTGCAGAACAAATCGCTTGAATGTCAAATTATTAATTAACGCAAGGCATCTCTTCTCTTAAGGCAATTGTGACGTACAATGCAAAATAGAAATAGGCTTAATTTGAAATGCATGATGCTATAAGGCGGATCAGTTTCACACATATACCTATTTAAGTAAAAACCTAACAAAGACGAGTATAAAAAAATAATCGAAGGCATTATCCAATAAATTATACACCGGTGACACATTTCTGCAGTACTTATAGGGTTTATTGCGCCGTGGTTTCAGCCTATGAGTCGCAGCCTATTTCTACTCGTGTTTCCTGGGACGGATCACGCCGCATAATGAGGCTATTCAAGATAACACATTTATATGGCATGTAGCGCATAAAAAAAGATGCTCTTACTTTACAATAGTGCTGTCTGTGGCGTGTCGCTCCCAATATTTATGTCGGATTTAGATTTGTTCGCATTGACCCAGCCCATGTGCGACGTCACACGTTTAAAACGGTTAATCCGACGTGAGCACGTGATTGGCGCTCCCATGGCGCCACATCATCATCATCATCATCTTCATCATAATAGGATAGGATAGGATAGGATAGGATAGGATAGGATAGGATAGGATAGGATAGGATAGGATAGGATAGGATAGGATAGGATATATTTATTTGTCATTGGACAGAAGTACAACGAAATTCAGTGCACTCACGTACTGGTCTCATTTAAAAAGGTAACATAATAAATAATAAATAAAGAAAGAAAATACATTCAACATTTCGTTCACTCACTACATTCATGTCGTCATACACGATACCGTTAACTTAGTGCCATTGAATGCCTAAAAAATAGTAAAAAAAAAAATAGTATGCCTTAAAATAGTAGTACAAATATGTAAAGTGCTGAGCATTGAATAATCATCTACCTTTAATAAAAATAGATTTCCTTATCCCAATAAATGTTGAATATGTGTATACTTGTGCATAATGTGCATAATCTGGCCTTTAATGCAGCATTGGCCAGAGAAAGGAAGAGGGGACATGTTGCTATGTGAGATGGACGTGTATGATGCCTACTACATCACTTTCTCACTCCTTGAAGTCCAAACTACTGTACATGACCAAGCAAATTCAACTACAACATCCTCTAAGAGCAATTGAGAGAGAAAATGGCTGTAAATAGCACTGGACCCTCTTAATACACAACCATGAAATAGACCGGGTTAACATAATAATGATGTGTATTCATCAACTAGTGAGAAGGGTGCTTGATTTATTATGTGAAAAGTACCACATTTTATTTAATTATATTTGGATACAATGTGTTCAGGTCAATGAAGAACGCTAGGAGGCGTAACCACTATCTTTTTTGCCATGCCCATACACCCCGCCGGAAGTGATGACAAATCACAGGAAAAAGGCGGAAAATGGAGGCGGCGGTGTTTATCGTGTCGCTGGTCGACTGTTGTGCATTGATTTTTCTGTCTGTGTACTTTGTATCCTTTTCCTGTGTGTGTGTCTGTGCAGCGTTTCAACCCGTTTTAATATAAAACAGCCAGCAAATCCATGCATTACATGGATTATTCTCTAGCGGACTAGAAAAGCAGTCGTGTAGCTTCCGGTTAGCCGCTGAGCTACAAGTGTCAACAAGCTGAGGAGTCTCCTTCCGATGTGTTCCATTCTTAACTAAACTTGCCATTCTTAACTAAAATACATTAACCAATTCCTCAGAGCTCACATTTTCCACAAGCTGATACAAGCCATCATTGACTTAATTACATGAACAGAAAGGTGCATCTAGGGAGACATGAAGCATTTCTTCTTGTTTTCAGGTCATGCAGACCGTAAGCAGTTATCTTAACATATCTGATGGCTACTTGTGTAGTACGTGATTCAGAGCGCACAGCGACTTCTGTCCTTCACCTTCAGCATTAATTCTTCTCATGATTTTAGAAATATCAGATGACTTGTGCAACTATAATATGAATATAACTATGTTGTACCTTAACTCGATGTCCAGATTATAACTCTGTCTGATTTAGAATGTGACTACATTAATGCCCGAGCTTGCTGCTCCAAACTGAACAAAGTAAGTCCCCACTTCCTATATTGTTTCTTGCAGTCAGTTGCATTTGATACTGATATAGTAGTACGTGACTTTTCCCATATTGAAGCTTTGTTTGTCAATAGCTTGAACCCATTTCAACATACTTTTTTTTTTTTTTTTTACAGTGGGTAATACCCGAGTTGATTGGCCAAACTCTAACGACTGTGATGATGATGGTGTCTATGCACTGGTTCATCCTTATCCTCAACCTGCCTGTAGCTGCATGGGATCTCTACAGGTAATCCACTTACACTCATGAATGTTCTGTTATGTTTTGTTTTTTAAAGGCATCTAGTTATGGTTAGGATTCAGCACAATTTGGGATCCAGCAGTCCTACTATGTTATAGCAGAACCTGTAGGGGGTGGGCCGCACAGAGCCTGGGCCGAGAAACCAGGACTGCAAGGGGCGGAGTTACGCCATTTGAGGTTGTCGACCTCTGTCTTTAGTTATCTGAAGTCTGATGTGTTAAACTACACCAAACAAAGTTCCATCCCATGTGTGGGACTATGATTCAGCCCAATACATTTTTGAACCATGTGTAGTCTTGCCCTGCAGGCATTTGACGATTTCCTATATCCATGTTTAAATTGCAGGTATGTAAAGGTGCCATTGGGTAATATGGGGGTCTTTGACCCGACTGAGATCCACAACAGGGGGCAACTGAAGTCCCACATGAAGGAGGCGATGATTAAACTCGGCTTCCACTTGCTCTGCTTCTTCATTTATTTGTACAGGTGAGAATAGCACTCATTTAGCTTAATGCATGTCAGATATACAACAGCCTTTGTTCTTATCTTGGTCACTCTTTCCTTCTCAGCATGATCCTGGCACTAATCAACGATTGACCTCTGTGGGAAGCCTCCTGAAAAACACTGCCCAATGCCTCGTTATCATGGGTTTTGAAGATTAGTCTGGTCCTGTATGCATAGAACATTGCACAAAACGGTTTCCCTGAACCACAACAACTCTGCAGTTCAGTTTGTAAGGGGTTGGTATTGGTTATTAGGTTTGCAGGCCACTGATTCTGTTCTGACAAGCTCTATGCATACAAGCCCTTAGTTAAGGTCAGAGCAGCATCACGCACCACCACTGGAACTCTTAGGATTTCCCAGCCTTCCCCCCTAAAGAAAATTACGATGGCCCATGAATCTGAATCATGCCTGTGTGTTAATGTGTTGACAGGCATTTGGCTGCCTGTATTATTTTGGTTGGATGTTTTTCTTCTTTTTGCAGGCACGCTGGTGAGCCGCATATTTAATGCACTGGTAAATGTGACTGTGGTTATCCAAAGCATTGCTTGCACTGTTTACCTCGGCAGTGGGTGACAATCACATCAGTTTATTCCTTTCACCATGAAACCCTTGTCTCCAACCTATCCCGTTGTCTGTCTAGCATGTTTTCAATGAAAATCCTTTTTTTTTTAGATCTTTTAACATTCTTTAATGTTTTTGCCATGGTTTAATAATAATAGGGGAAATGTGTCATTATTTACTGCAGCAAGTCAATCTGAAAGTAATGGGGGCAGATTTACAAAATTAATTACTTTTTTACCCATATGGTTTGTTATTTAAATTCTTTTTTTATATACAGGAATGAAGTGGTTCAGTGTATGGAGCGGTTTCTACTTTATGACTATAGTGAGGCTATATAGTGGGTTGACGTAAAGGCTTTCCGAATGACCTGATTATAATCAAACGGTGAATGTGAATGTCTTCAAATCCCAATCATTGGCAGATTCATCTGACATTCAAAGGTTTCTCAGGGGAATACACAAATCCAATTAAGAAAAAAATTAAATGCACTCCAGTGTTTTCTTATCGACTCATTAGTGACCTTGGGAGTGTGAAATAGAATCTACACGCTAAGCATCAGTATTCACAGACCTGTGGGTGTTTTGTTGAGAGACTATAACTGACTGCTTGAACTGATCTGCAGTGTTCTTCAATTGTTCAAGTTCATTTCCATTTGTAATTGGCTCACAACGGTTCACCATTTGGAGATTAATAAATTTGAATGTGAGATTGAATCGTTTTGTTTGATTTATATGTTCAAACAGATGCAGCCTGCAAATTAGAGCGGAGTGATTGTGAAATTCATGACCACTCAAAATGGCATGTGCATTCAAAACCCTAAATGGATAGTCGGATGGCACCGTCGACCAACACGAGTGGACACTTAATTATGTGTTTTTAACACACTTTAAAACCCTGAATGCTTTATTGAAAATATGCATACATAACACTTCTCCTACACAATACGTAACAGTACAATCATTTAATTAATACATTTAAATGTAAAATGAATTCTTGCAAACCTGACCACGAATGTCATTTTTTAAGCTTTTGCCAATAACGCTTACCACAAAGGAAAGAAAAAACACATTTAGCCCCCAAATTATTCTAAAGTAAACATAAAAAGAAACCTTGCATAAGCACAACCTAGTACACCATATCTGTGATTCTTTTAGTGTTTGATATTGTATGCAGGTACGTCTACCTTTTGTGTGTGTACCACTAATGTGTGTAATGTTCAGTGACAGATTGCTGGTGGCTCGTATGCCCTCTGAGCAGGCACATTTTCTAATGCAGTGAAGATCTGCCTGCAACAGCAGCAGCCTCATAATACATGCCATAACATAGAAAGATACAGCACATACTACAAAGAACACCATAACTGGTAGGGCTGTGGGTCTCAATCTCCTAAGGGACCCACTTTGTACAAATTCATATATAGGAATGACACACGTGTACCAAATGTGCAATGTGATCAACTGATGCTATTTAACTCCACCTGAGTGGAGACGATGACTGATGAAATGAATGTGGCCATCTAAATGTGATAAAGATTTCAATACATTATTAGTTTAACACAGACATCTTGTGATTAAAAATACAAATAAAAACCTGTAAATGAGGAGAACGAGAAAGAGACAAGCAAAAATAAAAAGATGTTGGAGGAAGGGCACACATACACACTCACCGAAGGCAAGGAGAAAGTGTCAGGGGTGATGATGACGAGGGAAGTACGATGGCTCACCAAACAGACCAGGATGACAAAACAGCATTATCATAAATAGCCAACCCCACAGTGCAGAGGGTAAGGTTAACAGCCGAGTAAAAAACAGATCATCCTTTTCCAATTATAGCTCTTTTTATATTCCACGACGACAGCGACAGCTCCTAAATAACTCTCAGAAGGAAGCTAAACCCACTGTACATGCTTCAACGGGTATATCACAGACATACAACACTGCTGGAAAACACGGCGGAACACGCTCACCTAATCTCGGATCCAGAACTTCAACTATGCTGTAGCCGGACTTCTGGGGGGGAAGCTGTACAACACCTGGGCCCGAACCCAGAAAGGGTGAGGGGCGGTGTTTCATGTGTTTAACGGAGCTATTCTTCCAAAGGGAAACTCATCAGGGGGCCAAGAAACAAATGTATTCCTCCAGTGGCCAGTGCACTACACGGGTTTGATCTTTAAACTTTCCAGACACTTTGTCTAAGGAGGTTGGTGTCTGGACAGGACATTTTAGCTTGTCCGACAACCAGTTGGCAGATAAGATGAGTTTGCTGCAGAGTTTGTGTTCACTGTTGTGAACACAAACGATTCTTTCGTTCAAGTTATCAATCCTCTTCGAGATCCGAGATCAATGTTCAGCCATATCACGTTTGTTGTGTTTCCGCTGGTAAGGTTGTTTCCAGTAGTGATCCATTTCATGTAGTCCATGGCTGCAAATCCCAGCATCGAGCAACATGATTGGTTGTAATAAATTTGAGGCAAAAGAAAGTGGAATGACCCGTTAACCCAGATTGGAGCTCTTCTGCAGATTTGTTATACCTTATACTCACGTTAAATCCCCAGACCCCAGCCCCAATCCCCTTAAAAAAAAGAATGCTAAATCACACATAATTCAACAAATGACTAGGGTTAAAATGCACAAAAACATTAAAATAAGGTTTTCAACGATTTTCTTCAAGGAGTATTACATCCAATTAAAATCTCTCTCTCCCGGTGGATAGAGGTGGGGGGAAAAGCCAGGATGGCCGTGCCATTGAGTCGCTGCCAGCGATGAATCTCAGAACAACAAATGAGGTTGCGACGAAAAAACACCTGCGCCACGCACTGCTACTCAGCAGCCAACGCGAACCACTCAAGGGATTAATCAGGAGAATAAATAATATCATCGATAATAAATAATTCTGAAAGGTGGATCGATGGTAGATGGGCGGTTCATTTAGAGGGAAAGGGTCCAAACGCCAGACAGGAGGTGGCGTCTGACGCCGTTTTTTTAGATTCCTGCTTACCCAGGCTTCCGACTTGAATGGGCTCGACTCTTTCTTTTTGTTTTTCTTCTTGTACTTTTTGACATCTCCGTGTGATGTCACGGCCCAGCTAACAGCACCAGTGGCCCTGCCTCCGGGAGGCAGCTGTAAAAAAAAAAAGAAAAAAGGTCTCTTAGCTTCAACAGAGTCTTTAACGGAGTCTCGACGCTCTCTCTCTACCCGTGACGTCAGGGGGAAAAGCAGGTCCTCAAGATGGGTGCCAACCATCAGCTGTCCATGCTACTGCTTTCTGGAAAGGCAAAATGAGAGAGGTTAAAGCCCTTGCTCGACAACAATCAACCATTCCTGACCTTTAACGCAGTACTGTGCAATGGATTGGGAGAAATGTATAAATCATGATACCAAAATATGACAGGATAATCACTTAATTTCTTTGGTTGTTGGGAGTATTGTGGACTGCTTCAGATTGAAACAAGCAAAACCTGTTTGCCTCGTTTCATAATATCCAGGCGAGTGAAGAACTCGTTACGCAGCTTTCTCGATTTGCTTGCTGCTTATGCCATTGGCAAAAGAGTACTATACCAGACACACACACACACACACACGGATCAATCACAACAAGTGAAGGATCCACTTGTTGTTTCTTAATTCAACGACAAGTGACTCCACCTCGCACCATTCGGCCCATCTGTGTCCTGGACGTCCTGGAAAGGGGCAGGCCCCCAGATCCGGACGGTCCCGTCGTCGGAGGCGCTGGCCAGCAGGCCCGGCACGACGGGGTTCCAGCTCACACAGTTGACGGTGCGCGTGTGGCCCGACAGCTCTGCGACGGGCAGCTCGCTGCGCCGGTGCCATATGTAAACTTTGTGGTCTGGGGAGAATTGGGAAAGGGGCAGGTTTTGATAACTTTGCATGCACTTTCCAACTTTCCATTTTGTTTTCCCTTTTGCCTTCGCACCCCTCCCGCCCCCCCCCCCCCCCCCCCCCCCGAGTCCAAACTCAATTCTGCAACACTAATGGGATGCATCGGCTGGGGACTTGAGCGAATTTGCTAGTAGAGATATCCCATTATTGTGCATAGTAGTGTCAGAAATGTATAAATAACGTGATTTACTTGAGCTGATTACATATTAAGCTTAAAAATGTGAAAGTGTCTGATTACATATTAAGCTTAAAAATGTGAAAGTGTCTGACAGTTTGGGTTATCGATTTTTTTATTTAATTTAAATAAATAAATCCTATTAAGATAATGCCCTCTGTGAATGTGCTTGAATTGCTTTATGGACTACAAGAAGAGTGAGTATAATTACATAATTCTTTAGTCAGTTTAGTTCCTGTTTCATCTGTAATTTCATTATTCCTTGCCTTCACTTCCACTGGCAATAAAGTCTTCATTGTGTCCTCCAAAGCAGGAGTGGATGGTGTAGAATCCTTGGGTCACACCTTGATACTTTCTCACAAGCACACGGTCCTGCAGGTCCCATAAGTGGACTCCCTGAAAACACAGAGCCACATAATACTGAAAGTCCTCACAAAACACTGAACAGCCTCCGTCTTGCAATGACTAGTGCAAGCCTTAAATTACCAAGAGCTTTGAGACATGATGTGGAAAGTAAACCCACACAAATTCTCTTTATGCACGCACGCACCCAGACCTAAAAACACATCTTTACACCCTCAGGCTCAGACGCAGACACAACGGCACGCTGCTCCCTCACCTGAGTAGCAACGTTCAGCAGTGCTAGCCTCCCGTTCTTGGAGACAGTGAAAGACATAACTGGATGGTCCTCTTGCACTCTGTAAAGTGATCAAATACACGTACAATTTGTCCATTAAAAACCACACAGACCGGCCAAACGGGAGCTGACGTGTAATGACACACAGGGAGCGAGCAGAGTGGGGGTGGCATTTTTTTTGAGTTGTCGGGTTTCAAAACCCAGCGCTGTTCTGCTCCTGCCCTGGTGGAGGACTAGCAGCAGTCCAGAGACTCACATGTTTCTGTCCGTCAGGTCCTCAAAGTTGTAGGCGCGGATGCGCTGGTGCGTGTCGGACGCGAGCACGGTCCTGCCGTCGCCGAGGCACCACAGGCACTGGACACGCACGCCCTCCCACGAGTCCAGCAGGTTCCCATCCAGGTCCTGCTCACACCCAGACATGGGTTCGTTAGTAAAACACGACATTTTCGACAATTGAGTCTTAATGGTTGATCTTAACAAACTGGCCCAATTCCTTTCAGAAGTAGGCAGACATGTATGTACTGTGCGTGTGACCCACACATTAGGGCCTTCGGGCATTGACAGCGTGTGGTGCGTCGTTGATAGCGTCTGTGGTGCGATCGACACTCACACACTGGTAGAACTGGCCTCTCTGGCCCCCCGTGACGAAGCGCTTGCCATCTGGATTCCAGGCAACGCTGGTCAGGCTGTCCTCGTGAGACTGGCTCATCTTGGTCCGCAGCTCCCCTGTCTGGACGAAGAAGACCACAGGCAAGGATAATTGAACATGTCCGGTGTTATTGGGTTTTTAATGTTGAAAGTGATTCTTGGAGATACCACCATACTACTTGGAATACCAGCCTTAAGATGCACTTGCAACGTAAGGGGGGGAAGGAGCAAAGAGCCAGGCCACAGTCTCCCTTCTGCTCTGTCTCTTTACATCTCTCAGATCTGACCTACAGAAGCTCTAACCCGGTTTAAGACCATAGCCGATGTGTGTGCGCCATGAATTACCTGTACATTCCACAGCCAAAGCTCAGAGCAGTCATCCGGGCCACAAGCGATCAAGTAGACATCGTCGGGGCTCCATGCCAAGTAGGACACACCGTAAGCGTGTCCCTCCAGGGTCTTCAACAGTTTCAACTGGTGGCTCTCCTGTTGGCAAACAACAACGAGCCATTGAGCACCCCTCTGTATCAGACGGTCTGCCGGGCCCATCGCTTGGTTTGAGTGAACAACTTACGGGGTCAACCTGCCATACAATCACTGTCGTGTCTTTGGATCCCGTGGCCAGCTTGGTGCCGTCGGTGGAGAACTTGCAGAACCACACCTCGTTGCAGTGCTCAGTGAGGACCTGCTGGGTGTAGCAGGGGAACTGTTTCCTGCAGAGGGAGAGTTGAGAATGACCTTGGTGGTTGCGGCAAAATAGACAGAAGCAGCTGTGGTTGAGTGAAGGCCAACGTGAAAAGAAATGGATTGAATGAGAAAATGTAGAAGTACTCTTGTCACAGAAATATGTCACTAAATGTTCTACTGTACATTATTTTCCAGTACAGGACACCCCTTCAGGCACATACAACTATCAACCAGATGTTTCCTTGACAATGCTAACCCAATACGCTGAAACCGCCAAGGAAGAATATGGTAATTTCAGCAGACTCAATTTGATTAAAAAACGATAACATTATAGAAGAAAGTAACTTATATTTAACCATTAGAGACCACCCCCTGTCATACATTTAACTCTGGTCGTGGTCTCGTCCCTATGTATTGGGGAGATTGTGTAGCACATGATTGAATGGAGTAGTAGGGTGCGGAAGGATATGGGTGAATGGAGAAGAGTGTGTGGGTAGGATATGAGTGAATGGAGCAGTGGGGTGCTCGCGAAGAATGGGAATTTTGACCTGCTGCAGGCGTGGTCGAGGAGCAGGGAGACAGAGTCCATGCCGCTGTCCATCTTAGTGTTGTGGTAGAGACAGCGTTCTCTCTGCAGCTCCACTGCCTGACGCAGCAGGTTCTGCAGCCTGCGGGGGGGAAGCATCACCGAGGGAGGCAGGTAGGCTGGACGGGGGAAGACAAGAAGGCCAAGCTTTAGGACAGACGCCAAGGGAAAAGCCCCCCTTGTTGTTTCCCTCCACACTGATTCAAATGAGTATGAAGGTTGGGACTTGCAGATTAAGCTTCGCCCACAATCTTCCAGGATGAGTCACATGAATTAGTTAAAAAATGAATTAGTTTAATCCTTCACTTTCAGTGATGGACAACAGAAACCCCTAACTTGTAATAATTATATAATAGTTATGTAAGGGTTATCTGGTTATAATTGTAACATAATCAGCCTGTTAAGCATCAGAAAATGAAGTTCGCTCAACAACGTCAACTGAATTTCAGTCTATCGATTTCCTTCTGTTGCTTCAAGCCGATTTAATGGTTGAAGTCTATTCTCTCTCTTGGCTAGGTAGCCAAGTTGGGGGACCCATTACCACACACTTGAATGATTGCGCCGGTTCAGCTGAATGAAGCTGAAGTGTTTCGGACTTCGAGGAAGTAATAACTGCATGCCACAGTAAGGGGATGATTCAGACCACACTGAATCGAGTTCATTAGCTAACTTTGAGCTGTATATTCAACATTTCCTTGAGAAGTTATTTTGTATGTGTGAAGTGGATACATCCCTCTGTGATAGGTCATGGTTATTTAAAAAAATGTAAGATCCCGTTCTTAATAATTAGTTAATGCAACTTATAAACATTACAAATATAGGAATTTTTTACTCTTCCATATATTTTATATAAATGATGATCCAATGTGGCCACCGATAAATCATGAACTACATGAGATAGTTCCCCTATTACCCTATATGACTACATGGCAACCCCAGCTACAATGGCAGATAAGAATGGCCAGGATGAAGCCCTCCTAGCTCTGGCGTCACTCACTCTGTAGTTTGTCCAGCAGCTTCGTGCGGGAGGGGCTGCCCTTGCCTTCCCACTCGGCTTTAGCTTTCAGGTCCTCCGCGTTGCTGCACATCAGGTATCTTCCAAAGGGAACACATGACACCATCAGCATGAAATAAATACAAGATAATCTAGTGCAAAGTCCACAGACAGGCGGTCAGTGGAATCATTTCATTGAGACAGTAACTATCGAAAAGTCCAAAATGGAAAATGATATACAATCAATAAAACGATGTGTCACTAATTTTATTTTCTTCCACTTTGCAGCCACCCAAGACTGAGAGACGATACTAAATCGTAGTGTTTTTACAAGACTACCGCAGTAATTTGCATTCTCTTCCTTCCTGTGAGCTGTTTACGCAGGTTAACGAAGAAGGACAACAACGACCAGGAGAATAACTGTGCAGTGCTCGGACGACCTACCCGCTCAGGACGTGGATCCGCTCTGTGTTGTACTGCAGGGGCGTGAGCTCAGCCCGGAGAACCTGCAGGGCCTCCAGAACCTTGCCGTCCTCCAGGTACTCCAGATACTTCTGCTGCAGCAGCAGAAACTTCATACGCTGCGGACACAGGAAGCAAGGAGAACATAATGGGATCAAATTACAAAGACGACCTATGGTTTGTATGCGTTGATTATATATATATATATATGTTTTGTCAGATGGTTTAACACATTCAACAATTTGTCGTTGAGTAAATATATTTGTGGTCAAACTTTATATGCAATGCATTTCTAACCAAACAGCTCTACAGAAGTGCAGGACGCTAGTAATGAACTTACCACGATTGCACTGGGAGAATGCATCAATGCCTTCAGCTCATTCAGGTCACTCTCAGCCTAAATAGAAGACAGCACCAACAGCATCATTAGGAAAGGATTTAAGGAAGGTTACACCCTCCTCATGTCCTGACAATACAATAGGAGCATTTATGACTCACAATGTTTCCAAGAACAGGAACCATCCCATTTTAAAATACAATTCATGAGCATAACTACTTTCTAACAAAATAAATATAAAACATTAAAAGCAGCTTCAACCTTGTCCCACTCTCCTTCCATGACGTGATTCCTGAACTTGGTGGCGGAGGGATGCTCCAGGCGACAGCCCGACTCCTGCATGAGCATGTCTACCGTTTGACTGCAGGGAGAAGAATGGTAGTAAATTGGAACTTTTCTAGACGTGACATGTGGAAAAGCGAGTGACTAAGAGCAAGCTGTGCAGGATCGTTTTATCAGATCAGATGGGACATTGTGTCACTGGCAATCTGCTGTATGCTGCTGTATGTGATGACAATGTGTGGATTTGAATAACTATTATTCAAAACATAAATAGGCAGATATTTTGAGAGTAAACGCTGGAACATTTAGAAACGGTCTCCAGGTAGACATTAATGACATGAACAAAGAAAAGTGTAATTGGATAATTCGATCTTTGAATTTACATTCATAAATTTACATTCATTGTCCTGGGAGGTGAGAATCATATCTAATTGAGGGAGGCAGGCAACACAGCCTTGGTGAGGGAGAATGACATAACGGCTGACTAAGCTGGAGACTCACTTCAGCCCCAGGTCGTGGAGATGCTGCCCTATTAGCCTGATGACGTCTTCCTCGGACTGCGAGAGACGCTTCTTCTTCTTCACGGTGGAATTGACGTCGTTGGCGTTGTTGGACTCATCGGCTTGGTCCGACAGGCCGTTGTTGTCAGTGACAGAGTTTCCATTGTTTGTGACTGAGACGAGTCCATTGGCGTGAGCTCCCCCAGCGGACGACCCCTCGCCGTTCTGCGCACTGGTCCGGCAGGACAGCTCTGAACCTGGGTCCTGTCCTGCCCCGTTGGCCTGCATGGTACTGGTGTATGTTGTACGGGTGACAATATGCGGATCCAAAAGAACGGAAGGTACTACGGGGAAATGGGGAAACAGATCCCCAACTTAACAACCGAGAGGCCCACTGACCCAGTTGCAGCCCAGAGCTCCGCTACTCCTCGTAGGACCGAATCTCGGCGTTTCTTCCGCGGTGCCCAACAACGTCCCACCGAGTCGGGGAATAAAGAAGCCTAGGCCAGGGTTATTTCGACAACCACATATTTGCCTGTATTTGGTTCGATTTCTGCTGTAAGTAGTGCCTTAATCGTATGTCGAGGTATAAAACCCCTTCGGACCGCTTAGCTCGTCTTGTTATTGTTGCTCTCAGACAGCTGCAGACCTGTTATGGGCTCGCTGCGCAGCGACGTCACCGGAAATTCCACTGGGTCTATTTTTCCGGGTAGAGACGCAAACTGTAGGGGGCACCCTTTGTTTTGTTTCTGCATCAAGCATGGGCGGCATCTATCCTTTGGCACAAGGTAATATATATATATATATATATATATTAAGTCGGCACAGATATATCTATGTCTTTATATCTCTCAAACTGACCCTTTTAAAAAGTATCTTAATTGGCATACTATTTTACTATTAGTTCCTTTTGCAGTCCTAATTATTATGCATTCATGAGACAGAGTCTATTACAGGAATTCATATACCACACCTTTCTGGTATACACATGTACCAGAAATAATACATCAATGCAACAAATGGAAATGTGAAAATATTTTTATTTCACTTAATGTTATCCACTTTGTGGACTAAGAGACACAATTACAATGAAAATTGCGTTAAAAGTACAGTATAAACCGAGAGCCAAAATGAAAAATCATATTCAGGTACACTACAGTAGGCTACTGTAGTCTACATGTAGTAGTACTCATCATTCAGTTCTATTGACAGCCAAACCAACCAGAAGTTCAACTAAATACATTATTAAAATAAATGATCCCCTTACATCTACCCTTTGTCCACTGATGTATTGCTTCTGTCAATTCAAATTGGATAAATGTAAACGTTGATTTGGATTAAAACAATCCGTTGAGAATTTGGCACAACCCCCTGTATTCTGCTGACTCAAGTTTGGATTCTGGTATCAAGATCAGTCTATACATGAAGAGAATAGAGTTCTTAAAATTATATTCTTTACTATTACAGTATTCAAACGCCATACTTCCATGACAGTGATTGTGACAAGGCACAATACCCTAGGCCTACACTTACCTCAATTGCGCAATTATTTATGAGCATTATGGACAGTGATTAGTTATATGTATCATGCCTGCCTTTTGGTAATTTAAATGGATTGTCCGATTTTTCATACAACGTTGTAGCCTCAACAAGGGTTTTTGTTAATGGAGTGTTTGTTTGTATAAGCCTCCTCCACCCAAAATTACAGCAGTTACTTTAATTTTTCAACAAATATTCACTATGACCACAAACTCAAATCAAACAGGCTACAATCAAACAATTATTATTTCTTTGTGTACCTCAATGTTTACATTAGAATTTGTCAGGACAGAATAGGGTTTCTCTCAAATGCAGTACAAAAACTAAATAAAAACCAAAACTTTTGAAAAATAATATCAAAACCAAAAGGTAAAGGTGAATTAACCAAAGGTTAATTAAACTTTAACAATGATGATATTTTTATTATTCCATGATGATCATAGAAGACATACTTTCTAATCCGACAAAATGACTTTTGACCCAGTATCTCAATTGTTGCTCAGAACTAGATGTGGGCTCTCTGGATACAACATGGTTGTAATTCTACATATAAATTACAAATTATGTTGTGACCACAACCTGATTTTAAATAAAGTTTACAGATAAATCAAAAGTGCTTTTTCCCCTAACCGAAGATTGATATCTCAACAAACCTCAGGGAACAATCGTGGCCCATATTTGGCAAATACATCCAGTCATCCCTTCAGGATTGGCACTTCCACAACTGCGTAAGAAAAGCAGGTCCCTGACATTTGCAATAAATTAAATAAAATCAATAAACACCACTGCTCTATGTACAATAAGGACATATTCGGCACTCTTTTCCTTTCGTCATATAGAATTAGGCTCATATCGTATATAATATAAAAATATGAAATAAGAAGGAAGGGATGTTTGACTTTGCCTTTAGGGAGAACAGTATCAGGGTTGTAGAAGAATAAACTATTGCACTGTAGTTATATCTGTGAAAGACTCATGGGGAACGAGGGTTTTACAATTAACCAACCGAAAGTGCAGACACTCCCTAAAATAGTGTCCCCCTCACATTCACATGAACAAAAACATTTCTGATTCCGTACTCAGTGGCCTGCCCAAGTCGGGTGTCAAACAGAAAAAAAGAAAATCCCCCAAAACCTTCCTTGAATACTAATACATATTTATCTGGAAAGTTACATGGGTTAAACACCACCCATGTGTATCTTTACCACTAACCCCATCATTGACTCAGGGACACAGAAACATTCAACGTCCAATGTCCCGGGTGACCCTTTGTCGCGCTCCGTAGTGTTGGTGAGACGATGGTACCGTGGTAGCGAGCGACACAACACTGCAAGCAGACCGGGTGGGGGCAAAACAGAAGCAAAAGCATGGCTTGGCCAGGCATTCCCACCTTTAAGGGTGGCTATTTTTAAATGAATCCAGACCGCAATCATGAAGAGAACCGGAATCATGAATTCTGACTGAAGAAAAAAAAACATAAAAAAGGTACATGGGAGTGGACACACACACACACACACACACACACACACACACACACACACACACACACACACACACACACACACACACACACACACACACACACACACACACACACACACACACACACACACACACCGGCAGAGGCAGGTATGTGCTAGTTTGATTGGCACCAACACACTTTGGCCTAAGTATTGGCCTAACACTTAATAACCCTACAAGTCAATTTAGGAGGACAACTGGTCAACGATGAGTCGGTCCCATTTGTAGAGGAAGAAATAGGGCAAGAGATGTTAAATATCCCATCCTCTTTCCAAAAGCCATTTTGGTTAGTGTGCTGAGTAGATGGCATCTTAAGTTACTTAGATTGTTTTAAGAAGGCAAATGTACCGATCAGGTTATCTATAGGTTCCTGTTTAAGAAAGATAGAGGGAAGGAGGGAGGGAGAGAGAAACAGTGTCTATACAGCAGTGTACTTTTTTATCACAGGTCCACTGTTAGCATTTCATTCGTGTTTTAAATTGCTTATCTTTGCGAACATGACCATGTATCAAAATGTTTATGTTTAAACAAGCATGTTTTCTAGACAAATCGCTTCGTTCAAAAATTCTCTCTTACAACCCGCCATCATGCATTCCAGATATAATAAATAGATTTGTGGAGTGTGTATCTATGTGTGTGTGTGTGTGTGTGTGTGTGTGTGTGTGTGTGTGTGTGTGTGTGTGTGTGTGTGTGTGTGTGTGTGTGTGTGTGTGTGTTTGCGTGTGTCTGTCGTGTCTGTGTGTGGGCCATCCTGAGCAGGCAAGGTCTTTAGCTGTCCACCACTTGGTGAGGCAGGGTGACCGAAGAGCCGTTTATGAAGGAGCCCTGCTTGTCTCTTCCCTTGAGAAAGTAAGTTAGCAGCTCCCCTTTGCCCTTCACGAAGATTGGACCCCTTCGAACAAAGCGGAATCCATACTCCTTCAGAATGTTATAGCAGTCCTCCACCACCTGAGGGCAACACAGGTATTGAGTGTGAAATAAGCTTGGCTTACTCTAACTAACTGTAACATCAGACCTCCATAAAGTGCCACGGGTGTTTTATTTTCAATGTAAATATTCTCAACAAATAAATGTATGTGTTAACTGCGTTTTAATTAATTTTATTGAGATTACTTGGTGTGGTGGCCATGTACTGTAAAGTTAGACTCATGTGTTTATTCAACATATAAGGGCTATAGCCAGTAAACACAACTAGGATGATGTCTGAAAGCAAACAAAAGGAAGTTCAAAGGCTTGCCCTAACAGGAAGTGACATCATTACCTGAATATTCCCCATAACCCCCGTGGACTCCATGCGACTGGCCACATTCACAGTGTTCCCCCAGATGTCGTAGTGGGGTTTCCGCGCACCAATGACTCCAGCCAATACTCCTCCTTTGTTTAGACCTTAAAGACAAACAGATTGGTGTTTCCCTCGGTCCCAGGCCAAGCACACGGTAGCAGCACGTCGAGCAATGAAGGACCGACTACTGACCGATACGGAGCATGAAGTTGTTGAAGGACTGATAGTTGATGTTCATCAAGGTGACCTTCATGGAAAGAGCGAAATCCGCCAGGTCTGCCAGATGCTGCCAGCGCTCGCGGTCAGAAAGTTCCTCCTTCTGTTGAACACAAACAGGCAAGAAAAAGTGTCAATCATAACTACAACAGGCCCGACCCCTTGAATCATTACACTGTAACATTATTACCGTATGCTATATCTCACTATCTCAGAATGGCTCTATAATTGCATTAACCTCAAATGAAAGCATAATTTGGCTTATCTGTGATCTATTGACGGGGTATGGCTCATTACATTTCCTCTCCCCCCCCCCCCCCCCCTGACTCTCCCCCGCCTAGATTTCCCTGACTCTAACCTTGATTTCCAGTCTCTCTTGTGGCCCTCTGTTTGGCTGTGTGCCACTGGCCCACGAGAGAGCCTGGAGGTAGGTCCCAAAAGTCTGGGTCAATCACAAGCCAGGGTCAGTGGCTTGAGCTGTGATTGGGTGGATTCGGTCTCGACATGGGCCGAAGGGCGGGACTGGCAGGTGGCAACCGGTTAAAAACCGAAGTGAGGGAGCTAAAGTGCTAAAAACAAGGCGTCGGGTCGGGCCTCCCAAGCTCTGACCTTCAAGCAGGCGTAACCGTTGGAGACGTCCGGGGTGACCCCTGAGGCGGCCATGTAGGTGCTGCCTATGGTCTTGATCTTGGTGATGCAGCGGAACTGGGCCTCGTCCAGCAGCTGTCCAGAGGAGAGACCACAGTTGAGATTAGTCAAAACGCTGGCACTTGTGAACCTGAATTGGACTGTAGGTTCTTGATTTGAAGACTTTGACCTGCATTATGCAACTCAAATCTTGGTCATTTTGAGTATCGACAGGTTGACATTCATCCACCCTAGGGATGAATCGGGGGATTTGTAACTTAATTGAATTGTAGAAAAAATACACGTCCAAATCGGTCGAGATGAGTAGAGAGCAGCTTGAAGCCCACCCAGCCTCCAGACAGTGACAGCTGTACTCACACTGTCAAAGTCCGAGATGATCTCGTTGAGGAAGCGCAGACACTCAATCCCCCCATTGTTGATGCTCTCCTCCGTGTAGAAATCAGAGAAGTTGGGGATGGAGGCGAACATCACACCGATCTCATCGTAGGACTGGCTGTACAACTCCTGGAACACATTGGGGTCGACAGTATTGATACAACCTTCCACCCGGTTTGTATATAAACAAGACTAGGTCAACCGAGTGAATGCCTGGTTGTCCTGGTTGTCTTATCTCTGCTGTCACATGATCAGATCTGCAGATCACCATCTACCACAATTTCCACAGAGCTTAGAATAACAGACGGAGCTCTAAATCAGACCACATTGAAACTGAAATTGAAATGACCAACGTAATATCTTAAGTGAATTCCCCATTTTCCGACCATTTATGTGTCCGTACACTGCGCAGTACCACGGCTCACGGACCTATGGGCGAGTGCCTCCCCGCGCATTACCTCATCCCTCTTCTTGGAGCCAAGGAAGTGGCGGGCCACGTGCTCCGGCAGCATGTTGGTCACCAGCGCCTCATTCCAGCGCCTCATCTCGTACACCTTCTCCTTCTGCTCGTGCACCTCGATCTTCCACAGGAACAGCGTCCGGGCCAGCTTCTCCACCTTTATCGCAGAGGAAGAGCATTGGAATGAGGAGAGCATGCGGGGCCTTAATGCTGCAGGCTCTTGGCCGTGCCATGGACATTGTATAACTCAAAATCGGGCTTCAAGCTTCTTACGTGGCGAGAGAAGTAGTAGAAGCTGATCATCATAACGACGATCATTATTGTCATTGTGAACTTTGAGGGGACGAGGGATGACCTGAAAAAAGAAATTAAAGTCAGGTTGACAATTTTCTGAATGAGTTATATAAATACGTAGCGAGAAATCAATACGGTTCTCCAAAAATAGCCCTGTTGCTCTCCGCTTACCTGTAGTCCTGGAAACGGGCCATGTCATATCGGTCAAATATGTCCCTCCAGCTGTAGATGTTGACGATGCCCGTTGCTATGGTGATGAGGAGCATGAGCGTGAGCTTAACCATGTGGCTGACCTGGACCAGCATGGTGGTTGCCATGAGCGCCAAGACAGCGATGTAGCTGTAATACTTGGGGTTCTCCAGGCAGTTGTCTGGGCCGGTCACTGTGGTGGAGGATGGGGGGGCCAGGGTGCTGCCTGAGGCCGGGGTGATGGGCAGGCAGCTCAGCTAGGTGGGACAGAGAGGAAGAGGAAGAAGAGGAAGAGGAGGGAGAATGGAAACGGTGGCTAAGCGAAGAACAGAAAATAACATAGACAAAGTGCTGTCTCTAATCATGTGATTATGGATCCATATTACTTCCATATCCAGTGATCTTTAGGGAATGTGCCATTGGAATTGTACATTTCAGACCTTACAATAATAAATAGTGATCAGATTTGCTGGCAGTTTTACATAAGTAGGTTTCTCACCATGTCAACAATATCTGCCATAGTAACTATGAAAATGGCCGCCATGGCCCAGGTGTTGCGGGCCCAGCGTGTGTGGTCTATCCATGTGGAGAAAGACACCAGCTTCTTTGGAAAAACCTAACAAACAAAAGACCATACTATTAATAACATGCACAAACCCATGTATTGTGAGATGAGGATCACCATAGAAGCCCCTTTTTATTGCAATCGTTGGCAGCTTCAATTGCTATCTATTTAAATTTTAAGGACAAGAATACAAACAACGATGGAGCCACCATTTTGACAACGTGTGATACAGAGTCCATATAAGAGTCCACACTCGATTTAGCTTGCTGATTAGAAGCACTTACTTTAAAACAACACGAGCCACACACAGACTTCCAAAACAAACAATTCTCAGAAGGCAGTTGTGTATCCTTCACACGCGAACGCACCCGCGTACGTCCGCGGCGTCCATGTGACATTGGGCTGATATTGTGTAGCCGTGGAGATATCGACAGGCATTGGTCACGTTGAGTCTGCCTGCGGGCCTTGGTCACGTTGGGTCTGTTTTATTGCTGAGCATCTGACTGGATGTGTATGAGTCTGAGAAGCCACATAATTTGTACATCGGATTAAAAAAAATTAAAAAAATCCAACAGATGACGATGTCGCCCCCTGCCTGACCCCAAACCCCACGCTCAATAGTTAAAGCCAGGTCACATAACACTGGTTGTCAATAAATCAGATTTTCCATGGCTGTGAACTTGGGCTAAATCAAAAGCGCGAGACATGTCAGTGGCTCCACGCCTCCAGGCGGACCACAGTGTTGAGCTGCACCCTGCTATGTCTATAGCCGCATTTCCAGTGCAGGAACTAGGAACTTTGTGAGGAACTCAGTGTGTTTCCATTGCAAGAGCCAGGGTCTTAATTAAGGTCCGGGGGCATTATTTTACCCCCCAAAAAGTCCTTGGTCAGGCAGTACATGAACGTTGGGGATTGGGCTCGAAAATTCACACAGTTCTCTTATTGTATCCAAAGGGGTAAACAACTTTCATAGACCTATAATTATCGCTATCTGATACATGTTGTCATTCTTCTTGATAGCAGTTGGCGCTACAATCAAATTAAACGTGAATCTAGGTTAGAGGTTGCTTTGATGACGGTTTGCAATTGTATCGCAACAGTTTTGTTTTGAATACCAACTTCCTCCAAAAGAGTTATGTCCTACTCAAACCTACTTCAGTTATCGAACAGTGAAATTACCTCAAAAACAGGCGTCTCCAAAACATGGATGTATGAAGGAATGCACACACACACACATATCATAGTCCCCTCTTCTGCAAACTGCCCTTCGCTTCACAATTTTACACTTGGATTAAAAATCTAAATCCACAATAATGAAATCCCCATAATAATGAAAGTATGGGGCATCCGCTTGCATTCACTGGCTATGTGAGGTTGAGGGTTGAATCCATTTCCACAGGAGGAAAACAATTGTTTTGTCTGGTCGTACACTTGTCCGAGAAGTAAACAGAGGCTCAGTCTGAAACTGTGTGTGTGTGTGTGTGTGTGTGTGTGTGTGTGTGTGTGTGTGTGTGTGTGTGTGTGTGTGTGTGTGTGTGTGTGTGTGTGTGTGTGTGTGTGTGTGTGTGTGTGTGTGTGTGTGTGTGTGTGTGTGTGTGCACGCTGACTCACTCTGGGGAAAATGGCTGCCAGGGAGCAGATAGTGAGGACAAGCAGCAGGACCTCTCCCACAGCAAGGGTAATGTAGTTTGCAATCAGCCTGTAGCGAAAAACACACAGACACACAAACCAGGAAGATAGCAGGAAAATGAGATTATAGAGACATACAATCAGAGATACCAGAGATACACGACGACAGACAAAGGGATATGTGCACGTAACGGTATAATATCGTTCAAGAGACAGAAAAATACGGGACAAAACTAAAACCCCTTCTGTAGGCGCCATCCACCCGGGGCCCCTCTGTGAGAGCTCACCGTGGGTCGATGAGGGCCTCCATGACGGCGGTGAAGAGCAGGACCACACAGGAGCAACTGAACGCCGCTCCGCTCTGTTTCTCCTTCTCCACAGAGTAGCGCGTCTCCAGCTCGGGGTCCACAAAGCGCAGGGACAGCCGGTTGGTGTGTTTGCCCTTCAGACTGCCGCCAGAAGGAGAGCGTGAACAGGATGATATTAATGATAATGATGATAATAGTGGTAATATCAAATGATAATAGTGCATTTATGGTAACGATGCAAGCTCTACTATGTGGACTGTAACGATGCTAATCTATGACGGGATTTATACAACGGCGGGCGGGGGTTTGGAAACTGACCTTATGTTTAGAGAAAAAAAAAAAACACAATTTCGAATATTTGTTTTTCAATAATTACTTATACAGATACACGATAATTTAAGTTGCAGGTATTCAAAATACAACATTCATCACTAATGTTCAAGTGGTCAAAATATTGATCGCTAAAAAAAATTCTAAGGTTTTCCAATGACAGGCCTAAGCAATCGAGAATGAATGCAATGGAACTGTGTGGTCTGTCCTCCATGTGATCAAAGAAATCCGATTTGCACTTTTTTTTTCCTGAACACTATTTTATTTCAGTTCTTTGTTGCTTCAGACCTTAGCTTATTGAACTCTTGAGTTTGAAAATTCATCAATGACACAAATTGGACAACCTACCGGAGCCGCGTCGTTATAGCTGTTTGCTATTGGGTTTGTTTCTCAAGACACTTTTATTTTGATCAAATGACGGACTGCGCTCTGATAGGATATTCAATACCATTCAGTCTCGATTGATTGAGCCTGATTTTTCAGGTCCATGTTTGCACTACTTGAATATGAGAAATTAATATAGTATTTTTTCTATATCTGCAACTATAATTTATCGATCTGAATAAGTGAACATTAAAAAATATATATTTGCATTGTGCTTTTGAAAAGGTACAATTTGTAATGGCATATTTTAATTTCAAAGAGCTGATTCGAAACGATTACATGCAAAAAATCTACGCGAAGTATATATTATAATATACACTAATATTAATAAAAATGTAAATTTCAGGAATTCAATGGTGTTTGTATTTCCATATACAAAATTCAATGGCTTTTTCAAAACAGTATGACAGCGATTTGCATCCATACAGGGGTCATTGCAAACACGTCGTCAATACATGGTTGATTAAATTCCCAATGTTCCTAATCATATGCATTAGTGACCCACTCTGACAACAAAAATGTCAGAGTTAATTTGCATAATTGGTACAATTATCTAAGCCATGTCACCCAATGAGCAGTCATCAAAACTGTTCAATGGATTGCATTACCATCTGACATTTGCAAAAGGGCCAAAAATAACATGCTACAAAGTGAACCTCATTACGAAATGATTTGGTCCAAGAACACGGCTACGGGCTTTGTTTGAGCGCCGCCGACAGATCAAGAGATTTCACATTTTACACTGACATCGGGGATGACTGAGCTAATAGAACTGCTGCTTCAGATAATCTCCTTTCACATGGAACGCTAACATTCCTACAGATTACCTGTACAGTACAGTACAGTACAGGGACCCAACCCTCCAACCCCACCCTTTCAGTGTGTGTGACAGGATAAACTCGACTCACGCCTGCACCGTCTCCCTCTCCAGCAGAGCTTCGTTCAGCAGTTTGTTGAGCTCCTGTTCGTTCTCGCGGGCGTCGATTACCCGCTCAGCCAAGTCTCGCAGACGAAGTCGCCGTCGCGGGTTAGGAAACGACGGATTCACCACCTGGGGGGGGGAAGGGTAGAGATGGAGGAGTGAATGTTTCAGTTTTGCCGACTGGAGGTGAAAGACTAGTGAGAAAAAGGGAGAATAGGGTATCAAGCTTGAGTTTAGAAAAAGAAAAATTAACGCATCCACAAATACATTATTAAAAAAATATATCAACAACCAGTTGAAAACATTAAGAAGGGGTCTGCATTTGAATTCATCAAAGAATATGAACATATTTAATATCCTTATATAGATTAGGCACCAGTGGCGTTTTCTCCCGGAGGCCAAGGGAAGCCAGGCGTCCCTGTTTTTTTAGGCTGTAGTTGTCATCCAATATAAACATTTATATTAACAGTTTCGTTAATTATTTTGTGCTGTGTTGCTGTCATTTCTTCCCCATTTTTCTCCTCTCATTGACCATTTCACAATGCGCGATACTGCACCCCTGTTATATACTGAAGACGCGGCGAAACACGACACTGCACACTGCGAGGAAGCCAGCCCGAGCTGGCATCCCTTGGTGAAAAAAAAAGAAAGAATTGACCAATCAGGTGAGGCTACCGTCATGACACTGCCCTCCTCTGATTGGTCGGGAGGGTGTCAGGAGGGTGCCAAGGGAAGCCACTCGGCCCTTGGCTTCACACCAATCAAATCAAAGCATCATTATCAACGTCACCGAAAAATCAACAACAAAACAAATAGCGCGAAATTAGCATGTTTGAATTGTTCTAATTTTTGAGTAGCCTACTTAGCAAGTGCAGTTATGGAGGGTGGAGATTTAGATTATTTACTTAAAAATAATTTTACCAAACTACCACAACAGCAGCGAATCAAAATAAAATCCGATGGCAGGCCAACACCGAAGCTGAAACTGCGCATGGAGAGAAAGCAAGGCTTCTTTCGGACGTTCAATGAAGAAAACTATACACGAACGGAGTGGCTAGCTGGCAGCAGCAAACCTCAGCGACTATTTTGCTGGCCGTGTCTTCTTTTTGACAAGGATTCGTGCTCCCTCAACAATCCCTGAGTCACTACAGGATTCGTGGACCTTGCCAACGAGTGGCACGGTAAATCAAAAAGCCACATATTATTTATCATATCAAATACTGTGAGTCGTGTTACACGTGAACATGAAACTTGAAATAGCCGACAGCCGCGCTGTCGATTCTTTGACCATTAACGGCTTCTGCATTTCGGTCGGGGAGGGGTTGCATTTATAATAAAATGTATAATTGAATGAGATGTTTAGGAGTAGGCCTACTGTGTGTGTGTGTGTGTGTGTGTGTGTGTGTGTGTGTGTGTGTGTGTGTGTGTGTGTGTGTGTGTGTGTCAGATTACAGGCATGTGTAAGTCCTGGTAAATGACCAGGCGCTCAAATAGCTCTTGTAGTTGCATTAAATACATCCAAGCTGCAACGTACTATTTTCTCTAAAGGTTTGGCCTCACTTGGCTTCCTCAAAAAAAATCCCCACCCCACGTCACTGTTAGGCACCACTGTATCTGATATGCATCATCACATGCGTCTACAAAGAGTCACTTTCACTTGAGATAAAAGCGTCTTCTGACTGAATAGAAAATGGTTCTGATGAACAACTGAGTAACCCCGGGGCCACTCTGAAATCGGTGTCAAGTCAGCCGTCAACGTTTCTTTGTACATCGAAAACAATCAGTGTACAAAGAACAACGTCTTCATTCACGATCAACGAGTCGGGCCAGGATTCACCATGGACCAGTGAGGCTTTGGTGGTTGTGTTTCCATAGGTGTGTTTCCCACGCCTTTAAAACCAGGGATCGGCAGCATTGTTTACTTCTCCCTACCCTGGCGTCCAGTTCCTCAGGTTCCTCTGGTGTGGTGCAGGCTGTGTTGATGCTCCCGTTGCACTCTGTGGTGTTGATTAGCAGCGGGGAGTTGCCGTTGGATGACGTCACAGACAGCTTCTGATAGCAAGCACAGAGTTAGGGTGTGACCCATTGCTGCAGCCTCGCAAATAAAACAAGGTTTGTTTAACTATTTTAAGAGGCCTTTTTGTATGGTCAACATTGTGCAAAACAAAATGCCCCTTTGTCTGTTGCTTTCACGTATTACAGTATTATTACAAATTGGTGCAGATGTATATATTTGTATTCTACTTGTATAATTCCGAACAGTTATATAACTGCTTTTTTTTGGATTGTTAATTATAGTATTAGGAAGGTGTTAAAGAATTAAAGAATTACAAAGGAGATGGTAATTCCTGTGTCATGCGTTTGTGCTTTGGGGGGGGGGGGTTCTCTCACCACTCCATTGATGCCGTTCTTGGCCGCGGGGCCCTTGGGGGGCACCAGCACCAGGTAGGTGTGGAGGCCCCTCTCCTTCAGGTAGTCACAGCGCTCGCCCCCGTTCCCGGGCTCCACCTCAAACTCCCCGTGGAGACACTCCATGGTGCTCTGAGAGATGTGCACTCGACTGGACCATGAACACACACACACACACACACACACACACACACACACACACACACACACACACACACACACACACACACACACACACACACACACACACACACACACACACACACACACACACACACACACCACACACACACACACACACACACACACACACACACACACACACACACACACAGAAATTAGGATAGAGTATATTGATATAGAGTATATTGGCATATTGATAATAATATTGATAACCTGTTTGTTTTTAATGTCACGTATGTTTAATTCTAAACACACACAGCTTATTTACATGACCCTGACATAACAGCTGTAAGCTTTTGCTTCAAAACAAGTCCCTGCATGTTGTGCTTCAAAGCGATAGACACTGATGTGGACCATATCATGATAGGTATACTAGACTATCATCCAGTGCGTTGATGTTATTACCCTGGTATCCCCCCTGCTTCCATCTTGTTGGCCACGGTGACGTCAGTGGACCAGACGTCATACTGCCAGCGCTTCTGGCCCAGGACGCCCCCCAGGACCGTACCACTGTGAACGCCCACACGCATGTCCACAGCTTTTTGCGTCTTCTCACGCACATACCTGTGGGCAAATACAAGCAGCAATAAAAGGCTTGTTTATACAAGCATCTCTCCTACCTCATTCTCACTCCTGTTTACAAAGTAAACACACTCGCTCAACTGGCAAATCCAACAGTCTCTAACTTATTAACATTACAACTGGACTGTCTAGAAAATATTGACACATTTTCCAAATTTGTCTTCCTCCTCGGGCATTGAGTAACACTTGAGTTAAACCTGAACATGAACTTGAAAGTTCTGGATAAACATGTAAAATACTGTCATTGTCATTGTTATTGTAATATTGAAATTTTGTCAAATTATAAAATGTAATTTTAAATTATTATATTATTTACAATGATAATATAATTGATGTAAATTATAATTTATAGCAGATTCAAATATAAATAATGATTGAATGATGAACATAAACAAAGGACAATATAAAAAAAAGTAAACAAATATCTAAGCTTGCCTCACAGGTTTTTACTCCAGCCTCTTCAACAACAGATCACCCTCATTAGCTAAACCAATGGTGTCCTTCTCAGGCACTAACATTCACCAATCAAAACATTGCCAAAATAACATGCAAATAATCTCCCATCTCTATGGAACCAAGACCCGCCTCCCCCAGAGCGGTGACTCACGAGATGGCTTCCACCATGGCCAGGCCCATCATGATGGAGCAGGCGGCGTGGTCCTCCCGGTAGTCAGGCAGGCCACAGATACAGTAGTAGCAGTCCCCTAGGATCTTGATTCTCAGCTGGTGGTACTTCTACAAACCAGAAGACAGAGCAAATATATCACCCGACTTTATAGAAACTAAAACTTATTTGCAGGTGTATATACAGCTACCTAGTCAATTGAAGTTTAAACTGACTGGGATATATAGTGCATCTCACCGTGTAATTATGACGCAACCAGGTTTATTTATTTTTATAAATATTTGCATGCGTATATGCTTCCGTTTCATTTGATCAATATCATGTTTGAAGACATACAAAGAGAAACGCTGTCTTCATGTACAATAGCCATTGAGAAATGTTTATGGTTCTGCTTTCACTATATTTAGTCCAGAGCCAAATGTTCCTCCACAGTGACATAACAAAACTGTGCATTCACACAGGCTGCAACAGAACCATCATATTTTCCGTCTCTGGGTATGTTTGTCGGTGCTCTTTATGTCGAGTCATTCGCAGGCGTGCGGGCAAATGAGCATCAGAATGAGAGCAGCCATTAGAAGATGAGGACACGCACCGCGGCCAGCTTGTCAAAGCGGGCAAACAGTTCGTTGAGCAGCTTGACCAGCTCATGGGCACTGCACGAGGACGACAGCTGGGTGAAGCCAACAATGTCTGCAAATAAAATACTGGAGAGAAAATAGTGGAGGTTACAAAACATATTGAAAATCACAGAGCTACATCGAGTCCTTTAGCTACTGATTGTGTACAGTTGTCAAATTGACCACATTTGTCACATACATGTTATGTGTTGTTAACTACCTGAATAAAATAATACTCTCATGATAGCAATAATAACAATGTTGTTTCCAGTTGACAGTGAAACATAACGTTTCAAACTAGACAGCACATTTAATTTTTATGATTTCGAAGCGGTTAATGGTAATTCATGTCGTACCTGACGTTCTCGTGTCTGTACATGTACATGGTGTTAAACTGCTGCATCTCCTTCTGGCTCGCTTCCTTCTTCATGTCCTGAAGCATCTCGTCTGCTATGTGCTTGGGGAGGATGGATAGCAGCAGCCGTTCCTATGGAGAGACACAGATGTGGGTCAATTTGATGCATGTGAACCCCAGGAAGCGTCTCGTAACTAGCAGTGGCATTGACGTATCCAGGTATACTTCCAATGCCTTTCAGAGCGCAGGCCTTTCTGTAATCATGTTACCGGCCTCTGGATACATCAGGGGTTCATTTTGACGAAAACACTGTGAGCCAATTTAAATGACTTAGAGCGAGGCCACAGCACCATGGTCAAAAGGCTTTGGAGTGGAAGATCAATAGGCCAAAGGGTTCACCCTAACCCGAAGAGGAGCCACAATAAATAAAGAGGATTCATGTGGACCACGTTTCACATAACTTCTAGAGAGCATTGTTTACGCACTACTGACTGCCTTGGTCAGTCAGCAGATCATAACAAATACTGGTCTCTGGGACCCAACATCAAATATTAGCACTGCCTTGATCCGGAAGGAAAAAAAAACACAATTTTCTCAAGCAACACAACAAACGCTTTGAGTGCACCTATGGAGCAAGACCGGTGGCCATACATTAGCCTACATGTGTAGGGTTGAGCACCGAAACTCGGTTCCAGTAGGGAACCGGTTCCGACGTAAACGGTTGTAACGAGATCGAATAAGAACGCACATTTCGGTTCCTCATAACGGTGCCTGGCGTTTTTTAACGCCCCCTGCCCCGCCCCCATGGTGTTGCGGCGTCAACTTGCGTTAGTGCTGGGCGCTATACCGGTTCAGACTGAATAACGGTGTGTATTTTCGTTAGGAAATGCTTTTGTTATATACCGCCATACCGGTGTATTTGATTACACAACGTTCGGAACGCAGCGCTGCGCGACACTGTTTCAGACGGGATGACCCTTTTCAATGTTGCGCTAAACACGCATGGTACGACTACGACTTTCTTTATAGGTCCATGACTGCGAGGCGTGGTATTTCAGGCCAACTGGTAAAAGAGTGTGTCACGGCTTTCAAACATATAAACCATAAAGCCTATGGGCTCCTCGAGACTCGGGACGCAGCGCGTTGACGATCGGCAGGTTGTAGTGGGTGAACGTGAATGAACGTGTGTGTGTGTGTGTGTGTGTGTGTTGCGAGCGAATGTAATTTTAAAGTAACAAACAAACAAACTCAAAGCCGATGCATGCATCCAAAACTTTCTGTTCAAAACCAAATAAACAGAAAGTTTCAATCAAAAACAGTCGTTATTCGCTTCAAATACTTTTACTTTTTAAAAGTTGGGAATTAATACAGCGCGGTACCGAGCGGTTGAAAACAATGTTGGCGTCTCCTGTAGCTGCCTTGCGCACCTGAGTTATTTACTTAATATGACTTTGGCAATAATGTTGCGCCATGATGCGTGCCTGCCTGCTTTCAGCAAGTAATTAATATCATTATTATTATTATTACTACTCATAACAAGTCGTGCATGTATGCAAGTGTGTGCAGTTTCGTTTTTTTAAGTACCGGTTCGAGAACCGTTTTAGCACCGGAACCGTTTGAAAAGTACAGAGTAGGCACCGGTATCGGATAAAACCCAAACGATACCCAACCCTATACATGTGTGGACAAGAAAATGGCATTGGCAATAATAATTAACTGACAGAGAGAGTGTGAGTAAAAGAGATGGAGAGAGAGAGGGAGAGAGAAACGGGTGAGCAAGTCAGCACTGTGATTACAGCTGACACCGTCTCAGGAGGTTGGTTGCCATGGCAACGTGCAGCGACCGGATGCTCCTTGATTGGCTGCCAGCCCCTCGTCTCCCAGCAGCCCATGCTTCTCCATTAGTATTCTGGGAGTTTCTCTCCCTCCTGGTCTTATCAGCTTTTTCCTCACTCCCCATCGCTCCCGCTCTGTCTCCCAGTCTCCCTCGCACACACCTTTGCTCCCTCCTTCTCTCCTTCTACAATCCTGTGGTTTATTTCCCCCCGCCCCCTGCTTTCTATAGTGCCGTCCTGTTAGCCTGTTCCATAAATAGTAGCAAACCAGAATGCCCAATAGTCACAGCTGTGGTACGGAAGAAGGGGAGGGGGAAGAGAGGGAGGGAGGGACCGAGGGAGGGAGGGGAGGGTGGCTTGCTGACACAGTGCTAACACAAACAGACATATGCCACACACTGTGTGTGCGTGTCCCTACGCACGTGCAGAAGCCGTACACCTCAACCGCTACCCATCCATAAAACATGGTATCAGACCCCTTCCATTTTCATCATATCAACGAATGACGTTGCTGCACAAACATAATCCTCCTAAACCCCGGCATCCAACATTAAAACAACAACAGAAGCGTAGACCTACAAGTATAGAATACACAGCAGACGCCTACCTGTTGCTGGCTTTGCTCCTCCAGGTTGAGTTTGACTTCCAGGGACTGTCTGGCCTCCAAAAAGGCCTTGCGGTGCTTTCGGTCAGCCATGTAGTACGACATAACCCCCACGGTGATGGCACACACATAGATCACAATGTTGGCCAGGAGCTTGACAACAGAACATGACATATGGATTAGGGCTCTTTGTTGAACATGCATACACATTATCATACTGTATGTACACATCATAAATGCTAATTATGAGCCTGGATGCACATAGGCTTGATGTCAAAATTTCTTCAAAACATGACATTAATAAGACATCATGGAGGCTGGATGTTTATATAACCATCATATTGTAATAATATCCTTCACTCATAGAGCACAGCCTCATTTAGGTGTGGCTGTCTGCCAGGAGGATCCAAACAGTCCAGTTCTCTGTGTCAAATAAGCACACGTCCCATCCCGTGGCAGTCGACAATACACACATGGTGTCTCGAGGACTTCTGCCTCAAGGTAGAAACACAACCGCACGCAGCAGGCCTGACCTCTGTTCAAATCTATTGAGAAATAGGTTTCTTGCCAGATCGACATGAAAGGAAAGTCAAGAAAGAGGTCATCGAACGCTGTAGATTCGATGGATGAGATAATATTAAAGTCCCGATAATACGTACTGTTTGTTTTGCGGGCCCTGACAAAGATGAGGTCTCACACGCCGTAACTTAAAACCAGAGCTGACGCTTGTCGTTCTAGCCATTTTCTCCACGTCACCCATAGCACCCGTTCCATGAGTGTCCTCTACAACGCCGCTTCGCATTAACCCACACACACACACACGCACACGGACACAAACACACACACGTCATTTCCATTCACTCCACAATAATGCAGCCTCCTTCTCACCTCGTCTCTGCTCAATGCCACCCAAACCTCCTCCTCATCATCATCGTCAGCAACATTACTGCTGCCAATCAATAATTTCTGTAGGTTTTTTTCCTTATAATGTCACATGCCTCAAAAGGATTTATAGAATCAGATGGATTATCTCTGTATAATTATATTCCTTCAGTCTTTAACTGCACCGAGCCAGCCCCCCCCCCCCCCCCCCCCGCCCTTCTCACCTGTCGACCCAGGGCGGCCCCTTGAATGTCCTCCTGCTGCTGCTGTGCGATGGTGACCCCCAGCACCAGGGTGTGCACCCCGCAGGACACGGACGTGATCAGCACGATGGGCGTGAGCCTCAGGGGCAGCGTGAGGAAGAAGGAGAAGCTGAAGAAGGCCTGCCAGCCCACCGTGTCGCTGGCCTGGTGGAAGCGGGAGTAGTTCAGCCCCAGGTAGCAGAAGATCTGCGCCCCGATGAGCACCCACAGGGCGTACGGCACCACCCGGCGGGAGACGCGGTCGGGCAGCAGGCCGTACCGGCACAGCACGTAGAGGACCACGTCGGCCGCCAGCCCGACCGACGCCACCACCACCGAGGCCAGCTTGTCCCCGGTGTAAACCACTGCGCACATGACGATGACGTAGCTGTCGAAGAGGGCCGCAAACACCACCAGCACCAGCAGGGTCTCGTGCCTCTGCCGCCGGAAGTAGGTCTGGTAGAGGTTCTCCAGGGACTCCGGGGCGAAGGTGAGCCGCATGAAGCGCGGCAGGCAGAGGCAGCACCCGGAGCTCCGCACCGTCACCTCGTGGGCGCGCCCCACCGCCTGGCCCGCGTCCGAGGGGAGGGTGACCGAGCAGTCGGCGGAGTACTCGGCGGAGTACTCGGGCTCCGAGAAGGCCCGGTTGCGAGGCATGGTCACCGCTTTGCCTCGCCCTCTTGGTTTCCCTTGAATGGTGCCCAGCGGGCCCGTCTTGGGTTCTACAGCAGATTCAAAATACTGCTGTTACGGTCAGATGTCCCTCTATTGTACACTATGGTCTGATCTGTTCTCTTAATCCCATTGTCCAGACACCATCTTGCCCTGAGATGCCATTCATGGCGGCATGAATAACCTGTAGTGTCTTGATTGTCAGGCCCAGTTTACTATTGGGATCAGCCTACATCGCTATGCCCATTATGACTACCAGTTTGACTCACTACTCAGTATTGTGTCACCTACACTGATGAAGGCAGCTACCTTTGGCTAACCCAGTAGAGTCAATAAGCAGTTCTTCCAGCTTTCAACTGCTTTTTGATTACATTTTCCACCAGCAGCTCTATTCGTATTTTGTAGTGTGGATGTGAGTCTCATGGCAGCGTCACTAATTAATATCCCTCGCTGGGGGTATCAATACAAAAATAATTTTGTTTTCATGACCTCTTCTCTCTCCGTCGTTCCGCTGTAGTGGAGCGCTGTGGTCATTTTGGGCATCCATTGTCACACCTCACATGGCCTAAATAAAAAGGACAGATAAAACGGTAGTCAAATCTTTCTTAAAACAAATATTCAACACATGTTTAGTTTAGAGACATGCAGAGCTTTGATTGCCTCGTTCTAATATATGGTAGGCTATTATAAACTGACGAAATAAGATGTATTCTTCTCTTGGCCTATTAGGACCAAGGGGAAATAAAGCCCCATAGTGGTTGCTCATGACCATCTGCCCAGGCTACATGTTGCGCTCTGAAATGATAACTAGACATATCTAAAGTGGTTGTCATTAATGTAGAAGCATTGTGTCAGAATAT
>NC_082392.1:16751338-16778973 GCF_031168955.1 Gadus macrocephalus | reverse complement strand
GGCTGTCGTTTGGCTCTCTCTCTCTCTCTCTCTCTCTCTCTCTCTCTCTCTCTCTCGTGCCCTTGAAACCCCTCAACTCTTTCTTGTCTTCACATTGCATATGATAATAGCATAATATTCAGTATACCAACCGTGCTTAACTCACCAAAATCAGGTGTTCGGATTATAATAGGATTATGTGTAAACATCACAAAGATAAGGGTAAACACTGTTGCCATGACAATGGACACAACCGCACAACCCTAGAAATGACATGAAGAAAACCATGCTTTTCCAAGGATGAATCTATGTCGGTGTCTCCTTCATAGGCATTTGTCATTTAAAGCAAATGTAATGTTAAAATTAAGAAGACCTGCACTCGCTCTCTGTAGTATGTTATCCTGTATCTGTTGTACTTACTGAGCACAGCCCGTCCCACAGTGGCTATCGGGCCTTCTCTCAATGAAGAGTGCAGCTCTTCATTGAATCTCGAATCAATATCAAGACCGGCGGTGGCCAATAGAACATAATTCGTTGACATAATCTCTCCAAATAAATGTATTTAATGAACCTTCAACAATTTGTCTATTCTGTATCTGGCTGTGTGTCGAATCCAAATAACGTTTGTAATTAGTTTTTACTTCCAGTTTAGACCAGTTAACAGTTCCGTTAGGTAAATAGTTTGTTCCTTGCTGTTAGCAAGACCGACAGTTTAACATTACTGCACAACTTTATGTTGATGTTGCATAACAGCTCTCCATTTGTATATAATAAATATAAATGAAGAACATGATATGTTACCCTATTGTAGGCTACTGGCCCCACGACTCTGGCCCGAGGCATGTCTCTGAAGTTACTCTGACGTTGCTATTTTGACTGTGACGCGATTACGTCACCCACGCTGCTGACGTGTAGGTAGGAGGTGTCTTCTTGTCTTCCAGAGGATTCAGCAGCTAGCTGTCAGCTTGTCTCTTTGTTTATTCTTTCGTTTCGCACTTTGCAATGGAATTATCACCTTTATACTACTGAGCTGAGGAAGTAAGAGCAGAAAAAAAGTCCGAGATATTGCACAGGTACTGAATCATGTCGCATGTTGATCTAGTCGGCAAGCAGAAGCTCCAAGCTAGCAGGTAGCTCCGCGTTAGCAGGTAGCTCCTAGCCAGTATGTAGTCTTAGGTAGAAGGTAGCTCCTAGTTTGTATTTATATCCTAGCTAACATCTGGTTCCTAGCAATTAGGTGGCTCTTAGCGATTGTAGCTGGCTTGGGTTGCGTTAACAATTATTTCAGCATTAACATCAGCAATCAGTCGACAATCGACACAGAACATTTGTATACATCCATAGTGCCATGTTCTAATGCTACAATGTACACACCATTTTAAGCCTTGTGTCTTTAAACATTACAACGGAATACATTCAAGCCTGCTATATTAAATAATAGTATAGCAGTACACCAAATAATATAATCCAAGAGGTCGTTAGTAACACAATTGTTAAGTAATATAATAAAGAGAGATTTAGTAATACATGTTGAATAAATAATAAAGTGCTCTAGTAACACAAAGGTTAAAGCCACGCAAGGCACAAGGTACAGTTTAACCAGGAAGGAACCTATAATGAGGATATGCATGCAGTAGTTGTGACGTGAGTTCAGTGTTTTTAGACAATTTTTAGTTTCTATCATGTGATTGTGGAATTAATGGTCTATCACATCCTGTTTTCCACAGGTTTAGGTTGGTGCTCACGTTTTATGAAGAGCTCTCCATTACCAACTTCACCAATATGGGGAGACGGAAGGTGCCAGATTTGTACAGAGCCCCATTCCCCCTCTACACCGTCAAGGTGGACCCCAAATCGGGCCTGGTGATCACTGCAGGTGGAGGTGGGGCATCCAAAACTGGGATTAAAAATGCAGTGGTAAGCAAATATGTGTTCTGTGTCCATATGACATTAAAGGAGGAGCAAAAGCAAATAACATCTCTTTCTCAAGTCATTTTTACAAAGAACACAATCTTGACATACTTATCTATTTACACACATAAGTATATGTGCTTCATACATACAGTAGGGATGTATTCTATATGGCACACTTCTATAGTCAAATATTGTACAATGTCTGCTTTGTCAGAAGATCTTTACTTTGTGCTCTATGTTGTAGCATTTTCTTGGCCTGGAGTTGGTGGGAGAGCACCAGTACAGTGCCACTCTGCTGCATGCTCATGACACGGAAACCCGCGCAACAATGAACCTGGCGATCGCCGATGGAGTTATCGCCGCAGGGCAGGACGGCAATTGTAGCATGATGCGATTTAAACAACGCCAGTCAAATGAGGGACGAAAAGCGTCTTCCAGCGAAGGTAGGGATGGTTTGTGACAAAGATGAACACAGCTCGTAAGCTAAATAAAAAAATATGTGTTAAAAGAAGCTGTCACCATGGTATTAAGCAAACAAGAGTGTAGTGCAAGACGCCTAAACACCCATCTGCTCCTTAATGTTCTTAAAGACCCTCTGTAATACCTTATTTGTTGTTTGTGCACACTTCGTTTGTTATGCTGTTTTATCTTGAGCAAAACCCGTTTTGATAAATATATTTTTTCTATCTCAAAAGGCTCTGCTTGTAAAATAAAGTTCAAATAACAGAGCGGAGTCTGTGTTCATCAGCGGCCTCTGGCGGGCAGCAGGGGAAGGCCCGGCGACGAACGGGGAAAGGCGACCAGGCGGCTAAAGACGGAGCAGAAGAGGCAGGGGGCATAGGCGCCTCCGACACTACGGACGAGACCACGCAGGTATCCGTGGAAACCGTCGGGGAAGTGCAGTCGGACCTCAACCCTGTGGACCCGCTGCAGAAGGTGGTGAGGTTCAGCTCGGACCTGAGCCTGCTCATGACGGGCGGCACGGACGGCCACATCCGGGTTTGGGAGGTAGGCTTCGCCGAGCGGTGTGTGATGGGACCACGCCTCTGCTGTTTTGAACCAGCCCTGATCATTTGACCCCTGCTCTCCCTCTCCTCTTCCAAGTACCCCTCCTTGAAGAAGAAGTTTGACTTCAAAGCACATGAAGGAGAAATTGAAGACTTGGACTTGAGTCCCGGGAATGAGGTGACACACGTTTAAACGTTGCCCGTCCCTCTGGAAAACACTACAGAATATGCATGATTCTTACAATAGACTAAACTGTGTGTGTGTTGTGTTGCTCATCAGCACCTCGTCAGTGTGGGCAGGGACTTTGTGTGCAGCGTGTGGAGCGGAAATCAGCTGGCCATGGGTCTCCGGTGGCAAGACACCATGCCTCAGGTGGCCGACAAGGCGTATCGCTACATGGCTTGCAGGTAACGACACATGATGTAATATCGAGTGGCACACCCCTAATCCACTTAGTTGAATAAACAGGGTATTCTTAATTGATTCCATTCATTCGGTTTTTCCTTTTCTGATTTTTATCTTCTCCCCTTCAGGTTTGGCAGGGTAGAGGACCAACCCACTGCCCTACGGCTGTATACGGTTCAGATCCCCCACAAACGAGACCGGAAGCCTCCCCCTTGCTATCTCACAAAGTGGGACGGCAAGAGCTTCCTGCCCATGCTGACGGCAGTCTGTGGCACTGAGGTCATCTCCAGCATGGCTGTCAGGTGAGGGACGCCCATGTGCTTTCATTAGAATAATGTGGTTGTCTTTATATGTGGTCATAGAAGTTGAGTGCTGTTGGACAAAATGATCGTTGGATGAAATTTTCCGCTGTCTGCTCGTTTCAAAGTGACTCTGGAACCTTCATCGGCCTGGGAACTGTGACGGGATCTGTAGCGATCTACATTGCGTTCTCCCTACGGGTAAGAAGCAAAAATTGACTGTCGGCACCCTTCGCTTTCAGAACGCGAGTAGACTTTTGGACTTCATGCTGCTGTCCTTCTCTCCCTGTGTAGAAGCTGTACTACGTAGAGGAGTCCCACGGCATCGTTGTGACGGACGTAGCATTCCTGCCCAACTCGTTGAAGGGGAACGCCCTCAAAGGCAGCAACCACGAAGCGGCCATGTTGAGCGTAGCCGTCGACAGCAGGTGTCAGCTGCACACCGTTCGCAACAGAAGTAAGCACTGACCAATGTCAATCCAAAAAGAAACATGCTTACGGCTCCTACAAGAACTTCCCCTTGACTCTCCCCTCTTTCTTCCTTCGCTCCCCGTGTCGTGGTAGGATCCTTCCCCATATGGCTGGTGCTGGGCTTCTGTGCCGTGATGGTGGTGGCGGTGATTCTGCTGCTTCAGTCGCTCTTCCCTGGCTTCATGTGAATCCCTCTGAGCACTAGAGAGCGGGCAAGCCTCGGGGGGGGGGGGGGGGGGGCCGTCGTCGTAAATCACTGAACCCTCCGCTGGGGCCGCACAGCCATGGGAGATTGGGCTGTGCATCGTCCTCTCCCTACCTCACAGTGGGGTTGGGGCGGGGGGTGAACCATAACCACCAGGGCACTCGTTTTTTAATTTGACATCTGCTGCTCCCCCACCGCAAAACATCTCAAAGCCTAACGATGACTGTTCAAGTCGCTCTCAGAAGCCTGTGACGTCACCGCCTCCCACTGTTCCGTGGGTCTCATCTCATGACTTGTCCTCCTCCTCCTTTGTGAACGACTTGTACTCGTATGGGTGAGAGGCTTGATTCCATTTTTGTTTTCTTTTTGGGGATAGGTCGGGGCTCGTGGTGAGAGGGGGGGTCCAGCTTCCAGTCATTTATAATTAATGTGCAGATTGGGGCTTTTTTAAATAAGATATTTAAAGAATAATGTAAAGATATATAAATATTCTTGAAAATAGATTCATGTCTTCGTGTCTTCTTTTTTCTTTCACATGCACTTAGTGGAGTGCAGAAATACCATCCATTGTCTCCATATCATGGATCTTAATTAACTATTTCTCTATTTCAAATACATCCACTAGTGGGCAGCATAGACCCTTCATTTGTTAGTTACTTGAAAATGATGAGATCTAAATGGCTTAGCAATACAAATGGCTTTGGCCCATACAAATAATGATGTAATAGCTCAAATAAATGTGCTTGTGGGAGTGATTAGGATTACCAACGGTTGAAAGCCTCCAAAGTGTTATGTACCTTTTGTACAATTGCCAATGTGAAAGAGAAAAGAAGGGCATAATGAATCCTTTGTAAATTGAACCTAATAACAAGTATGTTTGGAGACTAAATGTGAGAGCGAGCTAAATTGTTTATAGATGACACTCTGAATAGTGTTTAGTGTTTCTGATCCTCCTACCATCCATTTTCCAGTTCAAAACAAGCAGATGCACTTTTGCACACCCCGCTCCCCCGACCACACAGAGCACTGGTGGTTCTCTTGATGGATTTATTTCCAGTAGGTGGCACCATATGGCTGGTGAAACGTGGAGGCATGCAAGGGATGGAAGTTCCTGTTGATTTAACCTACATTGTGCTCATCTCAAGCTTGGAGACAGGCCTTCAAAGTCACAGGGTATAGTATATCTGTCCCAGATTCCCGGCCTAGTCTATTGATCAGAGGTGTGATATGGTTGCCGTTTTTATGAATTAATTGTATCAATTCATTAAAAGCCCAAATCAAATACCGGCCACCGTTACTGCACTTTGTTTTCACATGGATCACATACAAGATGACGTTATGGAAGCCTAGCAGCCACGTGTACACAGAGCCCCCCATCCATCCATCCAAACACACAAGCTCATTATTTTCACCAAATGGTAAACCAGAATTCAGACACTGTTCAAATACAACCCCCCCCACCCCGATCCCTTTCCAAGGCCCAGACAGTCTCCCCCTACCCCCCCTCTTCGTCAGCAGTGGGCAAGAAACCCGACGCCCGCCTCACCTACATTAAACGTCCAACAGGAAGTGAAGTCCAACCGGAAGTGAAGTCCAACAGGAAGTGCGGAGACCCCAGACAGGCTGGTGTCTCAGAATCCACTAAAGAGGAACAAATGCAGACTTTTATTTTTCGTTTTGAGTTTAACCCTCTGACATTGCACATACCCTCCACTGTCTCAGACACTCAGTGCCTTGGGAAACTCACTGGTGAAGTGGAAACATTCACCCAGATGGGGTGAGGAATGGCAGAAGCGGGCCAGTCACTTAGGTATGGGCATACATTATCTCCACCAAACCCACCCACGCTGTCTGCGTAGAGAAAGTAATGCCGCTGGTTGGTTCAAACTTGCTTTTTTGAAGTGTTTTAGAATGCATGCCTAGGCCCCTGGCTGCTTATCTTGGAAAGCGTTCACTGATTAGGACTGTTGAGGTGCAATTTGAGCGTGAGTAACCCTGTGGGTTTATGTATAGCTGACAAAGGCCTAAATGAGTTTGAATATTTTCTGTCTTTTCATTGACTATTCTGATGTTTAAAGAATGTTTTCTTATTATAATGAGGCTTTCCACGTAATGATAAAAAGTTATCAATTAACCAAAAGTTAGGCCGGTTGCGTTGTCTTTGGCTCCTCTTGCTTCACGCATTGAAACATGGCCGAGGTGAACAGTTCCTCAGCGGCCCAGTTGGATAGTTAGCGCTGAACGGTTGAACAGGTTTCAAAGGTGTGAGATAGAAAGCATAAACCATGCGTGTTTCCACTATAAAGGCAGGCTCCACTGATTGCCTCTTCACATGCCCTGAAGATCAAGCGTTTCAAATTAAAGTGAAAAAAAAAAACTACAAACGTTCTCTATGATCCAAAATCTTTTCCCGGGGGTCAAAAGCCCATAAAACGCCAAATGACTAATAAATCCAGCACCGTTGCGAGCATCAAGGGTAAAGCAAAACAGACAAACGGCGCAAACATTACTTTTCCTTTGTCAGTGAGGCCAACTACCAGGGCACCGAAGAACAGTAATGCTTAAGATACTAGGGAACAGCTATGTTAAGCATTTATATATTTTATGCTTAACATAGTGAATGAGTATACTGAGACATACTTAAAGGGAAAATGTATTGCATTTATATAACGTTTTCAGACCTCTGGCCACTCAAAAGCCCTTTTATTGTCATTCATACACACATTCATGCACAATTTAATTTTTTAAGTTTCATACGAATAAACAACAAAAAGTAGGCTACCGGTTAGGGATTTCATCCACTGGCCTGCTGCGTGGTGTGGGTCTTATGTTGATGGAACACATTATCACTTCAACGTGTCTCCGCTCTCAATAGCCTTCCCGCTGCCTCCTAACACCCACCATGCACTCCTGTCAGCAACACACAGATAAAAAGACTGAAGCGCTTCAGTTTTTTAGCTTTAAGGTATGCAGCGCCAATAGATTTATAAATGTATAAGCGTAAACTTATATTGGCAACATAGAGACTACAGAACAACGTAAAATAGTACATTCTTTTTTTAACTTAATGGGTGGGTTTCATTACACCCGCTGACAATTACTTTGTGACGCAATCACACGATATTCTTTTTTTAAATTAAATAGTTACAGGAAAATAAAAAAAGAGGGCTTCCCTGAAAATATCATCAATGTGTGTGGGGGGGGGGGGGGCGTAACTGCCGGGGGCCCCCCTAATCTGGAATGATTCACCCCTTATGCCTGGAGGGAGGTGGGTGAGTCATTTTTTATAGATTTTCTTTAAATGGGGAGCCTCATCATCCCACGCCCTCCCGCCCGGCTGCCACCCTTCTCTGGCTCGTCTCATCCAGCCATCGTGAGCGCACTGCCGACCCATCTCCCTCCCCCCTGGGTGGTGCACCCCGTCCCGACCACGAGCCCGCCTGGGACACATTACTAGGCACACACACACACACACACACACACGCAATACATATATTTATACATACACACACGTACGTATCACACAAATAAATAGGCTGCCAGGCTCGTGAGGTGGGAACGCCGGAGGCCAGGGTGGTCCATCCCTTGACACATCACAGAATGAGGGACGAAGTAGTGGCTGAAGTTTCACTTAAATCATGCTGTCCTCAGTGCTGATGACGTAGGGATTGTTTTTTAATGGGGTATTTGGGGGAAATGTAATTGAGTTAAATTACCCTGTGTTCTAAGACGCTGGATTAACTTCAACTTTCAGCTTCAACTTTATTTGTCCCCAGAGCAGGACAATTAGTTTTGTTGCAAGACAAAGAAACAATGCAGACATAGATACAGGAGTAAAATATACAACAAGCCTATAGAGAACATCAAACAGATTGTTGTGTAGTCATAGGGAACGCGGTTCTGGTCCCTAGTTGTCTTTTCCACTCAAATAATTGTATCCAAGAATAAAGTGTAAAAGGGCTTACGAGAATAAAGTGCTGCATTTTGATCAATCACAACATCAGCATGTCACCAGTATAAATACAACATGGATATGTAAATACAATTAATCTCCAACATCAAACAAAACCATCACCATGATCACCCTTGTCACTTTCTTCATAACCCGTGCTATAGCTAGTAGAGTCCAATATCCAAAACCCCTAGGCCTAGGGAACCTGGAGTTGGTTAGGGTACTTAATGGAAGGGCTTTTTGGAAGCGTGGTTAAATAGTGTGGTTTGAAATGGGGTTGAAAGTGTGATTAAAGGCGTGGTTGAAGCGCGGTTGACAGCATGGCTGAAGGCGTGGTTTAAGGCCTGATTGAAGGCGTGGTTTAAAGTGTGATTGAAGGCGTGGTTTAAAGTGTGATTGAAGGCTCGGTTTAAAGTGTGATTGAAGGCATGGTTTAAAGTGTGATTGAAGGCTCGGTTTAAAGTGTTATTGAAGGCGTGGTTTGTGATTGAAGGCGTGGTTTAAAGTGTTATTGGAGGCGTGGTTTAAAGTGTGATTTAAGGTGGGGTTGAAGGGGGGGTTGAAGGCGTGGTTGAAGGTGGGGTTGAAGGCGTGGTTGAGGGAGTGGTTGAAGGTGGGGTTGAAGGATAGTTGAAGGTGGGGTTGAAGGTGGGGTTGAAACCTTGCGCAGGGCAGCAATTCCGAGGGATCTCTGCCACTATTCTCTAAACTAAACCACTTGGCTGACAACTAAAGTATACAATTTAAGCTACAAAACTCAAACACACACACAAGCAGGCATATTCCATTTCATATGAATCATAACGTATAAATAATAAAAATCAAAAAATAGTCTGATAGACTATTTAATATACAACACATGACTTATTTTGGCGTACAAATAACCAACTCGTAACCAAAGACCACGCGCTATGTAAAATGTGAATTAACTTTTATTAGTAACTTTGGTAAGTTTCAGGATTAGGGTTAGGGTTAGGTTAGGTTATCGATGGAGGGGGGCCCAAAAAATACAGTCTGCCTAGTGTAGTCCATTCATTTAATCCAGCTCTGCATATGATAGGAAATGTCTGACTTTGGGGGTCAAAACTTTCTCTAATTTCAGTTTTCATTTTCATTACCCTCTGTATGAACTTGGCGGTGGCCTGGCCACAATGAGCTGCCACTGAGTAACATGGTGCCAGCAAGAAAACCCTGTCTCCAATCCCACACACACACACACGCGTACACACACACACACACACACACACACACACACACACACACACACACACACACACACACACACACACACACACACACACACACACACACACACACACACACACACACACACACACACACACGAGAACCTAGGAGGCCCCTACACCATGCTGACGTCAGACACCCAGAGCTTTGGCTCATGGCTTGAGTGAGTGGGAGAGTTGTCACACAAAGCTAAAAATGGACACAGCCATGTATGTAAACATGCCCCACTCCAACCAGAGGACCACACAAACAAGGGAGGGGTGAATTAACTTAGCTTGAGCCGTTTCCCAACAACAGTCACATTATATTTTAGATTAGGTCAAAGAAACGTGTTTCATATATTCTCGTTTCGCCGAACTGTAATTATGATGCAGGGATGGAAGAGACTGTACTATGTATAGGTAGCCGTGTTTGTGTTTGTGTCGGGAGTCATGAATGTCAAAGAGCGCATTGTCTCTGACTCAAAACTCTGCTGTTGTTCTGACCCACAAGAAAGGCGTGATGTTTTTAGTCAGCTCGCGTAAAAGTCAGGCTTTTGTATAATTCTCCCTTTTTCTGTCTGTCTGGAAATTATGTCTTGGCTTCCTGTCGTACATTACCAACTCTGCTGGCCACGGTGGCCGAGGGGCAGACTCCAATAAAGAGAGGGACGGAGGGAAGGGGGAATTATTCTGGACCTAAACCCTTGATTTCTTAGCCTTCTATTTCAGTCGTCAATCAGAATACAATCAACTGACTGGGCATCTCCTAGTATCCATTTCCCCTCTTTCTCTCTCTGTCTCTCTGTCTCTCTGTCTCTCTTTCACACACACACACACATGTGTGTGTGTGTGTGTGTGTGTGTGTGTGTGCGTGTGTGTGTGTGTGTGTGTGCGTGCGTGCCTGTGTGCGTGTGTGTGGGTGTGTTTGCGTGTCTATCAGATAATCAAATCTGAAGTCACAACATGAAACGGCGCTCATGGTTTGGTTTTTCAGACAAGAGGTAATTAAGGGGAGGACGTTGAATACCGTGGAAACACAATGTCCCTCTGTCTGTCCGTCTGTCTGGGTCTATACCGTTCTTTTTTCCCCTCTCCTTCACTCTCCAACTATCTGCGGGTGTGCTGCACTCACCCCTCCACCCGCACAGTGGTGAGTTAGCCCCGCTGCGACCAGACGCTGGGGAAAATAATACTCGGGCAGACCAACGTCTTCATCACACACCACTTACGTCAGTGGCGAGCAGGTCCCACACAAACCCAACTTTTCTTCCTTTTTGTTTTTTTACATATGTATTTTTGCATCTCCAATTGTCAACATTGAGCGAGAGAGAGAGACGTATGACTGTCCTGGTGGTTAGTTCCTGGGGTCTTCCACAGACCGGGATCAGACACACTGTCTGCCCCGATGACTTACCGTCGTGACGGAGATGGCGGCGCAACTATGTCGGAACCACTGAGCCAGGGATGTGTGGCATATCTCGCACATATACGACTGTAAACCGCTCCCTGCTAACCACACACACACACACACACACACACACACACACACCCACATACATACGCTCAGGCACACACACACACAAACACACACACACACACACACACACTGCATACTTTGGTTCACACAAACACTTAATCACACACAAACACACACACACACACACACACATAAAGACACATACACCCACACACAACACAAGAAACGTACTTGAAAAAGGCACAGCCATCAAGACACACCGAGACACACAAATTCACACACACACACACACACACACACACACACACACACATAGAAACATACTTATAGCCAAAGACAGCAATACAAACCAAAAAGCACAACCCAACACACATACTCACACACAGTCTTTGGGGATTGTGGTGGGGGGGGGGGGGGGGGGGTCGTGGATTGCTGACGACATCACTCTCTTCAACATACGTTCTTTGAGATTTCAGCGGCGCAATGAAATTATACGTCTAGGCCTCAGGGCAAACACTGTGTTTCAGACGACCCTTCAAGCGACGGAGCGCTTCCCTGCAGAGGCTGTGGAGACGAAGATAAATATACTATTGTTTGTTGAGTGAGTAGGAGCCGATTCTTTATGGATGGATGCACCCCGCATTACGGGTTGAGGCTTCGTGACGTGTATCCCTGGGAATGGCAAATCTCTTTCAGACCACACTGAGAACGGTTACTGGTCAGATGATGTATTTTTATTTATGGGTGGTATTCATGGTTTGATGCACTCCATGCAGGGTGATCAAAATGTCCTTACTACTGTAATCCAATAGCAATTTAAAGTTTATTTCCTTTATTTATTTTGTCCAGTACATATGCTATTATTTAAAAGAAATACACACACCCACACACGTACACACGCACACACGTACACACAAACTCACGCACACACACACACACACACACACACACACACACACACACACACACACACACACTCACCCTGACTTCAGTACATACACAAGCGTAGGCAGGAAAGAAGACATCGGTCACACACACACTATATCAAAGGGTATTCAGACAATAATCTTTTACCATATGAAAGGCATCAAAAAAAGCCTTTTCAGTTCAACAGATCAAACGGACAGAGGCAGCGCGCCCTGAGAAGAATGCATTACATAAGAGCTATGGTTTTTACTATGAGACTATAAATAAAATAAAAACCATGAAAAAAAATATAGATATAAAATGAACAGTTCCTCTGGTAAAACAATTACTGAGCTCATAAATAACACGCCCAGCAAACGCCTCCACCAATCCTGGCACCCGAAGTCACACACAGCGGTGCGTGTGGATCTGCCAAGAGACGGCCATTCGGAAAGCCTGTGACAAATACAAGAACAGTCTGTCTGAAACAAAGTGTTGTGCGTGTCACCGGGGGCCGGACGGACAACCATGAGAACTCTGTGCAACGTCTCCACGAGGCCAGCGTCTTCCGCCATAACTCGGACTGAATCCACACACCCTGCTACCGAGAGACGGTTTGTTATTGTGAGTTCTAAAGGTCAGGGGCAAACATCTTCTTCCGCTGTCAAGAATGAAGGAGTCTGGTCATAAAATCACCAGAAACTATCAATGTGTGTGATTGTAAAACAGCCGGGTGTGCGTGTGTGTGTGTGTGTGTGTGTGTGTGTGTGTGTGTGGGGGGGGGGGGGGGGGGGGGGGGGGGGGGGGGTTGGGGGGGGGGGTTGATAAGGGGTAGCTGAAACCGTAGCCGCAGCCGTAGCACAGCGCCAGCCCATTGAAGACGAGGGTTGAGGAAGGGAGCAAATAAGCTGGGGCCCCGAGGTGCTGCAGAACAGATAGCCGGGGCCCGCAAAACTAATGCAGTGTGGACGGTGAGAGAGCCTCGGCGGACCCTCAGAGCACACAGGAGGCAGTGTCTCCGGGCAGTAAGAGAGTTAGAATAATATATGTGTTGGATCGGGGCCCACTTTTTAAGAAGACGGGGCGGACTCCGAGGGCAGTGGTATAATCTTCAGAGAGGACTCGCAGGGTCTCTCCGTAATGTCAAAGCCCCCTCTGAAAACGCCTAAATTGAATCACTTGTAATGGACGAGCGAACCAAAGAAAATGACACAAAATTTGATTTCCTGAAGCGTTCAGGTTCTGCACTCTCACTCTTCAGATGAGGATCAACTTTTTCCCTTTTCCGCACGGGAATGAAGGAGGGGGAAGGAGCCGTGTCGTATTTCTTGATTTGATCACGCTTTGAAATGTTAATAGGACAAAATTTAAATATGATCCCTCTTAAAAATAAGCAGGGGCAGGGAGGGGCATATTGTGATTGGAAGCGCTTCAGTGTTTATCCTGCTCTCCGCTTCGCTCTCTCCGCCTCGACTGGGTTTTCTCTGGCAGGGACGATCCCGCAAACCCCCTCCCCCCCCTTCGTTCAATATATGGTACTGGATGGACCCGAGCAAACGGAGTGAGTTTCTGTCACCCTAAGGGCTTCGGCTGCCAAACCCAGCCCTCTCCCCTACCTCCCTCCCCTTCCCCCCATAACAGAGAAGGAAAACATGGCAGCACCCACAGGCCCATGAGTCAACATGGCCTCCATCCTTCAGTGGAGCCAGCAGCTGCTTTTCCAATCACAGGAAAACCTATCAGCGGCGCTGGTGTGGATCACAGGCCAGTACAGACTATATTCTCTCTCTCGCTCTCTATTTATCTCTTCTCACTCTCTTTCTCCCTCTCTCTATCTATGTGCTCTCATTGTGGCTCACATGCAACACCCACAAAGGACAGAGTGTACACGCACACACTCAAATAAATAAAGACGCAAGGACACACGCACAAACTCGATCGCTGTTGTCACATCACATCCATGGGCACTTCATTTTCTCTCTCTGTCGATATGAGGTCAAAGGCAGAGTGATTCATGGGGCAGTAATGAAATCACCACATCTGAAAATACCTGGATGACTAAACGCTGGCATTTTGGCTGCAACCGGCAATGACATCATCATCATAATACAGTATGGCCATAGAGGTGCAGAAAAGAACCAGCATTTTTCTTCTTTTACAGCATTCATTGATGCCTCTTTCGTTCTTCCTGAGAGGAGAAAAAAGTGTTTCCTCTGCCGGTTCAATATAGAGAGAAATAAGAAATGGCATGACATCACCAACGTGTGTAATATGTAGTGTTTAAATATTATACTAATAATAAAAAGTGTACCCAGTTTTGACATACATAACACAAGCGTGGCAGGAAATGAATTTGGAATTAAATCACATTTCACATTTCATTCACATTTGATTCTAATATTCAATGGGGATAATTATGCTCCGGACACATAATACATGAATGTGCTAACTGCAGAAACAAGCAAAAGACTTAATAAAGCCAGACGAAGATAACAATGCATGTCCTGTTCCAAACAATATAAGCTGGTGACATATTTTTCCAGAATGCCATGGTTGGGTCCTACATTTATGTAGCCAACTTATATTAAAAGCAATTCAAACAATTCAGCAGTGTCACAAAACCGGCATTCAATTTGCCAAACGCCACTGCCAGTTGTAGAGTTAGTTGTGAAACAAAAGCTTTTACCATGTTTATTTGCGGCAGATTTGTCCATAATGTACTGAGTGGGATTTTAAAGCCTTGTTAATCTTGAGTTTATGTCCATAAACTCAGTCTGTTAGCAACAGGGGGAAAAAGTAGAAAAGAAAAAAATAAAGAAGAAAAAAGCAAACTCTAATTGAATTACAAGATTTCTGATGAGCTATGCTAAAACAGAGATTTAATGATCTCTCGTGGAAAAGTTCCCCCAAGTAATGGAGAGGCGAATGCGTAGACCTATAGGAGGAGGGTATAATTTGAGAAAAGGGGCCACAAAGCTGGAGCAGAGCCAGGTCTTAGATGACTTCTGATGGTGTTTGTGTGCTGCTGCCTTTGGGTTATAGAGGTAAAAAAATATATATCAAGCCCCGGTATTTAGCCCTGCTGCCACGGATGTCTTTTAAGATGGAATGACAGAGAAAACAGGAAAAATTAGATGTCCCTCTTTGAAGAGCAGGGTGGTCCATCAGTCTTCCTAATACCTCTATCATCTAGTTTGCCGTTCCTCAGTCATACTACCTTCCGCTTGCTTTAAAGCGATATTGGTGGGAAGTCATGAAAGAACAAACAGACCAACATACAGACACACATGGCCGTAAAGACAGAGGAATGGAGACACTGACCAACCAAGCCCATTCTAGAACCATCCACATATTTCATTAAAAAACTTTTGTCATCAGCATAGAGGATTAACCTCCACTATAGCGTCTGCCTATTTGCGAGGTCACAGCTGCTCCTCAAGTGCTCGCTGAGAACAAACCGAAGCGGTTAACCTTCAAACCACTCCACCTTGCACTGAACATGTTCCTACAGCTTCTGCAGACGTTTCCTGCGTGCGCGGGATGAATGGCTGAAGGTTAACAGGGGGGAAGGTTAAGGGCAGGATGTGTGTAAGCTGGAGGGCAGGTTGTTAAAGAGATTATTAATGCTGGTAAAACAACTCACCTGTGTTGTCGGATGAAAGGAACTCCTCCGAGCGAGATCGGGTGACATATTGCTCTCGTAAGCAATCGGAGAGAGGAAGACAAGCCGAAAATATTGTGCTTGAAGGAGACATATCTGTATACTTACCTGTTCCTTTGGTTTGAGCTCTGTGCTCGGGATGGTTCTCTAGTTGCCAGTTCAACCTCATCAGAATATTACCGCCGTGTGGTGGTATGCATACGGTAGATCGTCATTTCATGCTATCGTTAGTGTTCAATTGAGCATCAGAATGGGCCACACAGTGGCTTGACCGCATTGGCTTTGGATGTGGCATGACAGATGGCGTTTGCTCGTTGGTTTTAGCATCAAACGGCTGTCGCCCTTGGGCCCTGTGCTGTTTTAGCGCATCCGTACATAAAAAAGAAATAATGAGTGGGTCAGGGTGGTCAAAGGGGAATGGGGAGAATCGTGCAAGCGAACAGATGGGCCACAACCAATTTGAACCCTTTATGGCTGCAGTTTACCCTCAGATGGAAACTTTCCGAGGGATAATGCACCATCTTAATAGGTATCATCACAAGTAGTTCCAGGAAAATGACGGCGGATTGCGTTCACTTTACAAATCATAACCCTATGGAGTGAATTTTGAGGTGGGAAGGGGTATTCCTTTCCTGCAACCCTCCAATTCCCAGTGAAATGCATGATGCAATCATGTCTGCATCGGCACAACATCCCTGCACATTGCATTCGGCCTCCTGTGCAAACACCTCCCCGCCCCCCCCCCCCCCCCTGCCCCCCCATGTCCACGAACAATCCTACCATTGCAAGGGCATAACCTCCCCCCAGATACTTGGATCCAAATGAACGGGCTTCAAATCCATCCAGAGAAATGTGTCTTTTACTGTACAGGGGAATCACTTCAAATCATGATAGAGTTGGGCTGCATTGAGTCCCAGGCTTGGTAATCAAGCGCTGACCTTTTAATGGGGGGTGGGGATGACTGATCTGGAGTCTGTCAGTGTTTCGGACTCCCTCGGCCGGGAATTCCTCCTGTAGCCCGGCCGCTCTGGAGGGGCTCCACGTGGAAAGTACTGCGCAGTGGAAACTGGCAGCCAAAAACGCTTCGACTCTACAGTCCGCAACCCTTCCAGATTAGCATTCCTTCCCCCTGACACACAGGCGGTGAAGCGTGTCCTAGTCCCACCATCAGGGGGCGAGGTTTGGTCCGGGTGTGGGGGAGGTGGTACACGGGTGGGCGTGAGTGGGTACGGGAGGGACAACCGTAACCAAATATGATAATGCTAAGCTGATCAGCGCTGCATGCTGACTCTGATGACAGCCTTACACTAAGAGCAAATCATTATGCGAGTCGCCAGCAAACCCTGAGAAACCGGCGTCCAAAAACCAAAGAGGCTTCAATGGGTGACAGCGGTGAGAAAGTGTAGTGAAACAGTGAAAGAAGGCGGTACCGGGAAGTGGCCCAGGGTTCTGGAGAGAATAACAAGGACATTTCCTCACCTGGCTTCACCTAGGGAGGAGTAGACATCGAGGAGTCCTCTTTATTAGTTACATCAATTCTCATTATTAAATCATAAAACGCCTGGACGACCGCTGAGCCTCAAACCTACTCAGCCGGCCAGGAGAAGAGAAAGAGGGAGAGAGAGATGGGATGGAGAGAGGGAGTAGAGAGAGATTAGGAAGAGAGGTGTGGGGGTGTTATGGGAGTGACTGAGGTTTAGAGATCAAGAGGCAAGGCGAGAGTGCCAGGCCAAGAGCAGGGGATTGTGGGACCTAAGGGAGAGAAAGGGGGAGGGTTGCAGGAGGAGACAAGGTTTTGGGGATGGGGGGAGGGGGGCTGGGGGGCTCTGTGCTGGCCCCTCAACAGTAGCATTCTTTCACACATAGCTGGAAGTAATCAGCGATCGGGCCCAGAATGAAACTCTGAACTTCCTTCTTGTTTGCTTTGGCCGCACTTTTCTTTTCCCACTCCCTCCGCCCCAGAAATGAAAAAGAAAAATACGAAGGCCCAGGTTTTCACCCCGATCATGGGGTGCACCTTTCTACTCTCCCCCAGCCCTGCGGCGTCAACTCCCTCCCCAACCTTCCCGAGATGATCTCAACGAGGTTGCCTAATCAGAGTGCAACCGATACTCGCATTTCCATCCAGTCCAGGAAGGGGGAGAAAAGAGAGAAGAGAGAGAGAGAGTGATAGAAGATGATGAGAAAGAAAGAAGAGAATGTATTACGAACAAGGTTGAGGACATGTAGCAAAAAAAGCGTTAAAACGATTTGTGGAGCCATTATCTTTCTTGGATCTGTGCGAATCTGTTGTGGGAACGACGTATGTCTGCCCTGGGGAGCGAAGGAGCTGAGTTCAGAAAACGTGTCTCGTTGGTGTGGAGTAAGTACAGTGGGGATAAAAACAGATGCTGAAGGTTAATACTTCCTCAATGTTTAGAACAGGATGTTGCGAAAGCCACTTTTTGTTTTAACCCCCATGTGAGTTTGAATGGCCTTGTTGGCACTATAAAACCAAACTGTGTTCGAGCCAGGGTTTCCTGGAAAACAGGTTTCTATGCTGGAATGCGAATTTTGTAATAAGCGTTTATTTTGCAGTGAAATACATACAGTTTATGTCCTTGTGTTACACTTCAGCAACAACATGTTTCCAGGGATGCTTAAGAGGACAAGGCCAAAGTCATTCTGGTTTTCTTATTGCAGGGATCCCCTGTGAAATGCCCACTGCAAAACCTCAGCTCTATCATACAGATGTTTAAGAAGAAAATAGTGTCTGTGTGACTTTATTTCACATGTCTTTGTTGAAGACAGGCAGTAATCTCCTATTTGCTCGCAAATTTCAGTGAAATACAGGCAAAATCATTGCTTAATGGTTTTTATTGGGGATGTTGGCAATGTCAGAAACAGATTTTGCTTTCCCCACATTAATATACAGTAGGGAATGATATGGATACTAATTGTGTGCATATTATGCACCGTGCACCACATGAAAGCTACACATGGAGCTGAAAACGGTTGGCTTTGCAGTGGGAGAGAGTATCCCTGACCTCCTTCCTCTATCTCAGTTCCCTTTCCTGCTATCTGGAGTGGCTTCTTAACACACACACTAGAGTTAATTAAAGGAGAAGGATGCAGGCCAATGTGTGGCGCACATAGGAATTCAAGTGCAAGTGTGCACAGGCAATGGTTTTGACAGCCTGCCTCATGTTAGTGGCCCCTTAATCAACATCATAGCAGTGTTATTCATTCAGTTCCTTCCACGCCTTTGCACTGTGTAGCCCTCACCTTCACTGCTAGCCGCAGCAGAAAAGTAGGAGGAATATTCCAATGAACATCAAAGATCTCAGTCCTCATGTTCAGACACAAGTTGAACACATCTCACAAGAACCGTTCCCATGTGAAGACGAGAAAGTGATTAAGGGGGAGCCAAAGCTGGGACATAATAACTGTAGCCGATTGCTACAGACTGTTGCGTTTGATACAGGTTAGGACTCCAGGGATATGGTCCATCAAGACAGACGGGGGCAGACCGTGCATGAATGAATTCACGCAGGCCTGTTCCAGTGTGACAATCCTCTGTGACGCGTGCACAGCTGCCCCATGTCTGCACATCAAGATCACAAACATTAAGAAAACGTTAACCTGAGAACATAAAAAGATAAGATAAAACTACTGTTTTTATTGACAGTATCTGAATGGCTATCGAGTTTGAGAGAGGCAGTTTGCAGCTTCGGCAGTGTCAATGTTTATTTTCCATGCCAATAAAGCTCTTGGTCTGTTGAGGGTTATGGCAGAGGGGGGTCAGGGGTCAGGCTGGAGGGGGGGAAGCTTGGTGAGGACCCAGGAGCGCAGCAGCTCCACCTCGGGTTGACACAGCTGGTGGTGGAGCCCCGGGAAGGAATGGAAGGTGCTGGCCATGCCAGCCTTCTTCAGCAGTGCTGCCGTGTCCTCTCCCCATTGGTGCAGGACCAGGTCGTCGCTGGTCCCGTGACACTGCAGGAGCTCGGGGAGGCCGCCGCCCACCCTCGCCCTCTCTTCCACCGCCTGCGGGGTTGGGGGAGAGACGCATCGCCTCAGCATGGAGTTTGTGGAAAAACTGTGAATCTCCATGCACGTACTTGTTATGCTCTCAGGCAGAATCGGCACACCTAAGTCATTTTTTGACCAATGATATCGGTACGGGATGTTTTAGTGAAGCCATGAGAGGTAAACCGGGATTGGTATGGTGCCTTAAGCATCCTGCTCAGGGAAGCCAGCCGATTGGCTGCGGATATTGGGGTTCAAAGACCCTAACCCCCAGACTATCCTACACGGATTAACAGCTCGAAACCCTTTGAAATCGCCATATCGTCACACGCGACTGTACCTTATACGCAACAGAATCCTTGTTCAGGAAGCTGGACAGGGCAAAAACTCCCGCCACCTCGGGATGGTAGCGACAAGCTAGGTGTAGCGCCATGGCTCCACCCATCGAAAAGCCCCCTTCCAGGAGCAGAGAAGGAAACACACACACACACACACACACACACACACACACACACACACACACACACACACACACACACACACACACACACACACACACACACACACACACACACACACACACACACACACACAGAAATGAGTTATCAAAATATTCACATAGCAGCAAAGTGTTTGCCAGGGGGAAAAAAATGACACATTCTCATTTTCATACCATGCAAAGGGTATCGTTTCGAAAACGCTCGCTCATGGCAGTCAGGGCTTTTCGGAACGGAAAATTCTCATCCCTCCCTTGAAAAAACTATTAAGATGAATAGGACTCGGTGGTTCCACCTCATCAGCCTTTTTATTTTTTTGGTCTCCTGGATGATCCACCCGGTTCATGAGCCTGTCCTTAATCTCACACTGCTGGGCACATCTGTGCACATCTGTGCACATGGCGTACCCATCATCCTCCCTGTCAGCCGGGGCACGGGAGGGAATGAGGGGAGGGAGGGGTTCACAAAAAACAAAACATCCCCGATTTATCTCTCGTCCCCTCGTGCTCCATCACACGAAATCTCCAGTCCTTGGGCAACATCCACTTTGTTGTTTGGCGGCGGCCATCCAAACATATTTGTGTGACACGTTTGTATACCATGTATGGCCCAACGTGTCTCGCAAGAGGAGAGGGTGGAGAGGGTGGGGAGGGTGGGGAGGGTGGAGAGGGTGGGGAGGGTGGAGAGGGTGGAGAGGGTGGAGAGGGTGGGGTTGGGGGGGAGGGGGGGGGGGGTTCCTGACTGCACTCAGGAGTTCAGTCAGGAACCTGGACACGTGAGCCCGAGGCAAGTTTGTTTGAATAAAATACAAAATACCAAACTTTTTCCACGGAAGGTTCTGGCACTTGTCAGTCCAACATGAGCGGGGCGAAGCGGACCCCCGCTTAAAGGGGAGCCGTGTTTCTCTGGGTATCAGCGGTGACTCAAATGAGTATTTATAGTTAATGAGAATATGTTCTGATTTAGTATGATAGTATTTCAGCATATTTCTCCCTCTTGAGCATGTGTTTTTCAAATCACTTTTCTCAGGAGCTGAGCTCTTCTGGGCTTTTCTGGTCCGAGTCTTTAACACAATACCGCCTACTATTCTACTAGCGTGCCTTGAGATGTTTCATGGCATGTAGGCTAACCACCCACTACTCTTAAGTGGTCTCCTTTCAGTGTATGACAATCATTTATACTTTCATATTAACATTAAAAGCACATGATGGCCTCCCACATGTTCCTTGTGGGAAACCTCTACCTTGGTTCGGACAAATTATTTATTGCGGTTGATCCAAGACGTTCCATTTGGTTGTTATTTATACGCCAACCCAAGTATTCAGGGTAAAAGCTTTTTCCCAACCTGACAATTCCCTTGCAATACCTTTTATTTTTTTACATTTGGAAGCATATAAAAGCACACAGTAACCCGATGACTTGCATTCTTCATTTTATATCATGAGACAGGGGAGGCAAGAACTCCAAGGCTACAATGGATTAGGGTATGTTTGACTGTGTGTGTGTGTGTGTGTGTGTGTGTGTGTGTGTGTGTGTGTGTGTGTGTGTGTGTGTGTGTGTGTGTGTGTGTGTGTGTGTGTGTGTGTGTGTGCAAAATAGGGCTTGCGTGTGTGTGTGTGTGCGTGCATGTGATTGTGTGTGTGTGTGTGTGTGTGTGTGTGTGTGCCTGCGTGTGTGTAGTAGGGAGGACAGGAACACGAGTGGGAAAATGCTATTTCAGAGATGAAATGAAACCAAGCTCAAGAGAAGGGTATGAGATCAAGATTGGAGTTCAACAAAAGGGGAGGAAAGGAAATAAAGAGACACGGAGAGGGAACAATACACGGCTGACTAACTACACAATGACCCAAACAATTGAACTAATCCTATCCCACATCGTTCTGTATTGACAACACAAATCCACTGGTTACCTATTATCATCCTGTGCTTGGGCACCCCGGCCTTCACCTCCTCCTCTATGACTCGGCCCAGCGCGCCACACACGGCGTTCACTGACTCCAGGTGCTCTGGAGAATCCCTGGAGATCTTGTGGCGGTCGAACCACACGGTGGACAACGCCCCCCTCATGGGCGTGTACGGCCTGAGCGGGGTCACAAGCGCCACGGGAAAAGAACAGTACGACACCGACATGATTATTAGGGCCGGCCAATCAGGCCGCATCCCGGGACGATAGAAAAATCTGTATCGATGAATGATGGTTGAAATTATTTCCCAGCATTATTGAAACACAGGTATTACCGTATAGTTACTTAAATTGCTTCCCAATTCAAAACCCGGAGAAAGTAACTTTATTGCAATGACTATCAACTTTTCGCGTTGTCACTAAAATCATCAAAGTGTTTAAACTAAATTAGCTTTCATGCTCGTGGGGGTGGGGTACCGGTTGTAGCCTACCTTGCGGGGGCCGTGGGATACACAACCCTGATGTGGCCAAATGCCAGATCAGGCACCGCAACATCTCGAACCCAGCCTCGCAGTCCCTGTCCAGTGTCACCTGCAAATTCGAGCAGAGACCACAAGGACCACAATTATAAGCGTAAATTTATGGTTATGTGTGACCATAAAAATGTTTTCTTTTTTTATAATTGCTAGGTTAAATGATGAAGACATATACCCATAATATATTCACATAATAGTCATATTTACAGTAAAATAGTATGCCTCCTACGTTTTGTTTGCCTGCCACGTCAAAAATAATTCCAAAGTACAGAAAGACCCTTTGACTTTACTATCCTAGTATTTACTATACTAGTTGTGTTAAAATTTATTCAATGACACATTTGTGACTTGTTTTGGTATAGCTAAACGTGCAATATGAATCAAAGAAGGACCATGATGTTGCTATTTCTCTGAAGATGATTTTATTGTAATGTATCTAGGTATGTCAACACGTGAGCGTCCGTTTCCAGTTCACCAGAGAAGATCCACTCCGTAATTTAAGCGCATGTCAGCTGATCAGGTCACTGTATGCAGGACTGGTATGTTTACATCACAGTCCGTAGCTTGACCAAAACGCGGAGCAAACGGTACATAAGAAACGAGGCCGATTGTTAACTATTGTTAACCATGCATAGTAATTGTATAAACACCTGATCCATGCAGGAAGATAATAGACGCAGAATGTTTTCCTGTTGGAGAAACCACACATCTCTGAAGTTTCTGCGCGGCAGCCATGACAGCTTGTGAGCCTCATGCGAGATTTTACACGTGACGTCACACGGACGAAGACTCGCGATATGACAACTAACCTTATATTTTAACCTTACATCGGGTTAATCATTAATAAAAAATCACGAGGATAACAAGAAACGAAGAACAATATTGACTTGTAATTATGAAAGGTATATCTACATTGGTATGTATGTAATACATACAAATTGCAATGATTGAACTTAAAACTATTATAAAAAATAAGTAATAGCAGGATATTGAGGCTAAAGCACTTCAGCAGTATTGGAAAAACACACTTTAAAGGGATCTGGAACGCTCTTTAAAAATGTGGCATGGATTTAGCATTTTTTTCTCTCCGTTTTATGCTGGCATTAAGAGATCAGGGAAGATTGGTACACCTGCTTTGCACTCCAGAATAAAAAACAAAAAGAGACAGCTTACTTCACAAACCCTAAAATAAGTAATTGAAGTTTGCGGGATTTATGTTTTGTATCGTGACAATTCTGAAGAAATCTAAATTTCTGAGAACGGAAGGCAACAGAGAACGCAGAATGGAAAAGAAAATCCTTGTGGTTGGTAGAGAGGTCATATTTTGAGAGGGTATGATGCATGGAGAGGACCTGGGGGAGATGAGGTGCTCTTGGTCTGGCAGAGGGTCTCAGGGCTGGTTGTTATGGGCGGTAAACAGGCTCTGTGTGGTGACCAACAGACAGTAGCTGTAGAGGGGCTGATCAATCAGACCATGATTCTTTCTGCAGCCCACACCAAGTCTGTACACACAATTCCACAGTGCATAGGACTACCAGACACACACACATGTACACGCACACACATGCAAGCACATACACACTTACGCACACACACACACACACACACACACACACACACATACACACACACACACACACACACACACACACACACACACACACACACACACACACACACACACACACACACACACACACACACACACACACACACACACACACATTCGTACACACTCACACGAGAGAGAAAGAGAAATGAAGACAGACATGTAAACAGATATTTCACAGGGCAGAAGAGGCTGAATTGTCTCCATATAGGATTATGACATCTCAGGCTTTTTCTCTCAAATTCTCCCGAAGCGGAACGCTAAAAGGATGATGAAGGGCCAGAGTACAATCATTGATATACTTATTTCCACCTTCGTATTGGTGGAAAGGCTTCATTATTATTATTGAAGAATTTCTGTTTATCATGAACCTTTCCCATTTTTATGATCAAGCTGTTGGAGGGATCATGGAGCTGGCCTGAGTTTAGAAGGAGGTTCAGTATTAGCTTGTGGAGGCCACAGGAGCCCGTGATCACAAAGTGCCAGTGGGGGGGCATAGAGAGTTGAACTAACCCGCTGCTACCTCACCATATCACAGTTGACTCCAACCTATGTTATAGTATGTAGCCTTGGCTGTTCCCTGCTCTGCTTTTATGGCCTCACATCAAAGCCCCGCTCGCTACAGTCTTGCCAGAGAGCACCACATAACTCAGCCAACATGAAAGAGCGGCCAACTGTAAATTTATATGGAGAGAAAAGCAAAGTAAACACGCTGAACCCTCAACACACCAGATAATGGAGAAGCACTGCCCTGCTTCTCTCTTCCCGGTGCTCTCTCCGTGACGCCGTTGGCGGCTTGTTATGCTTTCCTTTAATAAAAAAGAGAAAAATCTTACGATGTGTTATTGTGTAGGTTATTTATAACTTGTTATACCTACAGGTTTGGGGTGAACAGGAATGCTCGCACAAAGCTATGGAATTTTCCCAGTGAATAAGTCCCACGGTAGTGGGTGGACTTTGATGTGGATGAATGTATTCTCTGTTCTATCTGTGAGTGGGAAATTGAGAAGCTTGCATGTTAGCAGAAGGTCAACAGAAAGTGTGTCCTGTTACTGTACCGTTTTACTTCATTAACACAAAACGGCCTCTTGGGTCAGATGGAGTAAGGCGTATACCGGTCCCTCTCGTGGTTAAAGAAACAAAAGACATAATTATTCTATGTTGCTCCTGCTCCATATTAATCTCTCGTCCTTGGAACACTGCGGCCTCTGTGTAAGTGGACCTGTCATAAATGTGATGAAAATCAGGTTGTTGCTTTCCCCCCCCCCCCCCCCCCTTGCTTTTCTTTCTCGCTCTAAAGATGCGGTCCAAGGAAAGTTTTTCTTCACGGTTCAGAAGGCCTGCGGGTCAGCCGTGGGTTAGAGAAAGGTAAGTGCTCTTGGGGGCAGAAGGGTCTTCCCATTGCTCCGGGGAAACACCTGCTGCTCCCGGGGCCTCCGCTTCAAAACCATAACCCAGGGCTTCTGTGGCTCTCCCAACGACGGACAGGTTTCCATTACACAGGAAGAAAAAAGAAACTCCAGGGAGGTGAAGCAGTGTTTTGGAGCGGCGAGCGGTCACAATTTGCACCCGCTGCCAAGTTCCAGCAGTATTTTTGGAAAATGAAGGGGGAGAATGGAGCCAGTCGTCACATGGTTTTGCACGACACAGGGCTTCACCGGAGGGGATGTTGGACGAACGACGGCCCGTTGGAACGGATCCTCTGCTCTTTGTTTGGACGGGCCTGTCACAGAGAACGACTGGGAAGTAGGAATTTGTGAAAGTATGAAGGAGAGGGAACCAAGTCAAGGAACTGATGCAACAAACACCCCTTTAACTTGTCTTGCGTTTGTGTAAGAAGCACAGCCTGACCGTGACCTTCAAATGTATATGTTGTACAGGCACAAGGCTTGGAGACGTGGGAATGATTTCAGGACACATAACTGCAGAAAGACTCTGATATTTGGTGAAATCTAATATCCTTGGCTTAAAGCGGGATTAGTTTCTGATGTAATTAGCTCTCTCTCTCTGTGTCTTTCTCTGTGCAGAAAAGAACCCCATCTGTTCCCACATCACTGGTGCCACGAGAGTCCACCCCAAAGGTCCCCTCTGTTGTCTCAGACCCCCTCAACTGGCCTCCCGAGCCCCTTTGAAACCAAACACACGCAAATGACAAGGGTTATTATGTTTTTTTTCAACAACGGGTAAAACTAAAGACCAGGAAATATGAATGATCAAGGCCTTCGTGTGTCACACGACACCCGGTGAAGAAATGTACTGTTAATCTGGCTTTTCAGCTATTCGCTGCCAGCCAAAGGAACAGCACACCAGCAGTACATTTTGATCTCATTCAAGCTATGCAATCCTATATGCTTGACATTTCCATAGCCCCTCAGCACAATATAATACATTTCTATACCTTTCTCTCTTTTTCTGTGTGTCCAGAACGTGTGTTTGTGTGTGCGTGTTATGTGTCTGTGAGTGTGTGTGTGTGTGTGTGGGTGTGTGTGTGTGTGTGTGTATGTGTGTGTGTGTGTGTGTGTGTGTGTGTGTGTGTGTGTGTGAGTGTGTGTGTGTGTGTGTGAGTGTGTGTGTGTGTGTGTGTGTGTGTGTGTGTGGAGTGTGTGTGTGTGCATACATGTGATTATGTGTGTGTATGAGTGCGTGTGTGTGTGTGTGTGTGTGTGTGTGTGTGTGTGTGTGTGTGTGTGTGTGTGTGTGTGTGTGTGTGTGTGTGTGTGTGTGTGTGTGTGTGTGAGTGTGTGTGTGTGCATACATGTGATTATGTGTGCGTATGAGTGTGTGTGTGTGTGTGTGTGTGTGTGTGTGTGTGTGTGTGTGTGTGTGTGTGTGTGTGTGTGTGTGTGTGTGTGTGTGTGTGTGTGTGTGTGTGTGTGTGTGTGTTTTTGGAGGGGTCACAGAGGTTGTCACCCATTCAGGTACATCGGCACCATCTGGTTGGCTATCACTTTCCCACCTGTCAGCAGAGCTGCCAGAGCAGACTTCCAGAATGACATCGCAGACTCGCCGCTGCTCCCCGGGATCCGTCCACATCCGCCCCGGGATTCTATTCCTGTCGCCGCCGGCAGGCAGAGTGAGTAGCAAAAGTGAGGCAGGGAATCTCACAGGGGGGACATATACAGTAGAAGGGGCCCCCATGGTACCCCCTTCTCTGTAGTCCTACTCACCCGCCCATCCACCCCCCTCCACCCACACAGCCTTTATGCAACAGGAGTGGATTGATTTCAAAGACAGAAAGAGTGATTGGTGGAATGAATGAGGAGGGTGTGCAGACAGAGGGAGAGACGGAGAGGCAGAGAAAGAGAGAGAGAGAGAGAGAGAGAGAGAGAGAAGAGAGAGAGAGAGAGAGAGAGAGAGAGGGAGAGAGAGAGGGAGAATGAGAATGAGAGAGAGAATGAGAGAGAGAATGAGAGAGAGAGATGAGAGGAGAGAGAGAGAGAGAGAGAGAGAGAGAGAGAGAGGGAGAATGAGAGAGAGAATGAGATGAGAGATGAGAGAGAGAGAGAGAGAGAAGAGAGAGAGAGAGAGAGAGAGAGAGAGAGAGAGAGAGAGAGAGTACATAAGTGAGTGACAAGGGAGAAT
>NC_082392.1:16724429-16751238 GCF_031168955.1 Gadus macrocephalus | reverse complement strand
AAGTGGGTGCTTCAATTGTGGCTCCGATATACTTAAAAATACACAGAACAGATTCAAACAACAAAACACACAAACTTCACTTGCTCCACATTTGCTTTGAGTTAACAGGCGATTGCACGAAACACAACATGACATAGCCATCTCTAGGGGATGTTTTGTCCCACAAACAAATGACTTGTTGTGGTGTTGTGATTGGGAGGAACAGGGCACACCCGCGAGTGTTTCACGGTAGATGCACAAACATACATGTGTTGTTTACGTGTGTCATATGTTTAACAGAGCTCTTCCACAAACCAACACAAATGGGCTCAGTTTATTCACAATGGGCAGCCAACCAGCAAGAAAGCATCGCTTGCCATAGCCTTAATCTCCAGTCTCTCAGGTGAAACTTTCCTTTGTACAAGATAACCTGTAGGAATGCCCCAGGAATACAAAGTTTGGGATGGCCCATCGGGTGGCAGATTTTCGGTGCCTGTGCTATTTGGCTGATTGATGCGAATCGAAGGGCGTAACGGACAGTTGAATGGACCAATGTCTGGCTGCTGTCATGAATCAGAGGGCAAGCGGATGGGAGGGAGCTCCAGCGGTAACAGCGACGCATAAGGTCGGGCTAGCTGTGACCAGCCCTAACCCTCCTTCACGCAGGGGCACAACGGGTACACATGAATGGGCCTTTCACCGTGTCAAGGTTGCCTTAATACAACATGCAAACCCCCAAGCACTTATAATGAGTGAGGCGGCCACACGTAACTCGGTGTTGACATTAAACTGAGGAGGCACGCAGTCAAACATATACACGACACGTACACACAAGCATACACGCACCGACTCACACACAACGTACGCATCAGCTACATGAGCTTCCTGGGGCTTTCCTTGACCATCCCTTCATGGCATTATCGAATGCTTCCTGTGGCGTCTTTAAATACCAAATTACAGGCCATTCTTCGACTTTTGTGTTTCGTGCCAAAGAAGAAGAGTCCCTGCTTGGCACGCGGCGACCGCAGGAATGCAACTGCAGATCGCCAGGCACGTCACTCACCCTCCCAAAACAGATACTGAGGTATGGGACATGTAATGAGAGAAGATGAGTAGACAACAGTCTGCTGTTGCTGCTGCTCCTGCTGCCTGGGCAGCAGGGTGCTGTCAGTGGCTCTGAGGATGCTGAAGTATCACATGGCATCACAGTTGGAGTAAACCGGTGTTTCGCTGCTGTACTCTCAAAAAGATATGTGGCCCAGTTACCCTTAAAATAAATAATGACCAAAGGAATCGTAAATAAGATGTAATGTTATGAGGTGAGGAATTGTTGCGGTTTGCTCTGTTTTAATATAAATCAAATTAAAAGCACAACGCAACATGTGCTTCAAATTAACTTTAAACGGCTAAATAAATAGCAAGTGAATATCCTGCTTTTTCCTGTGTTCCCTCTCTATTACAGCTGAACCCTGTCTAATGGTCTCTAAAAGGCTAACCAAACAGGCTCATGCGTGAGTTTTCACAAGACGTTTACTGTGGTCCGAACCCAATGTCAGGGTCAATGCACTGATAACAAATCAAGGCTTTGCATCTGGGTGTAGTGTGTGTGTGTGTGTGTGTGTGTGTGTGTGTGTGTGTGTGTGTGTGTGTGTGTGTGTGTGTGTGTGTGTGTGTGTGTGTGTGTGTGTGTGTGTGTATTTGGGGGTCGGTGTCATTGTGTGTATGCATGCAGATTTGTGTGGTTGTGTGTGTGAGTGTGTATAGGGAGAGTGGGGGTGCATGTGTGTGTGTGTGTGTGTGTGTGTGTGTGTGTAGGTGTGGTTGTGTGTGGGATTTTGTGTGGTTTAGTGTATGTATTGGGGAGGGGGATGGCTGCATGTGTGTGTGTGTGTGTGTGTGTGTGTGTGTGTGTGTGTGTGTGTGTGTGTGTGTGTGTGTGTGTGTGTGTGTAGGTGTGGGATTTTGTGTGGTTTAGTGTATGTATTGGGGAGGGGGATGGCTGCATGCGTGTGTGTGTGTGTGTGTGTGTGTGTGTGTGTGTGTGTGTGTGTGTGTGTGTGTGTGTGTGTGTGTGTGTGTGTGTGTGCAAAGCAGTCCAAGCTCAAGCTCAGGATGCATAAATTAGATGCCATGCTCAATTAACAATGATTCAACAATTACAGGAAATAATGTAATTGTTTTGAATTGTTATCGGGGGGGAAACCTGCTTTCAATGAGACATGCTGACTGGGGCTCTGTGGAGCTCAATGTATGCAACACTTTTTCACATTCACATGTCGGGATAACAAGCGCCTTGCTATAGGTTACTCTGATACCACGCTTGAATTCAAACACAAAGTAAGAGACGACTTGGACTGTGTACATAATAGAAGGTAATAAAAACATTATATTAACCACACTCACGCACACATACACACACACACCACAGGGTCACTGTGTTCATCCGCTACAAATAGGCCTGCCGACCAGGGAAAACTACACCTCAGCAGGGACTTACACTATAACTCGTTGGGGGTTGAGCCGACCTGGTACACTCTGCTTCTCTGCACTAATCATCCAAACAGGGGATCATTGTACAGGACGACCCCCCCCCCCTTTTATAGCCGCGACATAGGTAGGTGTGCCATAGGTACACTGAGACACCACATAAGGACCCTAGTGAGAGAAAAGGTTTGAGAAGGAGGAGGGGGGAAGTTAGGAGAGGGAGATAGGGAGGAGGAGGAGGAGGAGGAGGGAGATAGGGAGGGAGAGAGGAGAAGGAGGAGGGGGGAAGGCAGGAGAGGGAGATAGAGAGGAGGAGGAGGGAGATAGGGAGGGAGAGAGGAGAAGGAGGAGGAGGAGGGAGATAGGGAGGAGGTGGAGGAGGAGGGAGATAGGGAGGAGGAGGAGGGAGATAGGAGGGAGAGAGAAGAAGGAGGAGGAGGAGGGAGATAGGGAGGAGGAGGAGGGAGATAGGAGGGAGGGAGAAGAAGGAGGAGGGGGGAAAGGCAGGAGAGGGAGATAGAGAGGAGGAGGAGGGAGATAGGGAGGGAGAGAGGAGGAGGAAGAGGGAGAGAGAAGGGAGGAGGAGGAGGAGGAGGAGGGAGATGGGGAGGGAGAGAGGAGAAGGAGGAGGAGGAAGAGGGAGAGAGGAGGTTGATGGGGAGAGAGAGAGGAGAAGGAGGAGGAGGAGGAGGAGGGAGTTAGGGGGGGAGAGAGGAGAAGGAAGAGGGAGAGAGGAGGGGTAAGGGAGGAGGGAGATGTGGAGGGAGAGAGGAGAAGGAGGAGGATGAGGAGGAAGAGGGAGAGAGGAGGAGGTTGATGGGGAGAGAGAGGAGAAGGAGGAGGAGGAGGGAGTTAGGGGGGGAAGTGAGGAGGAGGCGGCGGGAGTTAGAGGAAGAGGAGGGGGGAGAGGAGGGAAAAGGTAGGGATTAAGAGGCGGGACATAGGGAGTAAGAATCGAGGAGAAGGGAGGGAGGGGGGAGGAGAAGCAGAGGAAGGTGGGGAAGAGGTAGATGGAATAAGAAGGAGGAGGGAGGAAAAGGGAGAGAGGGGATTGAAGAGGATCAGGGAGGAGGGAGAGGGGGAGGAAGAGTAGATGTTGGAGGAGAAGGGAGAGAGAGGAAGATGAAGATGGGCTGCAGGAGGAGGAGGCGTTAGTTAGTGCAGTTGAATGAGTTACAGACAGAGGTAGAGAACCACAAGAAGTGGGAGAGGGGGAAAAATGATCTCTCGCTCTTCCACTCCCCGAGCTGCCACTCACTGCCTGGTGGCAGCAGGTCTTGGACTGGAATTTTCCATGGAGCAAGTGTCAGAGCAGCGAGGGGCAATACAGTACAGAGCGCCTGGTTCGCGAGCAGCCATGAACAATGCCTTCCAGCCTGCCTGATTTAAATGGTGCTCGGTGTGCTCCTGCCAACCAGAGCCTGTCTCTAGGTCATCCTGCTCCAGCCCCCCTCCCCCCCTTCTGCACACACACACACAGGCACACACATGCACACACATGCACACACACACACACACACACACACACACGCACGCACACAGACACCCCTCGGCCCTTGCACACATTGTTGTGTGGGTGCTATTGCCGCTGTGCACCACAGTGCTGCCACAGAGGACTTCCTGGCGCCCCACCAAATAAGGTCGGTACCCATGTGTGTGTGTGTGTGTGTGTGTGTGTGTGTGTGTGTGTGTGTGTGTGTGTGTGTGTGTGTGTGTGTGTGTGTGTGTGTGTGTGTGTGTGTGTGTGTGTGTGTGTGCATGTGTTGGTGTGTGTAAGTGTGGGAGTGAGAGATTGTACATGTGCATTAACTGGCAAGGGTATACATTTTCGCACTGACTGGAGAAGAAAAATAGGCAAACTCATAGTGTCCCTCTCTCCCTCCTTCTCGCTCTCTCCTCTTCTCTCCGTGGCTCTCTCTGCCTCCCCTCACTCTGACTTCTCCCTTGTCATCATACTCCAGGAGATCTAAAGAGTAGCGCTGGCTTCAGACCTTAAGATTAATAGGAATAAATTCTGCCCTTTTCCCTCTCTGGTTGTTGACTCAGTCTTATTTATTCCCCATAAATACTTTTCTGAAGGCACCTGGCCGAGCGCCAGATCTGGTCATATTCAGGCTATTTATACGGCAGACGCGGCCAAGCATAACAGTTAATGCTAAATACACCTCTGGGCATGTGAAATATGTGCTAATTTATTTTTCCTCCATACCATATATACTCATAGTGGTAATCGAAAATGGGGGGGGAAGTCTTGCCGGGTCAGCGATGGGGAAGTAGGATTTATTATCCAGATGATGCGTTTGCGGTCGGGCCTTTCTTCTTCTGCTCCTTTGATCTCCCCCCAAAAGAAGAGGGAGTTTTCCCATGCCAGTCTCCTCGACACAGGAGGAGTCCATCCACTGACGGACAGACCTGGTCGGGTCTAGAGCCGTGAGACTAGAACTGGACACGGAGGAAGATCGTACTTCTAGAACCTGAGCAAAATGTGCTTTGGTTTAAAAGTGCTTTTATGTTTTGTTTAGTGTCACCATCATGGCATCATCAGGTTCATCATTATGTTCACACATACAGGTGTTTACCACAAACTTAAACCTTATTTGGAAACTATTGTTACATTATTGATGTGCGCATGTTATTATGTTGTTATACGTTTGGGGCAATGACATCCACACACACGCTCGGACCTGACGCACACGAATGCACCCACACACACACACACCCACACACACACACACACACACACACACACACACACACACACACACACACACACACACACACACACACACACAGTGGGGGACAATTCGAACTAGGACCAGGATGTTTCAATGCAGTCTATGTGATCAACTGTTCCACAACAACTTAAAGCCATTAAGAAAGTTCAACTTTCTCCTTCAAGAAAAGGAGAAAAGATTGAATCAGGCGGACTGTTGTTTATGTATGACTGCTGAAGCACAGGCCAAACTGTTTGCTTTGTCATTTTCCGTAAACTGATCCCAGAAAGAATGGAATGCGTTTTCCCCCCCGAGCAAAAAAATAAAAACACACATACACACATACAAAACAAAAGCACGTGATGGCCTTTCAAATTCATTATTTGGGCTTGTACATCGGGCAGCTATTTTTGTGTGCAAAATCAACAACCACCAACCCCACTTACTCTCGGTCGGGTACAGGGACAGCATGTCGATCTTGTGCACCTCCTTGGCGTAGTACTCCTCCTCGCTCCGTTGGCGCTCACAGGTCGCGGCACGCTCGTTGGCCTTCTCCTGCAGCAGGTCCCTCGTGCTGTTGTAGATGGCCACGATGTCGCGGGAAACCTCCTCCGGCGCTGGGAAATCCTCCGGGGGGGTCGTGAGCTTGAGTTTGCTCAGGATCTGTCCCCGGATGGCTTCTATTCGCTTCTTCATGAATTGATCCATGTCCAGCGTGCTGCACGTGGATAACGTGAGCGCCACAGTGGCTAAATCCAGAGTGAGGAGAAGGCTGAGGAGAGAGAAGTTCATCTTCACGGACGGGGTTCTTCGGAAGCCCCCTTTTAAGAGTCTTTAACAAAAAAAGTATACTTCAATAGAAAATACGCACAAAAGGGGCGAATAGGCGTTATCTGCACGTTTCAAAAAGGTTTACATTCGCCACCGCGTAGTTTCCATAAAAACGAGTATTATTTCTTTCAGCTTTCAGTTATTTTGAAATGTTGGCCTACCTGAAAAATCCATATAGCAGTCTCGGAGCGAAAATCCGTTATTCGGTCTGCGCGTATCGCAGGAATCTAGTATTCCCAGTTTAGAGTAAACGGGTGCGCTGCGTGCGTAAAGGTGCAGACAGATCTTGAAATGTGCCCGCCAATGTCACAGTACTCTGAGAAAAAACAACGTTCAATAAGTTTCGTACGTACGGAATAAAGACAACTAGTATTTACAGCTGAGCAGTACAGACGTGTAGCCTGCGGGATCGCACACACCTTCACCGCATCAGAGTGCTGCTGACTTTTCCAACGGTGCCCTTTTTTGCTCTCAATGCAAGCTGGGGTTTGACATCACCCTTGCAATCTTCAAGTGATGTACGAATCTGTCCATTGTGTTTTCCAAAGAAATATCAGAATCCTCTTCAAATAAATACATACACGTCAGCCCTGGCGTTTGAGGGGAATTCTCAATATATAAACTCGTGCGTAATTTGGCCAACTCTATATATTAAGGGGGGAAATGGTAAAAAGAGAAAAAAGATTTTAGGATTTAAAAACACGTAGCCTGTTTCACCGACCTAGAAGAAACAATCTGTGTTTACCTTTGATGCCGCAGCAGAACTTTTCACGAGTATTCCCTCACCCCATCTAGTTGTGGAAAAGTTGAGAAATGAGTTGCACTTCTTTGCGCGCATCAGCGGAGATTTATAGTGGACTTATTTCATCACGTGCTCCTCCTGTTCCAACTAAGCCTGTGGTCACTGCGTTCTATAACCAGAGACTCCTTCAAAACCGAGTGACGGTGCGACGTATAGTAAATATGAGTGCGCACTGTGCCCATGGGATAGTGCAACGGGTAATGATCCGTGGGCGCCCCGCTCTATGACGCAGGGTCCTAAAGCCGTCTCTCATTCTAGAAAACCAAGGCAAGGATAAATACTGTGTGGGTTTATAATATAGTATATTGTTAAATGTTGTCTATCTGAAACAGGTTAGTCAGCTGCTGGTGCCTCAATGTTGTTTTTTATCCATCCCTGGTTGCAAGAAAGATTTATAAACAAATACTTTGTTAAAATCCTTAAAGACAAATCACACAATATAAACATTGCTGGCAGTTGGGGAGCCTATAATGTTCATATCAATGTGTAATGTGCTAGTGTTCATTGTTTAATATAAAAACATGCTTTTCAAACCCCCCATGGGATAGGTGCACTGTGGTGCTGAGATCACTGTCTACCTGTTCGTGAACATGGCTGGTAAAATGAACCAGAATGAACCGCCATCTGGTGTGTCAATATAAAATGCTAATGTTCCAGCAAACTTTCCAGGATGGTCATTCAAAAGTAGCAGGTGGGGAAAATCAAATTTAGCACTGTGAAATGCCTTTCAAACATTGATGCCCAATTTAATAGATGTGTTGGGCCGTGCACAATCGTTTTTGAAACGCCTTGTTTGATTTGTGGTTAATACGAAAATGGCAAGGCATTCACATGATTTAGACCCTGCTGTTGGAGGAATGCGTTTCAGACCCTGAAAGTTTAAATGGTAGGGAGATCAACAATTATCTGTGTCAAACATCATCAACTTTTTGTCCTAGACAGGGTGACAGAAACCATGAAAGGCAGTGCCGTTTCCTATCCATTCATGCATCCTTCAAGAGTGACTGCCTGGTAAGGTACACTGCGATACATAGCAGAAATAAAAGCATACTTTCTAAAAATAACTGTTTGCAAGGGCCTTGTTCCTCCACTATGCCCATACCATCCAGAATTAGCAATTCATCAACAGTGACAGGTCTTGAGCGGCCAGCACCACATCGAGCCTGCTTGGTGTAAACCAGATGTCACTAAATCAGAAACTGCAGACAGATGTGAAGCCTGCCGAGGTGCGTGTGTGTGCGTTTAAAGGCGTTCATTGGTGTCCAGAGATGATAAATCCTCCGTTATGTCAGTTCTGCACCCGCTCGGCCAAAAACACCTGCTCACCTCAAACCTCTGCGACAACACACCTGTAGATGTGATGTGCTCTGAAGAGCCATGCACCTGTGCAGGCAGCATGAGAGTGGCAGAAGCACCTGGGTGGAGAGCTTGCGACGGACGCCATCTGTGCTGCTGAGGAGGTGATCTGCTTGGGGCTATATGATCCTTTCGGGTCACAGGTACACATTAGGGTGACCCAGGTAGAGCAGATATAAAGTGCAAAGTCAGGATTGGAAGGAGCGACAAAAGAGAGAAGGAAGCGGAGACCGGCGCTCCCATGACACTAGCAGCACACGGTACAGCTGATTCAGAGAGGGACCGTTCCGGGGAGATCGTTTCACCCGGCAGTGTGGCGACAAGGCCCCTAGACATGAAGCACGGTGTCAGCAGCTCTCTGGTCATCAGCGGAATCTGAGCTGCAGTCAGTCTCAGGAAGAGGCAGAGAGCCTTTCTTAACAGTAACTAAAGTGACTAATGGATCGATTTCAAAACATATACACACAATCAAGTCAGAAGACGGAGCACATAGTGAATACAGTTCAAGTCCAACTGGCTGTTTATTCAAACGTTATTAAAAAAAAAACTTATTTACAGGAATAAAATAGGACACGGATGTAGCACAGGTCATACAGCTCCAAGAATGAGACAGTTAAGTTATGTCGTCTGAACACGAGCACCGGCTTCGAGTCAACAAAGCGAAAGCTTCATTTGACCCATGGGGGAAAACAGAAGAGTGTTAACCCTGTTCTCCACAACCTCAGGGACGAAGGACCTCAACGCCAATCCTCCACCCCCACCCCCATTCATCCAAGGCCCAGTGTCATTAGGAACGTGTTTGTAGAGGGCATCAGTCCGAATCGCTGTCCTCTGCGCCCTCCTCGGATTTCGGTTGTTCCTCCTCTCCGTCGCTCTGTTTATCCCAGTCTTTCATTTTAGCCCCCATCATGAAGTCGTCTCTGAGGACACTCCAGGACGGCTTCTCGGCAGCAGCCTGTAACCCCAAAGAGTTAATTCAACACATGAATAGAATACTGTGAATGACTGCATGACTGCATCCAACATTGATTCTCCTCAGGATAACCTCTGCTTTAGAGCCATGTGATGGGACATTACAGACGAAGTCCAACTCTGGACCGTTTCACTATCTTTAAAAAATAACTCAACAGTGCCACCACATGGATAGACAGCACAATTACACCAATACTGTGCAAAGTTTGGCCCCTCTGGTAATCATGGTTACGATTTGCTTAGCTTACTATGGTGTACCGCCGTCGTAAGCTAACAATTTTTAAAAGTATTCACCTACTGACCTTGAGCCACCACAACCAATACAAACTCAAAGTAATTTCATACTTCTTGTCATTGCCCTTTCCCTCCAATAGATGTTAAAGGTCCCATGGCATGCCACCAGGTGTGGTGTGATTTGCCGTTACAGGCCGTTTTGGAAATCTGCCCCTTATGACATCACAGGTGGGCGTGTCCACCTAGATGTGTGCTGGATAGGTCAGTCTACCAGCCTACCCAGTGGACAGTTGGACAAGCCCACCTGTGATGTCATAAATGGCAGATTTCCAAAACGGCTTGTAGCGGCTAATCACACCACACCTGGTGGAATGCCATGGGACCTTTAAACAAAGTCAGTTAACTCTATTGTATAAATTTCCTAGAACATCGGTCTTAAGTGACAGCCAAGCAGATATACATAAAAAAAAATACATGCAAGGTTTCACATCGATGCCTTGCTGCAGCTGAACAAAGAAGTATTAGAAATAAATGGATTAAACAACAGGAAGAATGGATCCTGCAGGCAGAAACAGGATCATCATTCCTTGGGCATATACTTTGAGTCTTAATTAGGGTAGACCTGGCTGTTGCATTCATTATTACATTGTACTACCCTTTCACCCGAAAAAAAACATGTCATGGTAACCACATGTCATTGATGAAATGCAATCTATTAGGCAATATTGTACAAATGTAAGGTGTAAAGGTGCATATTAAACCAAAACATAAGTAAATATTAGACTCACCGTTTCTTTCTCAGCCTTCACCACTTTCACCGTGTCCTTCCCCCTCAGCACATCAATGAAGTCTTTCTTGGTGACCGAGGAGAGGAGCTTGGCCTTCTTCCTGTCAGATCCTCCGACCTCTTTCACCTTATCGTTCACAAGGTTCTGATGCTTCCGTACGGCGTTGAACAACTGCACTACACCTCTGGGGAAGAGAGTACAGAAAGACCTCTTATCAGAACATGTTTCATTGTTTCAGAAAAGCGATCAGCACACCAATTGTAAATCCTATGTGTTTGCGTTCGAACTCAAGCAGAGACCACTGCTAAAGGAGAACCAAATTTGTCACAGAACGACAATTGTTCATAGTTCGAAATATAAAAAGGCAGGTACCCACCTGGTAGCTGTTCTCTGAAAGGTCCTTTCAGCCTCCCGATCTGTTGCGATGTCAGGTTTTACCCTGAACATCATCTCCCACGTACGCTTCTTGTCCGTCTGTGGTAGGGAACCCAATTACAATCGTCAGTCTAAAAGCCAGAGTTCACTTGAAAGTCCTGAACTACCGAGTATTTGTTTATTTAAATCAAAACATGCCACTTTCATTCTTCTCATGGCACACACGCGGCTACCTTTTCTCTGATCTCCAGCTTTTCTTGTTTCTCCTTCACCTTCATCTTGTCCAACTCCTTGCTCTTCACCAGTATCGTTGGTTTGCTCGCTGGGGTTTTCTTCTGCAGGATCTTGGCCATTGCATCTGCCCACCCAGCGTTAGGGTTAGTGGGTTCTCCGTCAACCTCCTCGATTCCTTTATCTTCATCGTCTGCCTCATCTCCGTCACTAACTTTAATGTCCTCTTTATCATCTTTATCATCATCATCTTCTTCATCCTCATCGTCGTCATCATCCATGTCATTCATGTCATTTTCTCCGTCGACGCTTCCCTCATCAGCATCTCCATCAGAATCACTCTGGTCGCTGCTTTCATGGTCTTCCTCCTCCCCTGAGAGATTAGACACGTGTTAGTAGCAGTACTGCAGTACATATGTCTAGTACAACCACCCCCGTCCCTTCCAACATATTGGTTTACATCAAACAAATAAGTGAAAGAATCCGTGTAGATGACACACTACGTCTAGGGCAACATCAACGCGATGTCGTTATCTTGTGTTATTGTTATGTTAACTTACCGTAGGCGTTCTCGTCAACTCAAGTTAGAATACCAAGAACAGTCGCTGTGTTTATAATAACAACAATAACACTAACATAATGATAGCGGGTGGTTCCTCTGCCTGAGTTCCATCAGATTATCTAATTATTTAATACCAAATTAAAGTATGTTACTTACCAGATAACTCCACCGGGGTCTTCACGTGTGCTTTACTCGTAGCAGCCATCATTGTTCCGGAAATACGTCAGAGTGCAACAGGAAAAAGGTTCGACGAAGCAACCGCACGCATTCGGACGCAATCTAAGTAGTTCCGAATAGTTCCCTGGCCGAGGCCTTTGAAATTCTAATATCATTTTAGTATTGGGACATTGAGCAATATATAAGTATAGCCATATTTAGCAATATATTAGATTACAATTTTAATGGTGATTGTTATGAGTAAGGTTGAATACACAGAAGTAACAACAAATATTACAAAACTATATTAAGATATAGTTTAAGATAAATGCAACATAACTTAATGAAGAAGCAGAATCAGACAATTTATAAAGGGGGGAAATATATATATATTGGAAGAAAATATGCCATTTCTTTGTAGTTAATGTTCAGGTACTATTGTCAAAAATAAATGTTAATTAAATATTTAATATTATTATTTAATTTCATCATTCTGACTTACTAAGTAAAATTAAGTGAAACGTTTTAAGCGAATAAGGCCCATATTGGCAATTTATATAAAATTGCAAATTATCTGGGAATAGTACAACCGTGGAAATTTAAAATGATTCTGACTAAAATATCTGGTTAATCGTGTAATCCAACTTCAAGAAATGTGATTGCTCACATGATGTCTGATAAGCATAGTGATCAATGAGATTATTCAATCAGCATCAGTATCAGTCCGCTGTTAAGGAGGACAAAGGAAGGGAAACAGGTTGTGGGTGTGTCCCAAAAATGCCTTATGCCTACAAGGCTGGCCAACTGTCATTCTACAGTTCCCTGACACACAAGCAAGGGTTGTCGTCTGATAAAACGCTAGGAACGCAGTGCTTCTTCTCACTCCAGAGGAAATCAGGCGCTCTCTTCTCTCAGTTATTGTCCAAGGAATAAAATGGCTCGTTCAAAACTGCGTAAGTCATTTCCAGTTCCTCTTACCTTCTCAAATGCATTGCTCAGGGAACAGGCATAAGGTGTGAGGCAAAAAATAAATAGATATTGGCTTAACTTGAAAACAGTCAACCTTGTTCTTGCAATGACCTAAACATACAAATGTTTAGACATGTTCTCATTGTTATAATTAATTAGCAGTATATTTTCTAAAGTGGTCACAATCCCCTGCCTCTTCTCCAGATTAGTAACTCAATACAATAATGTATTCCAATAAAGCATTAAAGCCATGCGGCGAGAGTATGGCAATAGTTCACATGACAGCATTCAACTCTTATGCTGGTATATCCAGAACAACCTGTTCTTTGAGTTTCAAACCGCATGCCCTTCACGCACGGACGGCTCACATGGCTGTGTCACCCACCTGTGTCACCCTAGTAGTTCATTCGTGCACCTTTATAAGTCCTGTTCAAGCACTCTGCCACCGTGACCCCCTCTGATATCGACCAATGTTTTCCCGCTACCTTTCAGGAGCGAGGGAACCCTGGGTGCAGGCGGCCCTGGGCTTCGCGCTGGGGGCCGTGGCGGGCTGCGCGCTGGGAGCCACGGAGGATCCGGTGGACCGGACCATCGCGGTGATGACCTCGGAGGACTTCTTGAAGCCTGTGATGGACGAGGCTAGGACTGTGGGGCCCCTTGGCCTCGGCACCCTCTTGGGAGCCACGGCGTTGACCGCCTCCATGAGCTCCGTGGTGGCCGGCGTGATCCTCGCCGCCGCCACAGCCTCCGTGGTCCTGTCCAAGGGAAGCTGCTCCGTGACGAACGCCGAGTCCGTCGGCCTGTGGGTGTGGTCCGGAGTGGTTGGGGCGGCGGGGGCCACGCTCAGCGGGGCCACGCTCGGCATGGCCATCGAGTACATCGTGACGAACGTGGGCATGGTGGGACTCCTGATCGCCCTGAGCGTGTTCACGGTGCTGAAGCCGCCTCTGCACTACCTGTTCAATGTGATCTGGCAGCAGCGGGAGGTGTGCTGCGGTCTGGGGACGGCGGCGTTGGCCCGGGATAGGGACGAACGAGAGAGGGAGCTCAAAGAAGCGGAGCAGAGGGAGAGGGTGACAGTGAAGGTGGAGCGGAGGACCCAGGCGTTGGAGAAAGGCGTGAGGGCCAGGGAGAGGGAGCGCATGGCCAGTAAGGAGGAGGAGCTCCTGCAGAGTGAAAAGATGGAGAGAGAGAGGATAGAGAGAGAGGAGACAGAGATGGAACACAGAACCATCCAAGACTGGATCGACAGCGTCGTGGTTAAATACGTGGACTTCATCGCGTTCTCCGGATTGCCCATGACCCTCATCGCCATCGTTACATCGGTGTTTGGCATGAACGGCTACGGCGCTCACCAGTCTGTCCTCATAGTGCTTTTAGGTTTGGTGGTCGTCCTCTCCTACTCAATGATGAGGGTGTCCAGATTTAAGTTGTGGATGCTGGCGGGATGCATGGGAATGCTCGCCACCTTCGTCGTGGCTATGCTCACTTTACATGCAGAACAAGAGGTCCTCCTTGCCAACAGCAGGTTGCGAGCGGTGGGTAAGAACCTCTCCAGGGAAAGCCTCACCCCTACTATGAACCAAAAGGCCTCCCTCGAGGCCCTGAACACAGGCTTCTTCGTGGCCAAGCTGTGCCAGTTAGCATTAGGCGCGGCGGTCGGTGGGCCGTTGCTGCGGTGGGGGGCCGGAGAGGCCAAGATCATCGTAGGGGCGGCGGGATTGGCGGGAACTCTTATTGCTGTGGTGGAGGTCATAACCCCTGTGTTGGGGCAAGGGGGGAGGGCCGGAGCTCTGCTGGGGTCCGTGGGGGCAGCGGGAGTGTCCGTTGGGGCCGCGGCAGCCATGGCCGGGGCCTGGTCATCCTGGGCGGGGACGTCAGGAACCATATTTGGACTGGTGTTGGGAGCACTTATTATTGGGAAATGGCACATTGTAAACATTGGACTGCAGCTGCCTGTAGCCTACGTCTTTGCCATGACTAATCCATACTAAAGAGGACGCAGGTTTCGATGAACCCGTGAAGGAGTTCTATGAATTCCTTATTCAAATGCACTGTTATGTTTCGTGCAGCCACAGGACCTAAAAACAAATTCCTACCACTGAGCCACAAAAACAATAAAGTCAGGTAAACCATGCATTTCTTTTGGCGATTCCATTTCAAGAGTTTTGATCAAATAATGTAACACTAACATTTACAATAATAAAACAAAAATGTCTAATGTTTCAATAAATAAACATGCGAATACCTGTAACCAGTCATTATTTATAACGTGTATGCAACGCCTCAAAATGAATGTGTGCCATTAGTGAAAGAAAGGTGAACCTTTCAGCACGAGATGTTTAGGATTTTTACAGGACAGGTCCAGTTCGTACTGGACCCCTCAGCTGAAGGTATCGGCCGGTTGAACCAGTCAAACTAAATAATTAACCCCTGCAAAGCATACCATACTAGAAAAGATAAGTTAAAAATGCAGCCCAAATTAATACCTTATATATATTTAATATATACATTGTATATTTTTCATATATAATGTACTATTTCAACATTATTTTAACAATGTGCATTGTTACTACTCATTATACACTGTTCACCACAAGAGGCATCTGTACCCTAAATATTTCCCTGCTTTGGTATCACGTGACACAACAGACTCACATGATCATTGATCATACCTTGTCGAACAAGGAAGAGATTTACCATTCTGCCTGGGGGAAAAATTGTAGAAATGCTAATCGTATCTTAGCGAGACATCCAGATAACCAACAGCTAGTGAATCTGTCTCCATGTAAACAGGTAGGACAAGCTTGTTGTATGCAGCCTCAATACTTTACATATTTTTAAAGCATTACAGCAGTGACATCAGCTGTTACCGATGCATAGATCGAAACTGTATCACAGAGTAATCAAAGTTAAAATAATTATTGCAAATGTTGTATACTTTTTGAAGGCTAAATTCCTCTATGTGCGTGTATGCGTGTGCATTTAACTTGATTAACCTGATTTTCCCTTCAGGAATGGGGTATTTCCAAGTAGTATTCCTGCTGCTGGCCCTGATCCCAGGGAGCACAGGTTTAGACAATGGATTGCTGAGGACGCCCCCTATGGGGTGGATGGCATGGGAGCGCTTTCGCTGTGATATCGATTGTCGTAAGGACCCCACGAACTGCATCAGGTATCAATCATGTCAACATGCTCTCACGTAAAAACTTTATGGATATTGTGTTAATTAAAATGATAAGCCTTTTTTTAATTTATAATGATTAAATAGATTTGAATGATTCACAATTGATAAGGTAATCAAATAAGGATTTGCACTTTGGATCAAACTAATGGCACTCAATATAATAAGACAACAACGAGACTTGCAGTCCTCTTTCCTGTCATACAGAAAGAAGAAACACTTATCTAAGCACAGATCATAGATTAAGGTAGATTTAGCTGCACCTATAACATACCATTCAGAATGTCAGTTTAGAATTTGATCAATAACTGAAACTCAAGATTAAAAGGTCTAATGTTATGCAAAGAAAGTTGTATCGTGGTTACCTATGTTTCAATAACACCTCTTGCCCACTGCACCCTCCGTCAACGGATGACGGAAGGCGTGGCTGACGGATGGCGGAGTAGTCTTTGCAGAGGCATCCGTCAGTCAAGCCCGAGCAAACGCGATCTGATTGGATGACGGATCCGTCACTGCCTGAAAAGTTGAACATTTTTCAACTTCTTGACTGAACGTTCAACGGAACGGAAGGATCCACAATGCATTGCGTCTCCGCCCCATTCAAAGTCAATGGGATCCGTCAACTGACGGATGCAGTGGGCAAGAGGTGTAATACTGATGCAATAATTTTATCTTATTACATTTTCTAAATGGTTAAAAGTAGTTCTGAAGGCTACCAATATAAAGTCGGTCCGTCTATCCCTTCCAAAGTGAGAAACTGTTCCGAGACATGGCTGACCGACTATCTGAGGATGGATGGAGGGAGCTGGGGTACGAGTATGTCATGATAGACGACTGCTGGATGTCCATGCAGAGAGGCAGCGATGGGAGGCTGCAGCCTGATTCTGACAGGTTATACTGGTTATTTGATTCATCCTACCAAGTTCCCACCCAGTACAGTACGGTCCCCACCCTGCTCCGTCCCCACCCAGTGCATTCAACACCCAGGAGAGTTCCTAACCAGTAAAGTCTCCACCCAGTACAAGTGCCACTTAGTCACGGTGATATTCAATGCCACAATTACCAATAAGGCATTTTGCAAATGGCTTTCTTGTCCTTTGGCAACAATATAAGGAACATTTGATTTACATTTCCTTTAAACTATCAATTTCAATGTGAAGAATTTTAATCAAAAGTTACTACCGTGAAAGAGTTATAAAGGGCAGGTTTAGCTCTAAATTTGTATTAGATATTTACATCACAACACTAATGCCAATGTGATTATTCCCTTTTCCCTTTTCCAATCAGATTCCCAGGGGGCATTGCAAACCTTGCAAGGTACATTCACGATCGTGGCCTGAAGCTTGGCATCTACGCAGACATGGGCAGCGCCACATGTATGGGCTTCCCTGGCACGACCCTGGACAAAGTGGAGCTAGACGCCCAGACCTTTGCCAGCTGGGGCGTGGACTACTTGAAGTTTGATGGTTGTCACTCAAACGCCATTGAGCAGTTGATAGGTACTATTGAAGCAGGTTTTCACTACCAAATTGCATAAAAGTGGAATAGAGATTTTACAAAAACAATATCAATATTCCCATATAGGTTACCCTTTAATGTCCAAGGCATTGAATTGGACAGGCAGACCTATAGCCTATTCCTGCAGCTTGCCGGCCTATTTAGGTGGACTCCCCCCAAATGTGAGTTAATCATAAATATCGTTAAATATAAAAACCAAGCAAAGGCTTAATAATAGGATGTGCTAAGAACATCTATGTATATACAAGACTATTTAACAATTGTGTACCTGTTTTCGAAAAAGGTGAACTACTCTTATCTAGGGAACATTTGCAACTTGTGGAGAAACTATGACGACATTGAGGACTCGTGGGCCAGCGTGCAGAGCATCCTTGACTGGTTTTCAACCAACCAGGACGACCTCCAGCCCGCCGCTGGCCCTGGACACTGGAACGATCCTGACATGGTAGGTGGTTCGGTTGCATTTTACACGTCATGTTTCAGTCTTGCTGAGCTTTAGGCCTGTGTCCCCCTGTGAACTTTGTGGTGATAATCAAATCCACCAGCACTGTCGTTTGTATTGCAATATTATTCAGAAAAGCAAACTTTGTTCTGAATCCTCTCTTCTTTTCCTGTATTCTCCAAAATAAACAATCTTCTATTTAAAAAAATGCCTTCTCTTGCTGCTCTAGCCTCGGTTGACCCTGGATGTTTCTCCATAGCTCATCATTGGAAACTTTGGTCTCAGTCTGGATCAGGCCCAAGCACAGATGGCCCTGTGGGCCATCATGGCTGCCCCGCTCGTCATGTCCAATGACCTTCGGACCCTGAGCGCCGATGCTCGGGCCATCCTGCAGAACAGAGTGGCCATCGGCATCAACCAGGACCCCCGAGGGATCCAGGGGAGACGGCTGCTACAGGTGACTGGCTCCATCACACACAAGTCTCACACTTCATTCTGAATCCATGGGTTAGCCTTGATGCATTCCTGTCATGGATATGCTCATCCCGGACCGGCAATCAGGAGCACTGGGAGGACTCCCGTTGCTGCTAAGTGTCTGGCAGGCCGCAGATAACCTTAGAAGCAGGCGGGGACAGTGATTCTAGTAGCGGCGGTTGGATAATGCCATAGTATATCAGTTATATAACTCTGGATAGTACATTGGATAATCAACTGTTGGACAAAGGCAGAGGAAACGGTGTCTCTTCCTGATCACCTGTTATCGTATTGTGTCTCATCATGATGTCTCCGTTCCTGGTGGCATAGGAGTTGGGTCATATCGAGGTCTATTGGAGGCCGTTGTCCCACTCGGCCAATGCCTTGGTGTTCCTGAGCCTTCGCCAGGACATGCCATATCTGTACCAAAATTCCCTGGCCAATCTCAACTTCCCAGCCGGCAGCTTCGAGGTCTGGTCATATCTTATCCTTCTAATCTTATTGCTTTATTTTTCTTATATTTTCTTTATTCCTCTATTATTATTTTATTTATAATTTTGAACTTTCTTTCTGTTGGATTTCCTCTAATTTTTCTTTTTTTTCCATTTTTCTAACTGTCTTTCATAATTTTTGCCTGTATTTCGTTCTTTCTTTCTTTCTTTCTATGGAGGGTTACCTCACTGATGAGCATCTTTGTCTCTTCCTCTGTCCAGGCGTACGATGTGTTCTCTGGGAAGACCCTGAGCGGCCTGACTGACCATACCATTTTCACGGTGTCCATCAACCCCTCCGGTGTTGTCATGTGGTACGTCTACCCAGTCAAACAGTCCCCCCGGCCCCCCAAGGACACAGGGAGATATCCATACTTGCTCAAAAAATACAGGATGTCCTAATTTTACGAGATAATAAAACCGTCCTTGGTGAACTGAAGCAGCAGGGTGTTTTTCGATACATCTGATTTACGTCATGTTTTTTTTATTTATTTTTTATTTACCGTAAATCATTTAGGTAATTTTTGTGCTTTTTCACTTTTTTTCTTTCACTTTTGTGCCTTGGGAAAAAAATGGGAAATACATCTTGAATCACGGCAATACCAATTCAGCAGTGCAGTTGGAGAAGCTAACCTACCACTGAGGGGCAGTGTGGACTTAAAGATTACCCACAAATAGTACTCTGCCTGTTCCTATTAGTCCCCACAGACACACAAATAGCCATAATCCGATTAACCACCTACACCTTTCAGTGAGACGAAATGCAAGGTCATGGCATAGATTAGGCTAGCCTGTGTATGCATGCGTGTATGTGTGTGTGTCTTGGTGCAATATAAGGATAAGCTTTCTAAGATGGAGCCTTAGCAGTGGATTCTCATGGATTATGGATGGGTTGCTGCATGGTAAATTGGTATTAGTGTAAGTTTAACCTTATTTCATGTAAGGCATTGGCGACCTTGTGTTTTTCAGCTGAAACAAAGCAGTTTGTTCTTAACATAGTTTAAATAAAATAAGAAACTGTGACTTGGTTTCAATTAGTTATTTTTTAACATTTTAGACTTGATTGAATGAATATATATGAATGAATGAATGCTCCATGTGAATTAATGCTCCATAAAACGAATGCTCCAAATGAATAAATACTGATTGCATCTCGTTTTTGCGTTGTTTCCAAAACAAATTTGGTACAGTGACATGGCGTTAAAGTTAAAATACTTAAATTTTTTTGTTTTATCTATCAAAAAATAAAATCAACCATCAACATGATCCCTCAGACCAGCCCAGTTGGAGGCCTACAGTATTACATGCACAATATTTTACCCACATTGCATCACTCTGGGGGCATCGCTCTGCCAATGGTCCAGTGAGTTGAAGCCAGGGAAGCCCGGCCTAGGTCCACCCACGTCTTTCCCACGGACCCTCTGGTCAGCCGGGGGGTCGCCTGGGGTCAGCGCCCCTCTGCCAGCTGCCATCACTCACGGATGGATCCACCAGGAAGACACCGAACATGCTGAGAGCCCCCCCACACACACACGCACGCACACGCACACGCACATGCTCTTCAAAAACATGTGAGGGATTTGCACTCAACCCAAAAAAGAAAATGTTTACAGTTTTGGGGCCAGCTCCAGATCCTGCATATATGTGGGAATGTTTCATTTTTCAATACAAAATGTAGACAAAACTATGCCTGTGGCATTGACTAATAATTTGATTAACTTTATTTAAAGACATATTTCAAGGGACATGGCATTAGTTCTTCTCCCATTTCAGAAGTTATCCAATTACTCATGATTTCCTCTCGAATTGTATAATTGCATTTATCCATCATCATGTTACTACGCTATATAAAATGGGTAAATAGACAACCATGTGTTCTGTATTAATTTATTCTGTACAATTATTCTGTCGTTCGAGTCAGCCTTTGCACATAATTGTGCACAGAATCTCCTCTTGTGCTTGACCTGAAGCCAACACGTAATGCAGCTCTTTAAAATACACCACCCCTTCCACACATCCCGAACCTCTTCCCAAATACTACTTGCTTTCTTCCTTGAGCGTACCAGCTGAGATGTTTTACAGGCCGTTGTATACGGCGGCACGGATCAGACCAGAGGCCCTCCACACCGGCCCTCCATACATCACCACGTGCGTCCCGTTGAACTTGGCAGGAAGTGACAACAACGGTGGGTCATGCAGCAGATGCCTCCCAGCAGGTGACTGGCTCTCTCTGCGGGGCCTGCAGCACCGCATAACATGCAGCGTTTCCCCTGCAGCGCTTCAGGGCAGCTCTTTTATGGCTCTGTAAAAGAGGAAGCCGTGAAGTTCCCAGGTCTCGTGTTCTACGGGCAGACTCGAAATTCACACAGAGAAACAACTCACACACAGAGGACCACTCACACAGGTACGGGTTGACGAGCGGCCCCTCGGCAGCACAGTGAAAGGAAGGGAAAGCGGGGAAGGAGAGGAGATGGAGAGAAAGGGCAAGGCTGAGGGTGGCCCATGACATCATGTGTTGTGTATTGATTCAGGAGCCTCATGTTGATGCATGCTGGGATGAGTCCGTTGACCTCATTTATATATTAAAAAGATCAAAGAAGCTCAAATGAAAGCATGTTAGAACCGGTTCAGCGAGGATATAGATGCGGCAGGATAAAATGAGAATCGGAGTCAGAAGAGCCGCACCGGGGAATATTTCAACGTTGACATCTTGGAATCGTTTGGATAATTATGGGAATATAGAGCATCTGTTTTCCTGGGGTCGGCCCAGAGAATTGGTGTGGAAGTGCTTTGTTGTAGCAATGGCGCGGTCCCCCTTGTTGCACCGACTGATCAGATGAAGGGGTCGTTTGTCGTTCAGCAAAAAAAATACTTTGATTTGGCGTACAGAACGGCACCCGGTGACCCACAGAACTAAACTTTGACCGTGCGGTTTCCCTGTTGTATGCAAAGATGAAGGCACCGCACATCTGCGGCAGCATCCTCATATGTTTGATTCAGCACGGCAATTACCGTTGGTGAGGTCTGGGAGTGGACCTGACAGACAAATCCCATCCCGCCTACCGATCACCGTACATGATGGGGAGTCACATGCAAAATAGTAGTATTTAGTATTTATGTGTCGATAGTTGTAGGGGTTTGAGAAATGCCGGAGAGACGAAGAGATGGAACAAGAGGAAACACAGAGAACCGTTAAGAGAGGACGAGACAAGGTGGAGCAAACGCTGTTACCCATCCTGCAGTGTCTCCACTTCAACACCCCTTGTGACATTTCCTGATTGCTCTTGTTCCAACCCTCTCCGTGTGTATGTTTCACGTTTAAAAACCGCGCAGCCACAGTATTACTTTAGACTTTATGGAAGAACATTCTGTGTTCTGGAGGTTTTCTTCTCATTCTTGGCCGCGGTGCTCCATGTTGACCAAGGGTCCCCGAAGGAAACTCATCTGTTCTAATAAAATAGGATGAGAATGTTCTGCAAATAAGACTTGCTTGTTTTGAAGACTTGTGCTGTTTTATTGGAATTCCTGTAGGCTGTTGCGTTAACACACAGTTCTGCAGGAGTGTTCAGTGATAGAGTATTAAATGTGACTGTGGATGGTGGAGACGTACATCCCCTATACCTTCTTAAAGTATTGACACAAATGAAACAGAGGTTTCATTTGTGTTAATTCAAACAGTTTCAAACAGAACACGCATGCTTTACAAGTGTGGAGATCCTTCCATTTAGTTCCAGGGATCTCAAACTTGATAACGAAAACATCACCCCTCAAGTACCGTGTTCGCAATGAAGCATGGTGCACCCTCTAATTAAAGATGTTTTGTCCGGGTAAGTGATGACCTTACCACACCCTCCCTACACAGTGCCATGCTGAAGATAATCTGCGAGGCACGATCAGAGATGGAAGTCCCTGCCACCTATGTACGTTGGCCGTTGTTGTTGTTGTTGTGTGAAGGCAGTGTGTGTCTGTGCGCGGTGGACACTCTCACAGCGTTCGGTCCTCCAGTTCCCTTGCTATATGTTGATCCAAAACTTCCCGCAGGAGCTTAACCACAGTCTCCCCCATGGACGGGCTAATCCGGCCCCTTGTTCTGACTTACTGCCCCGAATACACGGCCTCCTCCACCCTATGACCCCTCAGGAATTCCCCAGACTTACCATCTCATGGTCGGGGCCCATGGGACGAGGCATAGGTCAAATCCACTGATGAGAGAAAGTTAGCGTGTACAAGTACAGATGAAAGGAAGGCATGCTTGACTCTTCAGGGACCCTATGCTGTGTCAGGGACGTACAGCTCCAGGTACAGGCCCCAGCGGCTTCGTCCTACGCAGGGTTGTAGAAACAAAGCAGGGTGGGCTTCCCCGGGGGGAGACAGAATTAGCCAGTCTGAAAAGGGTGTGAGTGTAGTAACTGAAGACGATGGGGAAAGCATCAGGGCAGATGTAGGGCCTGACTGGGGCATCCTTGCGATGTAGTTCGCAGGACCACTTTTGCACAACAATGATCACAGAATATGTTATCGTTAGCCTCATTGCATAATTGCCATATATGTCATATTTTGGCCAAACTGTGATCTACCCTTGAATGCTGCTGATTAAATGTGCCTCATTTGCTATATCCTAAGCCAATCAGAGTGCTTTTTACATTCCATAATCAATAATTATCATAGGACATATTTTGGGGGCAAAATACAAGATGAACTTTAAACTATGACTTGGACAATTATGATATGAGGCTAACGTTATGTTCATTCAGGCGAGAGGTTCTCATTTCGTGTTTATTTTCTCACGGCCTGTTTATTTGTTTCTCATAAGTGTTCTGTGGCAGATGCTGGCCAAAACTGTACCTGTTGTACTGATAAGGCCTTGGTAGCATTTTGGTGGCACATTGTCTCAGAAGAGAATAAAGTAGGGCTGGTTATAATGGAAACGTACAGTGGGGTTACCCAAGGTTTCAACCTCATGTGTGGCCCTTCTGTTCATTGATGACGCAAACTAATAATTGGGACTTGACTGTGGGCACGTACAACCAATTCATTATCTCAAATGATTATATAATGCCAGCAATTAGAGTTGGACAATGGAGTCAATGGAGACAATGGAGTCACACACTTAGCTGACCATGGCCGACATAGACGACACATCAAACAGAGAAAGTGTACTGAAAAATATCTTATTCTATTACTGTTTACTAGAATTTAGAATTACTGTTATTTTGGGACAATTTTACTCAAGAAGGAGTGAGTGGTATAAAAAGGAGTATTAAACCAATTTCTGCCAAGTCGATTTTGATAGATGCTGCTAAATTCTGGACCATTAAAAGAACATTTGTGATTTTTAATACCTGGACCCTATTTTCCAATCATTTTGGGCATAAGGGACTTATGCGAAAAACAAGTTTAGAGAAAATAAGAGCAATTACACCAAAAAGATACTAAATTGGAATTACTTGAGTAAAGCAATTACTTTACAACCCTGAGACATGTAAACAAGTAATACAAAATGTTAAAACAACCAAAAATCATATTAATGAATTGCAGGGCATTTATTTAAATTTCCCCTATTCTCTTTTTATTATGTGAGTCGTTTTCCTGTAGTGACCGTGACAAGTGGTGACAGCCTGAGGTGGACCCTAACTACTTCCACCTTGTCCTTTATCTGCAGACAAGCCTCTCTGGACCCGCGCCCAGACAACTACATGGCCGGCTGACCGTTGGAGCTGCTTAAACCCTGGAGGGGTGGCGAGGGGCCAACGAGTCAGCTGCTTCCAGGCACGAGAGAGAGAGAGAGAGAGAGAGAGAGAGAGAGAGAGAGAGAGAGAGAGAGAGAGAGAGAGAGAGAGAGAGAGAGAGAGAGAGAGAGAGAGAGAGAGAGAGAGAGAGAGAGAGAGAGAGAGAGAGAGAGAGAGAGAGAGAGAGAGAGAGAGAGAGAGAGAGAGAGTCAAAGTCAGGGCCACCAGTTGTTTATTCATTTGTACCTTATTTTACATTTTGTGCTTTGGCAATGGAAAGTTAAGTTTTCCATGTCAATAAAGCCCTTTGATTCTTGAATCTTGAGAGAGAGAGAGAGAGAGAGAGAGAGAGAGAGAGAGAGAGAGAGAGAGAGAGAGAGAGAGAGAGAGAGAGAGAGAGAGAGAGAGAGAGAGAGAGAGAAAACGAGAGAGGTAAAGAGTATGTCAAAGTCAGAGCCACCTGACAATCGCTCTCTGGGAAACATTGTGAGCTCAAACCATGCATGGCTGGTTTGAGTCGAATCACCACAGCTGGCAACATGAGTCGGGAACCAGTAGTTTTCCATGACTCACTGAGTCATGGAAAACGGACTGATCATGACTGGCAAACATCTTTGCAGCTGTACTTCTTGAGATGTTCCATTGAGAGCATCCTCTGAGACTGCATGACTGCCTGGTAGGGCTGCTGCTCTGTTGCTGACCACGAGACCACCTAGAGGAGGAAGGCAGTGCAGCACTTCACCGGCTGCCAACTCCCCTACTTTGAGGGCATCTACCGCACAGGAGGCCTTAGGAAAGCACAGATAATCACAAAGGACGCCAGCCGATCAGGCTATGGACTGCTCTCATTACTGCTGACGTTAACGGATTATATGAGTATGGATTACCAGACTCACAACAATTATTTTTTTATATTGAATATTTATACCGGTATTCTTTATTGTCCATTCATACCCTTCTTTGTCTATCTCCACCAGGATACATATGCTGTATTATCAATTCTTTACATTCTCTAAAATGTTTTTTATTTATAATGTGTATATTTTTGCTGTGTGAGTTATACTGTGCTTCTGAAGAATAAAATACTTTTACTTTCTGCTTTGATACGGCATTTGGTAGCTGACAAGCTTAGTTCCCAACTGTTAAAAGTACGATAGAATTCTGTGTCGGACTTTGTTGGACTATCGGAAGTGGCAAGCTTATGCATTTGTTTCAATTTACCTTTTCATTGTTATACTTAAGTAAGTATAACAACAACAGTCAACCACATTGTCCATATGATTGAATACTCATATCAAACTGGAAATAAATAGAAAAAAGAAAGAAGATCTTTCTTTCTCAGGGAAGCCAGCGGTCAAGCATTCTTTCTAAAGCTCTTTCTCAGAGTAGCCCCTGATAGTTCAAGAGCCCTCATCTGATTCATTCATTAAGTCAAGTGAAAAAAAGGTTCAGAGGGATGGCATGTCTAGTTAAAAGCCCGCTGGGGCTTGTCGAAACCTAACTACATTGCATTTGTGTCCACCTTTAAAAAGCCTGTGTGTTGACAGTCAGATTCAGAAAGTACCTCAGTCACCTCAGTCACCTCAACCAGGGAACTCTCTGCGTATTTCTCTGATATTCTCTGATAACACACTTGCTATAAACACAGGCTCGCTCAAGTTCATGAAGTTTGGGTCATAAATTCCCAAACATTCTCACTCAATGCACTAATACCGTTTTATTTTCATTTGATCTTGCTTTGATATTGGGTCTTATATGTTGTGACATGTCTATCAGACCACTGAAGACAGGTGTACATCTCTTTGCAGTTTATAACTGCATTCAAATTGTGTATCTCCTGCAGTAATTTGCGGTTAGATCAAACCTTTCCCTCAGTAAACAATACCTGAGCACAATATACAACTGGCTGGCTTAGTGGTCAGCGACCACTAAAGTGGAGGGGCGTACGAAAGACAACATGGTTTAGCAGGGTGAAGTTGTACATTATTTTTCCTATGTCAAATTGCCCATGCATTTTGAGTGTACCAAATCCAGTTGGGTAACCCACCCCTGGTACCCAGTGGCACATAGTGTGAAGGCCAGTGATCCGAATTACTGGGATATCACTAAACCCGTGTCACTCAACACATTCTTCACAGAGCGTTGAGATAAAGGCAGCCGCCATGTGGTTAATAGTTTAAAGGGAGAGGATACACAGAGATGTGGCTAAAGAGTCAATGCCACAGAGAGAGAGTCACTTTTGAGCCCCCTTTAAGTCTTTGAGTCTCACAAATCCGACTTTAGATCCATATCTAAAGCCTGATGGCAGATGAGCTCAAATCCGGATGAACTGTCCGTTTCACTTTCTATCCCTTCCTTTTTGTTTAGCGAGCAGTAGTTAACTATAAAATAGTCAGGGTTTCAAGGCAACACTGTGGGGACCAGTCACTGTAGTAATACCCTTATTAGAATGCCCTTCTGAAAGCTTCATCCACTCCCATGAATTAAGTTTTCTTCGGTAGAATATCTCCTTGACGGA
>NC_082392.1:16711929-16721929 GCF_031168955.1 Gadus macrocephalus | reverse complement strand
CACACACACACACACACACACACACACACACACACACACACACACACACACACAGACACACACACACACACACACACACACACACACACACACACATACAAACACATGCATGTATGCATGTGAGCACCCACACCCACTCACGCACACACAGGTAGTTAAGGCTGTCGGGAATATTTTGTTGTCACATTTTAAAAGGGCATTTTTTTATGTAGAAATGTTACTGATCCTTTCATGCAAATTCAGTTTCCACTCCTGGTCTAGTGCATCTAACTAATCGCTCTACACGGTATACTGTTTGAACTCAATGTAAGACGGAACCAGGCCAGAAGAAAGTTGTGGAATTTGGTGTTTACTCCCATAATGTTTCCCACATGTAACTGAATTATGTTAGTTCGGGGAACTAACGTATCACATTAGTTCCCGGAAGTTCTGATGAGAATACCTGGCAATTACAATCCGTTGCAGGTGGTAAGAAATCGAATAAACTAATAAATGATAAGATATATATGAAGAAATGTCCATCCCTCCCAATTGTAGTATTGCTAAAATTTTTCATTTTGCTCCGGTTCTGTGGTCACCAGTTGATTTAAGTAAAGTAACTGCATCCTTTAGGATTAATGTAAGAATTTACTGAAATAATCCTGCAATCCCCCTCCCTCTCCTACCATATGTCCTGCTGGAGTCTTAAGCTGGAGAACGGATATTCAAAAATGAATATTGACTTGATAATAAAACAAATTATAGTAATAATTTAAAACATCTATATTTACTTCCATCATGATCCAGCTTTAAATCTCACAATTGTAAATCATGTGACCCGCAACAGCCTTCTTATGCCTGATGTCAACGGTTGGTCACCTTGACACTAGCATATTCATTACAGGGCTCAGCATATATATATAGCCACATGCTGAATATTGTTGAAGTTTGCCTTAAGGTTTCTGAGACTCAAGGGGCTCCCTTGTGGCTTTCCTATTAAGCCAAGTGCTGAAATGCGCGTGCAATTAAATTCAGTAAATTAGCTGTCAGCCGCAACTCTTATCGTGACTAAGGTGTTGCTTTGACCAGTGTGAGGAGCTCTGGTGCTATAATATCTCCCTTCCAGTTAATCAGAGCTCCCTGGTGACTGCACAGCAGGGGCCAAGCAGCTGCAGCCTCCTCCTCAGCAGCCTGGCTTGATGCACGGAACCGCAATAGACGTGCACCAGACCACAGCTGTGATAACAAGATGTCACCTTCTCGAGGAGCAACATCTGGAGTCAAGCCCACTAAACCTCATCTATTACTACACTTTACTCTATCATATTATTATAAATATAATGTGAATATCATTATATTATATGGTGTTATAAGATAAGATAAGGTTAAACTTTACAACTCGCTCATCCAGCTCTAGCCCAACAACTCGCCCAAAGCTGATCTTCCTCAGCAGCTTGTTGAGCTGGTGCAGGCCCCGAGCCTTAATGCCTCTTCCCAGCATACCGCAGCACAGAGCAGTTTGCTGGCTACCACAGAGGGGTTGAACACCTGCAGTGGCCTGCTACACACGTCGAAGGTATGAGGAAGAACAGACTGAGAGCCTCAGTGTTGTCCCTCCAGTCCAGTTCATCGTTCATGTGTCCTCAGATGAACCTGTACGAGACCATCATCTCGACCTCCTCCCCCCCTGATGGTAATGGATGTCTATTGCTGGCCAACTGTCAAATATATGAACATGTCGGTCATGTTTTGAGACCGTAACTGTGATTTAGGGCTGTATAGCTCAATTGACTTGACCTGCATGCCTATTGCACGGTGCGGTGACCGACAGATCATGGTTGGTCGTACGTACGATTGAACTTCCATTCAGCTGGAAAATGGCTAGGCCAGTTTTCATAAGTGTGGCTTTGGCCTACCACTGAAATCATTTCCTTTTACTTGTTTCATGTTGCACTGCACGTTGGTGCATGAGGAGGAATATGAACACATTCATATGTGTTGTGTGTGCGTGTGCGCTCGCATGTGTGCATGTGTGTGTGTGTGTGTGTGTGTTTCTGAATGCACTTGTGTCTGAGAGGGCCTCGGAGGAGGTCACTAGGTCACATGAGGACGTGACAGAAAGTGGGTGTGTTAATTTGTTTTAAGTGGCGGGTGGATGTCTCGCGGCTGTCAGCGTTCCTGTTCCTCCGCCCATGTTGTGGCGACATGAACACGGTATAAAACCCTGAACCAAAATACACCAGCACACTTTAGCACAGTCATAGGAGCGGAGTCACAAGAGCCCACTTGGCACATCAATTGTCCCTGGCCCCCGGCTAAGGGCCCGGAACAATGGAGGACGATTGTGGACGTGGTGCCACACAGAAATAAGTCTGGATGATGAGACGATGGGAATGTTTAACCTGGCAAGTTAAACTGAATGTTCCAAGCCAGGAACATGTGGGAGGAACCAGGGGTAGGGATAATGATTGACTACAATCTGTGGCCCGTCTATGCCACAAGACCGACTCAGCGTTCAATACGGCCCATGGAGAACGAGCAGCTGAATAAGCCAAGGTCAAACGAATAAATGAGCGGAACAATTCGAACAATTCATTGCACTGCCCTCACCTTCCCCCATGGAGTAATACACATTGTTCCGTTTCCTCAATAAACGTCACAATGGCCTGATGTCTTTGGGCGGGCTGGGAGATCAGGCCATCGGTGTGCTGTAAGGACAAACACACGCACACATGCACACACACACATGCACACACATACAAACACACACACACACACACACACACACACACACACACACACACACACACACAAACAGACATACTCACACAAAATCCTCACAAACACTGACGCACACACACATACACACACACACACACACACACACACACACACACACACACACACACACACACACACACACACACAAAATAACACAAAAACTACTGACACACACACACACAGACACACACACAGACAGACACACACACACACACACACACACACACACACACACACACACACACACACACACACACACACACAAATACACACACACAATATAAGAATACAGTTACATGTCAAGGGCCAGAACTTTCAAACATTCGTTCAAACACAGAATGGGTGCTAGTTCAATCCAACAATCATCTACCTGAATCATTACTTTTCCACATCTCAGAGTGGAAAGGTATGATTACTTCCCCCCCCTCCCCCACAATCTTCTTCTCTTTCTTTCCCTCTGACTGACTGCAGTGCACAAGTCCAACTATGGCCTTTCTACTAGCTATATGTACAAAGAACTGTAGGTCCAGCGTTTTTGTTGCAACACAGGAAACAGGTTTGAGCGGGTGCAACACATTAGTGGGTCACGCCAACATGGGCACAATGTATTCTCCCATGCGCTCCTTTGTCCAGGGTGCAGATGTGCCACAGTGAGGTCATTTGTGACGTATTTATGTGGAAAACAGGCCACTTTTAGCCATCGGGGGGGGGGGGGATTCTCAGAGGAAACGATATCAAGGGTGCAGTGATTGGAGCACTTGAAGAAAGGCGCTACCCTGCATTAGAGCTGTAAATGAGGGGGAAGCCGTTGCGAAGACATCGCATTCACAGCGTCTGCGATCGCCTGTAAAAAGGCTTGTTGGTTCATGACAATGTCACGCAGGCCCCTCATTTATCTGACCGTGCATTTCTTTGTCTGGCGGGCCTGTGTCTGTGAGGCCGGCAACGTGCACTCCCTTCCGTTCCTCACTGGTCTGTCATTACCAGTTCAGACAGCGAAAAAATGCCCTTTCGTTCCTCCCCAAATACATGCTTTCACTTTCCACTTGTTATACAACATGCTGCCCACGCAAATATTCACTGACCGATTTAGACTTAACTACCAGTGTCGAAGTGGGACCGGGACGCAGGTCTTGTTCGGTCCGTGACTGAGCCGTGACAGCTACAGACATAACAAAAGAACAACAGACGTAGAAAGGCCCTTCAGCCTGTCGCAGTTTTTGCTGAAGCCACTAATGTTGTCTAAAAGGTGAATTCCATCGCCCTGCTTTACCAAAACATTGATTGATTCAGACATATTTATTAACCAGTAATTCCCTGGTTCTGGAGTGAAACTCATGATGGACTCACGGACCCTTGTCAACCCATGACCCTGTGAACCCGTGACCCTGTAGATCTGTAGCCCTGTTGCCCTGTGGCCTTGGATCCCTGTGGCACTGTAGGCCCTTGGCACTGTGTGGCCCCGTGGCCTTGAAGCCACGGACACTCAAACATGAGTTCATCTTTGCATGGGGCAATGGTAATACCACCCCCAAGGACCCCCTAGACCCAGACAGACTTTGGGTGCCCTGTCTGGACCCTGGTGTCAGGGTGTTAACGGGAGTTCGGAGTGCAGTGATGAACTCGGAGGCTAAAATGGATTTGCAACTAACAACAATCTTTCCTTGGGGAGAGAACAGACATAGCTCCAAAAGTAAAAGGGTACAAAAATACTCTCTAGACAGGTCTCCAGACAGAAGGTAGTTGATTACAGGGAACAGTATCCAAACCATGTGAGGCTTAGGAAGACTGAGCAAAGACAAAAACAGAACAATAATTAAATATTATTATATTATTATTTTAACAACTTCAGGAGACACACCTGAGACATGTACAAGAGATTGGGAGACGATTCCTCCATTGAGCCCTTAAATGACAGGTTAGTTCCCTTCCATCCTGCGAAACCACCACCATCACCAACCTCTTTTGCCCCAGCCTTGGTGATGGTGCTGCAGGTATCTGTAATGATAAACCTGCCTGCAGGTAAAAGCTGCGTTGCTCTAACGTTGCTCATGTTTGTCTGGCCGTGGAGGGTGCTGTGTTGAGTCATCGGTGCGTGTTGCCTCTGTGTAACACAGCGATGACATCGTGTTGAGAGAAAAGCTAGCCGGCCCCAGATTGATGACTCAGTAAAAGCAAAGTGATGAAGAGGGAGGACTTTAACTGCACAGGCTTACCTTTGACACCGGCACGGTGTGACTGAGTGAAAGTTGGACAATGGGTGGGGGTAGTGGGGAGGGGGGTCTGGGGGTCAAGCTTGGTCTGCAGTTTGCGCCTGCCTCTTAAACAAACAACATATACACGCACATGGAGTTTAAGCAGTAAACACTCAGGATAAACACACACCTGTCTAGACATGGTCATACACACATACGCACGCACACACACACACACACACGCACGCACGCACACGCACGAACACACACACACGTAAAAAAAAGTTAGAATTTATCATATATTTACTCTAATTCGTCCAGGAACAGAGCCAATGAATGGTATTCAAGACAAATCACAATTAAATTGCTATGCCCCATGTCTCGTGGCAATGGTTCAAGGTCCATGCTCTCAAACTTAAATTACTTTTCCCCGAATATAGCTTTTTCATCGTCCACGAGCTTTAAACATAGGGGCTTCTGTTATGTCCCTTCTAAGCATTTGATTACGATTCTCTTTTCCATTCTGGGAAGCGTCCTACACCTGTCCACTCGGTATTGTGTACTTTGGCAGCGATTCCCTGTGGAGCAAACAGGTCAAAATGTTAATGGAAGCCATTAGTCTCCCTGGGACAACATGGGATGCACTATCTATCTTCCCGCGCTGCCTAGCAACAAAGCCGGCCTGCCTGGTCACGGGACACTAATAGGACCTAATAAGGCGGAAATGAAGCGTGTTTGATTTGTGTTACAGGATGTCCCTGAGGTACCAGTCAGCCCCCACAGAGATCCCAGCCACGGTATACGTGATCCATACGCTGATAATGGCTGATACTGCAGGTCCGAAGGAGAACTCTCACGACAATTGGAGTTTTGTTAACGCTGAACTGCCTTTTCGTTTTTAGCAAGCAGAGGTTAGTTTTTGGTGCTTTTTGCATTTGCAATGTCAAAGCAGCAATACAGAACAGAAGTAGAATAAAAAAGGGATGCAAAAAATATACTATTACCCAAAATCTACACAAAATATGTTTAGATACACAATAAGAATAAATGTAATCATTATGAACTCTAAACAAAATAGGTTATGGTCGAGATAGGGGTGGGTTAATCAATCAATACCTAGAACCTATTATAAATGTTATCCTTGCAACGATGAAAAATACCTGATGAATATAAACTTTAACTGTCTAGTCCTATTAAACAACACAGGATAACCCTTTCATCCAAAGCATTGGTGAGCTCAGAAGTAATTCAGGGACAGCAGGTTAGGATTATCTCTCAATGATACCTAACCTTTGGACCCGTTTACATTTCACCTTTCTAATATGGACCACTAGCCACACTTTGTACCCCCTATTACCTAAATGAGGTTTACGTTTGCCCAGATGAAGTGTGTCTACAGAGTGTGTTATACAGAGACAGCGAGTCAATTGATATCCAAGCGCAGAAGCACAGGCATACTTCCGAAGGCGAACAAAGAAATGGGGACAGATGCCGGGCTAAATTTACCCGTTCACGGTGGCATGAACTTATACCGGAGGGAGCTAACGTTTCAGTAAGCAAACACCAGGCACGAGAAGCCGGCCGCGTAATCTCCTCCCCGCAGGTTGTACGGTCGGCACACCGCTCCAGTGACGGTTGTGCACGTACGCTGCTCACTTTCCCACATTCTGCCGGTGGCTATTTCTAAACGCTTCAGAAACGAATTGGCAGCCTATCCAAGCCGTGACAATGAGGGGTCGTTTACTTTCAATGTTGAACTACCAACCCACTGTCTGAGAGATGTATGCCTATAGTTTTTATGTCACTGCTGTGTGCGTGTGTGTGTGTGTGTGTGTGTGTGTGTGTGTGTGTGTGTGTGTGTGTGTGTGTGTGTGTGTGTGTGTGTGTGTGTGTGTGTGTGTGTGTGTGTGTGTGTGTGTGTGTGTGTGTGTGTGTGTGTGTGTGTGTGTGTGTGTGTGTGTGTGTGTGTGTGTGTGTGTGTGTGTAGGTTTTCCTTTTATTTATATATTTTTTTATAATTTCTGTATTAGGGTGGCTGTGTTTGGAGTTGGGCAGACTCTTTTGAGACCCTGTTTGGCAGTGGACAGATGTGGAAACTCACAACTCCTAACCCATGGCTGGAGTTGATTTCATTGCAATGCCTTCTCCATGTGGGGAGCCATGTGTCCAAATGGCATACAGACACAAGGATAAATAACAAGAAATACTCTAATCAAACAAGAAATTTTAATTAATTTACAAAAGTATGGCGCTGATATTTAAAGCAAGAAATAAAGATTGCCATGAAAGAAATAAAATAATAATCAATATCTATATATATGTAATCAATATGAGTGTGCATCTCTCCTTTATAGGACGATCAGATATGTATCTAGATGCATGCGATATGATACGATTCAGGTACGTTTCAATGCGATTCGATTCAATGTTCTAAGGATCCAGTGCGATTTGATGAGATATTATTCAATGCGATAGATACAGTTGATATTAGTTTAATGTTAACAAAAAATATTTAATTTTTGACCAATCAGTTCGCTCATAAAATATATATTTTTCAACCAATCAAATCACTCTAATTCATTTTTTTGGACTAATCAGATCGGAAAAATATATAAATATTAGACAAAAAAATATTTATTTAGAGCGATCTGATTGGACGAAACAATGTTATAAAAAATCGACAAATGAGTTTGCTTGAAATAAATAAGAATTTTCGACCAATGAGATCGCTCAAAATAAATTAAAATTTCCGACCAACTAGATTCCTCAAAATGAATTTCAGTTTTCAATCAATGAGATCGCTCTGGGGCAAAGGAAGGGCCCTGGGGCAGATTATCCTTCTCTCGCACGTTGTTGACCGGTGGTGGGGGCCGGTGGAGCAACACAATCCTGCCCCGTGTTCCCCCGTGTAGGGGGGCCCCCCTGGGACCTTTGTTTACCTCGATCGTACAGAAAAACAAATGGTACTATCAACACCTCAAAACCTCAAAAAATTGTATTCCAACCAATCAACGACAAGGGCTGGGTGTTGGGGGGGTTTGCGCTGCGTTCATGATAGTTCTTACTTCATGCACAAAACACGGAAGGGAGGGGCGAGCTGTCTCTGTCTGGGACATCGCTTCAAACACCAACAGAAGTGACAGCACCCAACAACGCTGATACAACCTTTAAGCTTCACTCAACTGATCAAATCGGCACATCGACTGATTCTTGGTCCTTTTAAATCAATTCAGGGACCCACGTATCAATGTAGTCGCATCTTTGTTAATCCAAACGGTTACCGATTCATATCGGTGAATCGTTACACCCCCCCTTGTAATTGAATTATCTGGCATTTATGACTTGGGTTAATCTTCATTGTTGAATGCACTTTGAGTTAATTTGAACAAAAAGGTCAGCCCAATAAATTTAGGTTGGGTCCTACACATTTATTATTATTCTACAAGCAGTGAACTGTGAGTCGCTCTGAAACAAACTAGCAGCACAACCCCTTTTATTGCAATGTAGCAGTTGAATTGACGACACTCATTCATCTTAAAATGGCAATGCTCAAGTCATCAGATTTCCAAGGGCGTTGTGAAGTCAATGTCAGAGTGCTGTCAAACAGCTGCCCTCTACTGTAAAGACAAACTCTGAATATTGTCCCCTTTGGCTTCCCCTCTTCCTGCTAAACATCCACTTCCTGTGTGGAAACACCTGCAGGCAGTGCTATAGCACTGATACATGTGACACATGTCAAAATGCTGCTGCACTCCCACACACACACACGCACATAAACACATGCACACATCCCCCCCCCCCCCCCCCCACACACACACACACACATGCCCTTGCCCATGTCAGTTGACCACTGTGGTGACATAAACAAATGCTACAATGAGTGATGATGGGAAAAATGTGTTTGTGTGTGTGTGTGTGTGTGTGTGTGTGTGTGTGTGTGTGTGTGTGTGTGTGTGTGTGTGTGTGTGTGTGTGTGTGTGTGTGTGTGTGTCTGTGTGTGTGTGTGTGTGTGTGTGTGTGTGTGTGTGTGTGTGTGTGTGTGGTTGTGTGTGGATACGAAAAAGAAAGTCTTGAGATAACCAAGAGCTTAAAACTGGTGAGCGATATGGAAGGAGAACGTAGACAGATTATATATTGAAATGATTCGAGCCTTGAAAGCGACACCGTAACCCATGTCTGTCGCTGCAGCTCCATGCGCCTTGTCATTCTGCCAAAACAAAAATGTCACTGGCGTATTCGATCCCCACCGGCGCGGGTTTCCCAGCCATCAGGCAGGGAGCCGGTCTATAAATGGAAGCGTGTGCTCCTCCTCTGGGCTCCTCAGCTGACTGGCCGGATATTTGGCCGAAGCCGAATCACATATCCACCTGGCCATGTCGTCCACCTTGGCAGCTCCCAGGGAACAAACACCACAGGGAACAAACGGCACTGCAGAGAGCCACGCGTGGCTTCGGTTTAATGGTCTGTGATCAGCCTGCTAGTTAATAATAGCATAACCGGCTAGGAGTTATGCCTGCTGATGATGCCTTGCACCACTATTAGAGGAGAGTGGGGGGGGGGGGGGGGGGGGGGGGTAGGTTACACAAGAGTGTGAAGGGTCCAGGGGGGAGTTATGGTCTGTGTAATGTTATGTGTGGTGTTGCTTTTAATTGCGTTGCACTGTTTATCTTTACTTTAGTACCTTGTGACTATGAAACTGTCTAATTGTGTGTGTGTGTGTGTGTGTGTGTGTGTGTGTGTGTGTGTGTGTGTGTGTGTGTGTGCTCGTGTGTGCGTGCTCACCTACGATTATGGGGCCACAGCCACCATGTCGGGCCCCCCGACTGTTTATTTGTACACGTCAGAGATGCTCTCTGTGGTCAGCTGACCAGCGACCTCAAGGGGCGTGTGAGCCGCTCAGCACTGAGAAGGTGACCTTGCCCCCCCCCCCCCCACCCCCCTCTTGTCTATAAACATTTCTCCCCACCCTCGCCCCTCCCCAGTCCTACTCCCACCCACCACCACCCAATCCTACTCCCCCCCCCCCCCCCCCCCCCCCCCCCTCC
>NC_082392.1:16709935-16711829 GCF_031168955.1 Gadus macrocephalus | reverse complement strand
TTGGTGTATGCATGTGAATATGTGCGTACGTGTGTTTGTGTGCATGTGTGTGTTTGCATTACATGTAGATGTGCATGCTGGTCAGAGAGAAAAACATGTGGAGCATTTCACTGGAGACTAGTTATCTTTAGACGTACGTATATGACGGTGCCTGTTGATTCAGCTGATTGATCGGTGCCACAGGTTGTATCAATGCTGGGCAGAGTGAAGCCAAGGTCATGTCATGCCTGCCTTGTTGGCTACGATTCATATGACTGCCATTGGTGTTTATGTTATCACGAATGACGCATGAAGGGACTAAAACAAGCAATTACATTTATCTGAAGGTTGCATAGTAAACACTTCTGTTTTTGGTTGAGCTCCATTCTAGATTGATTTTGCGTGCGATTCCCATACGATGTCCATGGGAAGATTTTGAATTTTCCTACATTAATTTACTGGGTGCTGTTTTCTTACCCAACGATGGGGTACTACTCACAAATGGGTATCACCTGTAATCTTATCTCTTTGATTGTATTGACATACAAATATAATCAAATCTGGTATGTTGTGGATAAACTTATCTTTTTCCATTTGGTTAACTACTCATTTGAGTGTGTGTGTGTGTGTGTGTGTGTGTGTGTGTGTGTGTGTGTGTGTGTGTGTGTGTGTGTGTGTGTGGTGGGGTAGCCGCTGTATACTTCACTTGCCTGGCGAGAGGTGGGGTTCCTCTATCTGCTCAACCGGGATCCATCAGTCTTACTATGTTACGGCGGAACTTCTGGGGGAGAGGCACAGATCTTGAACCAGAAACTGCCAAACTTAATGTCAAACTTAATCCTGTTTTGTTGCGGGGATATTCTATCGAAGAGAGACTCATTTGTATACGTCGAAGAAGCTTTCCCATGGGGATTTTATTCAGTAGATTATTTCTACATTGTCTAAACATTGTGGATTTGAAACCTATACAGAAACTTGTGTTCTGGCGCACCAACAGGAACAGCTGAACGTGTTCACTGTTAGCCAATTACGTGCTTACAGATCCCTGCCTCCAGCAACGTGATTGGTTGGAACAAATATGAAGCGAATGATAAAGCACCCCTTTCACCAGGATTTGAGCGTCAGGCTTTAGATAATAAACGTGTCAGATTAGTGAGACCCTCCATGGGCGACTGAACCACTGCTCTGTGATCTGTGTTTTGCTGGGTCCCTTCTGGTCCCCAGGGCCATAGTTTCTTATGGGAGACATGTCTGAACATATCTCCTTTAGGCTGGCCTGGCATTCACTTGATGGCTAAATTCTGTCCTTTCGGGTATAATTTTTCCACCGCTCTCCGTGAGACATTGGTGGTTCCAGTGGGGGCCCAGAGGTGGGGCATGTCTGTGGCTGGTGTCGGCACCAGTGTAGGGAATACTTGGATCGCGTTCCTCAACTTGTTCCTGTGTGTGAAGCGGCAGTGGCTGAAATAACATACGTGCCATTTTGTGTGTTAGATTTAGACCGTGATTTCCCCCATTATTATATTGTCTTGTCTTTTCGTGTCTTGTGATTTCATGCATACATTTTTGTATGCAAACGAGTATGTGTACACTCACTTTTACATAAAAAGCTAATGGAAATCTAGTCTCGGCTTCTTTTGTGGGATGTTCAAGGTGAAATAACTTCAAGGTGTAAAATTTACAAGCAGTGTACTTTGATATCAGTCAACACAACAGATACAGACTTCGACTTCGACTTGGATCTCTCAATGTCTTAAACAATCTTTGACTCTAAGTACTTAGCCAAAGCACGTTTCCATACTCAGACTGTGGCTGTGTGCTGACAACGTGGCCCACGGTGGCCCAAAGCTTTCTGGAAGGCTCAAGTACTCAAAACATGTCCACGCGGCCTGTGCCTTTTAATTTGGATGGACGC
>NC_082392.1:16649935-16704935 GCF_031168955.1 Gadus macrocephalus | reverse complement strand
GGCAGGGTGCCAGAGGTGCAGTGACTGAAGTGAGCTGGGCAGACTGCCATTCAACTTTCTGTCTCATCCCCGCAAACGTTGTTCGTGCCTGAGTCAAACGGCGGGTGTTCGAAGTCAAGCCATGAATGGGAACGCCGGTGTGTTGTGCGGTGAGCGGATAATGAGCGGCTTACATGAATCACTGTTTTCGCTGGCATTGTCTGTCTGCGTATTGTTTGTGTGGACTGTCATCTCATGTGTGTTTATACACCGCCGACAAATCCTAGCTAGTTTAATGTTGGAGTGGAGGAGGTGCAATGCGGGACGGATTACTTAATCTCATCTTCAGCCTGTGTTTGCCAGCAGGGTCACTGAGTATAGCTGTTTAACTCCTCAGGGCACAAACGCTCACTTTAAGTAGTGGTTCTCAGGCTGGGAATGAGTAAAGGCTTGAGGTTGCCAAATTTGCCGAAATAGTTGTCATGTCTTGATTGTTTATAATTGGTGCGTAACAATCCTTAGCAATTAAAGCCATATTTCAGTAATGGATATGTCAAACATTTTCTTGTTGAGTTTGGCTAACCCTGTAGCATTATTTACCGTTGCTGACAACGTGTCATCATCCGCGTTGTCTCTGCGGCGATGAGAGTGACTGATGAAATCCATCTCGTCTCGGGTGCAATGGTATCCTTTCTCTTCCAATGAGCACATGATCCTGATACCTGTTACCTGCGACCTACCTGCTACCTCATACTAATAATAGTATGCAGATCTGTGTATTTCCACTTAGCTCCTTCAGTCCTGAATGCCATTGCTGTTACCATTAAAACTATAACCATCCATGGACCATGACAAATAAAAATGTATGAAAGGTTTGCCTCTTTTATTTTGGAGTGGTGTACACTAGCCTACTGAAGCTATCGAGTACTTATGTTTTACTTTTAATATAGGTTGGAAAAAAATTTAATCACAGAAAAGCATTCCATGCAGATACTTTTTGGACGTAATTATTCAGCGTATTTCTGATTACAAAAAGAAAAATGTTTTGCTTGCTTGACTTGCCTCAGGCGCCGCGACTGTTTTATTCAGTTCAGCAGATGAACTTCGTCATTCGTTTTAAGGCGGGATCGAGGCGTAACCGATCTGTTCAGAACCTGAACCGAAGCCACAAGGCTTACTCCCTACAGAGGGAACTCCTGAGATCTGGCTACTGTCAACTAGATGCGTAATAGCATTCTCTGTGCAAACGTACGGGGTTCACCTTCGAATCTATTTCCGATACTGCAAAAATATCCACTTAAAAGCTGACTCTTGGAAATGCTACGATCAACGTTCACCGTTTAAAAAATATGCCTGTCTGTCTCTCCATCTGTTGCCTATCTCAAGAAAATCACCTCTAGAAATGGTCATCGGTGCCCATTCCATAGCAAAGATTATTGAGCTTTTCTTCTCTCCTATGGATAAAGGATTCATGTTAACAGTGTTTTTTATTTATTTAATTAGGGCATGTATGTACCCTTAAGTCGGGCTCCACAAATAAACCCGGCTTTACAATTAGTAAATGGTTCACTTTGGAAAAAGAGAGTGATTCAATTCTATCGTCACATCATGTATATTGTTTTAAATTAGGCAGCTTACAATTAAACTTGATGAAAGGAAAACTCTGCAAGAAAAAACTCCATTTGTCTCCGTGCCAGACGACTTGTGTAAACGGTGACTTCCTCTTGTCTTTTGTGTGGCACGGCGGCCCGCGTTGCCAGCTGTGGATTGCAGGAAATAAACGTCAAACACTCTCTCACAGTGGCAGTTTACAGAATATAGCGAACATTCGTTTTAGACGTAGAACGACAAGACTTTATGTGTACCCACTAACAATGCTTAATCTCGACAGAACCAGGTTCCTGTCAAAAAACACCCATTTACTCCCTTCTAATTGCTTCTTTGATCTTCCCTTGCTTGTTTACACATCTGATGCTGCCACTTCACTGAGCTTCACTACTCCTACGCCTCGTCGCATCTGCCTTAAAAAATGACTCTCTCCTTTCTCTTTCTTTCCAGTCTCTTATCCAATTTTGATTTTGTGGAAACCCCCCCCCTCCCCAAACACACACACATACGCACACACAAACACACACACACACAAACACATACACATACACACACACACGCACACACACACACACACCACCCCCACTCACTTGGACAGATGGCAGCGGAGATGTGGCTGTTCCCCCCCCCGAGGCCATGGCTTGGAATGTCTTGACAAGTCTGGGCATCCTGTCGCCTGAGTCTCTGCCATGGAATTTTACACCTCGCTTTATTCAGACAAGCGGCAAGGTTAATCACATTGGAAGAGGACTTCCATGTAAGAAATGAGTCAACGACACTGTCGTCTAACTGCCTCATTGCATAAGAGGCCTCAACCACACACACACACACGCACGCACGCACGCACGCACGCACGCACGCACGCACGCACGCACGCACGCACGCACGCACGCACACACGCACGCACGCACACACACACACACACACACACACACACACACTCACAAACACCCCTCCGCGGGACTAGCGAAGACGACATATATGTGTCAAATCTGTGTGTGCCGCCTGCCGTGTCTTTCTTTGTCTACCGAGCTTGCTCTATAAATCACCTGGCGTTTAACTGTGGGATGAAGTCACTTCACTGCAGTGCATGGTGCCCTTTTAGCGCTCCTCCTACTGGAAGCCTCTCTAAGAGGCTCAGGGGCATGCTGGGTGCTGGAATGAAGTGGCTAAGCTCCTCATAATTCTCGGGGCCTCACAGGCCCGGCCAGGGGTCTGCTTTTGTAGTTCCCGTGGAAAAGAGGATGGTGGGAGAAAGAGAGAGAGAAAGAGGGAGTAATAGATCGACTTGGTAGATCGACTTTGTCACAAAAATGTACAGTATATTCTGTTCTCTTTTTACAATGCAAGCACAGTTAGGCTTTTGTATTTGAGTGGTGCTGAGATGAATGTAGCTTATCTACCAGAGCAGACCCGCTAGCACCCCGATCACATCATTATAACACACACACACATGCACACACACACACACACACACACACACACACACACACACACACACACACACACACACACACACACACACACACACACACACACACGCAGCCATGCACAACAAAAGAACCCACCCACCTAAGGAAAAACACTCTTGACTCAATAGCACTGTACTGTACATGTGTAAAAAGTACATGAAAAGACGTTTGTAAGCACTAAGACTTCCGGGGGTTTGTTGAGTGTGGCTTTATCTCTACGGCAGCAGCTTCCCTTTGGTTTATCACCGAAGAGCACAGAAGAACGGTCACACACCCAGCTATCCAACATCATATCGGCTGGTCAATACAACTTCAGTCAAATCTCATCGACGGCAGAATGGCCAGCATTCTTTCATCTTTTATTTTTTGCAAAATTGTCAAGTTATTTTATCTCTGTGTTGTAGATGCAAGAAAAATGATCACTTTCCCCTTACTCAGACGTTCAAGTTTGGGCACTTTTTTCTGTATTCGTAGAGGAACTGGTTTAAAATTGGACCATGGGAAAAAAGGATTGAATTAGTCAGCAGGGCTTAATGCTTGACTAATTATTAAAACCTGTTTCCTTTTTTCCTCTGGCTGTTTATTTTGGGTTCATGAAGTACATAAGGGGAAAAGGGGTCCTCCAAGCCTCCTTATAGGCCTATAATCATAATCCTTCTGGTATTAAAATAATCTGTTTTCTCACAAAATCAATATTCATGAAGGAGAAAGTGTCCAAGTTTGAAGGAACTAAAGAAAAAAAAGGCCAGTGGTGCGATTTCTTAACAGTTGACTTTCCACTTAAATAATTACTTAAGGAAAACCAGCGGCAGGTTACACCACACACGGGAGGGAGTGGAAAATACCATGCGTAATCTAATTTCTACCCCTTCCTTTCTCTGTGACGCGGCACACACAACCACACCGACATTAAGATAAACAACGGTGGGAGTATTCGTGTGCAGCGTAACTACCACCTATTCCAGCAACTGTTGGAGCGTGTTTATCACGCAGACTGGTAGACATTAACTGCCTTAGTGAGAGACACACAGGCCAGATATAACTGGTATGAGCAACACGTCTCTCACACCTCTCTCCGTGGGTCACTTTCTTCACTTTCTTTGCTGTGTGATCATGTGTCTCTTATACCGTTGATTTCTGTTATCCTATTCATTACATACAAAGACGTACACACACACAAACACACACACACACACACACACACACACACATACATACACACACACACACACAGATACACACACACACACACACAAACACACACACACACACACACACACACACATACACACACACACACACACACACACACACACACACACACACACACACACACACACACACATACACACACACACACACACACACACACACACACACACACACACACACACACACACACACACACACACTTGTGTTTAATATATTGCTTGCAACAGGAGACTGTGTTTACCTGATCCCCTGAGGTGCGTTCCCAGGGGACAGCGTGTGAACCTGGCTCACTGGTGCCTGTCTTCCTCAGTCTCGGTAGGAGAAGTCAGTAATACACAAGCAATATGTAAATCTACCTCTTGGCTTCCCCCTAAGCCTGGTATGGGGAAAAGGCTTTCTTTGGAAATGAGTTTTCTTAAACGGAAAGGTACGGTAGCTCTGAGGTGTATGTTTAATTTCCTCATAGTTGTGAGTTGTGTTGAAGGCAACAGAGTATGGCCCTCTCTCTTTGAAACAGGGGTTTAAAGTCCAGCAACATGGCTACTTGAGTTTACACAAGATCAAAGTCGGACAGAACCGACTTTTTCGAATTCCTCTATAATCAGATATCAAATATTTTTTGCATTCTCGTGAGTATTTTGCTCCACAGGGAATCTGGGCTCTCAGTGAGTGTGTGTGTCTGCCTTGCAGAGGCTTTTGGCCTATTGGGCATGACGTGAATCACAGCTAATGAACGACGGCTAAGCCGGCATTAATTGCTAACTCAGACTTTTGAAATCTGGAGCCCAGTCAAACAGCTGGAAACTGAACATGCAAGCACACACACACACACACACACACACACACACACACACACACACACACACACACACACACACACACACACACACACACACACACACACACACACACACACACACACACATATTTATATATATATATATATAGACACAAGCAAATACACACACAAACATTAACAATTATGAATTAAAAAAAAAAAAACGTCCATGTGCTGGCTCTGCAGGTACATCAGGTTTCCATGATGGGAAATCACATATTTTCCTATAGTTGCTCAGGCCCATTCAACAGCGGGGAACAAAGTTCACAAGTACTGACAGTAAACGCTAACCAAGGTATTCAGGTTATCTAACTGTGCTTTGATAAACAAAAAAAAGAAAACAGACATAGTGTCTGAGATGTCAATCCAAAAAGATCCAACAAAACTGTAGAGTCACATTGTGAAACCACAATGCTGAGCCTCCAGGAATAAAAAAAACGCCTTTAAACAGGTGTCCGAAACCATCCCACCCTTGGATTCAGAGTTGGGTTGACATGCACTCCATGGGCTTCCATGCTTGGTTCCCTGGTCCGAAATGCAGGATTTGGGTAATTGGAGACCCGAATGGTTATTAGGTTAGGATGGATGGATGACTGGACAGGTGAATGGATAAGAAAGATGAGTGTGTTTGAGATTCAACCCTCTACTGGCAAAAAAGTTATCATTGTTCTCTGAAAATCCCTGAAACAGATATGTGATCGATAGCTGACCCTACTCTGTTGAACCCCCCGCTGTACCATGGTGTCCGCCACATGAATAGAGTCGGGCTTTTGAGGAAGATCTGCATTGAAAATAGGGTGTAGCTGATATTTTCCAGTCTGAATAAACCAAAGGCTTGTTCAATGTGGTGCCCACTTGAAAATGAAATGTTGCTCCATTTCAGAGTTTGAAGAAGAAACCTTTGATGCAGCACAAATACTGAAAAACTGGATTCATGTTTTTTGTGAAATTATTGTGGATGTAGGGTTGTGTAAGCGCTTTGGTTTGTTAATTTAATAATCTTTGATGTTATTTTAAATCATTGATTCATTAATCGTGTTATTTTGCTAGCACTGGAAAGATACATCATCACATCACAATTCGTTTTTTAAAATAAATAGGTTTTATTACACTAAAAACAAAAAAGTAGGGTATTAATATTGTAAAACGTATCATTTTTACAGCACCAATAAATATATTAATGTGAAAACATACAAAAAATGTGGCTGTACATGAGAGGACAGGAGAGAACTCTTTCAGTTAAATACAAGTAGAATGTTTCATCTTTCATCTCATCATCAGAGGACATCGGAGGCGTGGCCATCAAGGGGCGGAGTCAAGTGACAAAAGATTCCTCCAGTCACAGTTCTGGGGGGGGGGGGAGTCAAAGCCAGAGGCAGCTTAAAGGGCAAGCTCAGTTGTCTTCGTTCTGTGTGTGTCTGTGTGGTTGTGTGTGCTGGTGTGTGTGTGTGTGTGTGTGTGTGTGTGTGTGTGTGTGTGTGTGTGTGTGTGTGTGTGTGTGTGTGTGTGTGTGTGTGAGTGTGTGTGTGTGTGTGTGTGTGTGTGTGTGTGTGTGTGTGTGTGTGTGTGTGTGTGTGTGTGTGTGTGTGTGTGTCTGTTAGTGTGTGTGTGAGTGTGTGTGTGTCTGTGTGTGTGTATGTTGGGGTGTGTTTGGGTGTGGGTGTTTCTCTGTGTGTTTGTTGGCATGAGAGTGTGTGTGTGTGTGTGTGTGTGTGTCTGTGTGGTTGTGTGTGCTGGTGTGTGTGTGTGTGTGTGTGTGTGTGTGTGTGTGTGTGTGTGTGTGTGTGTGTGTGTGTGTGTGTGTGTGTGTGTGTGTGTGTGTGTGTGTGTGTGTGTGTGTGTGTGTCTGTGTCTGTGTCTGTGTCTGTGTGAGTGTGTATGTTGGGGTGTGTTTGGGTGTGGGTGTTTCTCTGTGTGTTTGTTGGCATGAGAGTGTGTATGTGTGTGTGTGTGTGTGTGTGTCTGACAGAACGAAACCAGTCCATGTGTGCGATGTTGATTGACGTCCGCCACACTCGTCCGCTCCTCTGTATGACGTGTCTCAGGGCACTTGAGTGCAAAAACACATGTCCTGACTGCCGGTCCAAAACAAAAAATGTATAACAAACACCTGTGTTGGCGCATCATTTCTTGCTGGTTACTGGCGGTCAGGAGATTAACTGTCCTTCTAGCAACACAAATCACGCTGCTAGCGTTCGTTCGTTTTTTTCTTCGTCTCTTTCAGGAATGTCAAAGTGTTACGTTTCTGCACTCTTTTTTTTCATACAAAAAAAACGTCGTTTACAGTCATCCACAGTCAAGTTGACACATTTTTTTAAAACGCCGACAGGTGAATAGAAATTAACCATAACAATGCATATAAATACCGTATATCAACTTAAATACATAGAATACTCAAAATATTCTAGCTTTATAAATTAGACGTAGTGTACATTACAAAGGGATACCAGGTATACACGGATCGTTACTTAAGCTTTAGATTGACCTGTACTTTCGTCGATGTACAATTATTTCTTTGGAAAACATACATAGCATACAATTTAAATAAGGAAAAGCGGAGGTCAACCAATTTCTTCAGTGGCGCATTGAGATCCACTCTTACTCGTGGAGACTGCAATCAACTTGTCTAATCACTATTTTCTCTCCATATATACCTATATTAATATCCCTTATGAAGTATTTCTTTATCCACACCGAATCCTATTGGGTGTTAGTCAGTACAGTAGTGATGAACACATATCACCCCATGGAGGTGACATCACATCAGAGAGGGAACTATTTCTGTGTCTTTCTCTGGGTCTGGAACATGTGATTCAGTTCAAGGTGACCTGGAGTGTCTATTCAACCTTGAGGGCCCGGCAAAGTATCCGTAGCAACGTAGCGGACCCATTGGGGTCCGCTTCCAAGTCCTGGTCCGTACGGCGGCCCCACTTTATCTTGCGGGCCGCGTGATTCAAATTCCTGGGAGATGATTGCTTTGTGTCATGTGATTCGAGAAGGATCAACTGTGAAAAAAGGCAGAGAGTCTGCGAACCGGTCCGAGGGCGTGCCCTGAGGTCGGGGCCCGAAGTTGCGCCTCTTTCCTGTTTTGGACTATGTGAGGGGCTCTCTGGAGCTTCTCGGTGGAGCTGTGGTTACGTACGTAGACAACCGTCTGACCTCTGTTTCCACCAAGCGTTCTTCTCTCCGGCTCACTTTCTCTGCCGCTGTCATCTGAACTCCATGCAGGGAATGCATCCTCGTGTTTCAAAGTGCTGTGCCAAGAAAATAGTTCCTTCATGCCAATGTCCCTCTCACCCCCTTAACCTCCTCTCATCTCCGCGGTTTGTCACATCTGCGGATCACAAGGAAGATACAAAGACAATGGGTTAGTGGACCGTCGGAAAATCTTCCAGATGACTATGAGGTGAAGGTTATAACCAGTCAATGGCTACTAAAAATACAGTCAGCAATCATCCCTGCCCGCCCGCAAATGGAGGGGCCATTTGGAGTCATGCCTCTGGTCCCCCCTTCTCATACCACACACCACCCAAAAGTGTGAGTTCTCTAAATTAAGCACAGCGTAGGGGGTCCCTGCTGGGGTAAGAGGTCACTGAAGTTGCTGGGTCAGGAGAGGTTAACCAACACAGGGCCTTGTTAAGTGCAGGAGGCATCAGGCTTAGTACCATGTTATGTGGTTGCTGATCTGGCACATATATGCATTTATGCATAACTGAGTAAGTACATTTGTGTTATTAGATTTTAACTTGATTAGTATTAAATTCAAGGTAAGTTCGGTCTGCATTCCTTGAGTAAAACATTATTTCTAACCTTCCCAATAAAGATAGGGTCTTATTTTGTATAAGCATAAGTAGGTTGATCTGTTGACTCTTTAGGTCTCTATCGTTGGTTCCTTATGCTAAAGGGACCAATGGGAGACTACACATTAATTGTCACATCTAAATAATGAAATAATATCCCACCAGTATAAATATAAATTCTATAGTAGTCTGTTTATGTATAGTTCATAGACATAGTTTAGTTTCATTATCTTACGATATAAAAAATAAACCAAAAACGATGACGATGATGATGATTTCACTGCCGTGCAAGACGTGATGATATCTACTCTTATCACACTTGAATCATGTTCAGTTGTAATCACAAGGGGGGTGCGGAAGGGACATGAACAGAATACAAGACTGTTGATAAATGTGACAACCCAAACACACACGCACGGACACACAGACACAAACACGGGTAGCGTAGACCTACCACCTTCCCCAAACACCAAACACCAAACACCAAACACCAAACACCAAACACCAAAGTACATCTAAGAGCAGCAGGCAAAAGGCATGCATATCTGAGCGGCGACACAATGCAGGCCTTTGGCAGCGGGGTAGATATGGTCATGGGAACAGAGAGATGCACAAAAGGGTTTGGAGGCTGGTTGTTTATCGTGACGCGTCGTAAACAAACCTGCAAGTTCGTTCGTTTAACTCAAGTCGCCTTGACTTGCAGTCTAACTGGGTGAATTTGCAGGAGCATTTACAGGTGAGAGGGTCCTGCGTAAAGAAGCGATTTCTTCTCTCTGAGCAACGTTCACATCGGCTGCAAGAGAAGCAAAAAGGGGGGAGAGAGAGAGAGAGAGAGAAAAGAGGGAGATCTAAGCTATAGAGCGAATACTGCAGAAACGGCAGACACAGACATTCATGCAACATCCCGTAATACTGAATACCTCACCCCACGCAACGCAGAAACCTCCACCACATACTAAACCATCAACGCAGGACTCTGACACTGAGACTCACTCCTCTCTCAATTCCATATGGTTCTGCCTCCTGCACCAATGCCTGTACTAATATTACCACATTCACAAAAACGGATTTCTTGGAATGGAGGAGAGAAAAAAAAGGTTGCGCGGATCGAAGATTATGAAGAAGGCACAGGAGATTGTTTTCCAAGATTATCAGAGGATGAACCTATGCCCATGAAGCTTCTGGGTTCATCGTCTCAATCCAGTATGATTAACAGAGAACAAAGCATATGCCAACTGGGCCATATGAAGGAATGTAGGCCTACAACCAAACATGGTGACGATGGTGTCCATTGTACGATTCAGGTGTACATCAGATGTGAAGTGAGTTCCATCTGGGGCTACATTAAACCTTTGGCACACTTATTTTGTTTCTTCTTGTGATGATATCATGAACCTTAACACCAGTTACTACCTAGATTATTTGAATTATGCAATATAAATGTTTGAAGCAAATGTTCAAAATCAAGGCAGAGACCATATCAATTGTGAAACCTACATTTCGCTATCAGATAGAAGGTCACCCAAATTAGACAAAACAGGGAGACAGAGAGACAGATACGGGGCGAGCAGTGTGTTGTGGTTGTGAGCAAGAATCTATGCTTTGACTGTCATTTACCTTCGGTGTGCCGACACTACACTACCCCACAGGGAAGCAGCTTACAGAGTGTGGTTAAAATGTTGTGTCATGTTCAAGACCGCCTGTAATCAAAACAGGAACACAATAACCCAAAGCAGACAGTATCGCTGCGCCGTTGAAGGGCACAATTAAGTCCCAAGTAAAATAAGTGTCTCTGCACTTGACAGGGACCACTTGTGGCATTACTATCCGTCTTTGCAAATAAAAATATCATCTGAATCACAACGAAAGCATAGATCTCCTGACATGGTTGTGGCATCAACTGGTATAGGATGGCCAAGAGACCACATGAGAAAAGAGAAGAAAAACCATGGTATTGTTTAATGGAGATAGCATTACCTGATTAATCGTTTTGTTATCACATCAACTCCACAGCACAAAGTGTTTGTGCCAGATATTGGGAAAAAAATAAGAAAAAAATAGGAAAGAATTGAGAAAAAGTGGAATTTTAGTCCGACCATAAAGTTGTAGTTTGTGTATTCTTTTTCATTTTGATTTGATTGTTTTCGTTTGATTTTAATTTACAAAATACCAAAAGAGTTCCTTGGATAGCAAGCCAACCATCAAGAGAGACACCATGCTCTGGCCTAGGCACCCTGTGGAGCTGGCATAGGCCTCAGCAATCCCAGCAGTGTCTCTCTGTTTCTTTCTCTTTCTCTTTTGGCCCTTGCCCCTGGAAAACAGAGAAAAGGGCAGAAGAGAGAGAAGAGAAACACCTAAGTAGATGCAGACACAGACTCAGGAGTCAATCAATACCGGCTCAAGCCAAACAGGAGATGATCAATCTGCAGTGCTTCAAGTGTCGACTGATCTTGTCTTTCCATTAGCATTAGGGTATCGATTCACAGAAGGTGGTAATGTGTGCATGTGTTGTGTGCATGTTTGTGGGCCATGTGGTTATAGGTCAAGGTGTGATGTTTAGTCAACTATAATTGTTTTTTTAGCAGCATAGTGTAAATGCTTGTTGGTGTATGTCTGTCCCTTGCAAAGGAGTAACGGTGGTAATTTGATCGTCATAACCATTGAATGATTGTAATATCTCCAACTGCCCTACCACGGGGTGAGCTAGCTGCCTACGTGCTCTCTGACAGACACAGGTAGAGCAGGGCTGGATAAGGCTCATTCAGCCTGAGTTGACTTAGCAATCTGAGCTAACGTGATCCTGTTTCCCCTCAACCAATCCACTGAGCTTTGAACTATGAGGTGCAGTTTGGCACACTACACAACCTTTATCCAATTAAACAAGTGGTGTTCTCTGACCCGCCTGTGAGGTGTCTAAAGCCACGTGCGCGCACACACAAACACACACACAGGCTCCATCACACACACACACACACACACACACACACACACACACACACACACACACACACACACACACACACACACACACACACACACACACACATGCGCACACTCATGTGGACCCTCGGTCGGTGCGTGAGTTCCCTCACAGCGGGGCCGCATCTCAGCGGGTCTCTGGGCTCATCCCTCTATTTACCCAACTAAGAATAAAAATAGGTTGACAGCATGACACCCACTGCTATGATTAGACAGTGGAGTAGCCCTGGGCCGGGGGTCAGGCTCTTGCAACAGGAGTCGGAGCGCACACGACAGCGGGTGGTCCTGGGGCAGCCAAGCTACACCTTCATTCGCTGGACTGTTACAGCCACAGCGCACCATAAAGCACTAAACCCTCCAGGCCATAAAAGAGAAGCATGCTCAGAGCCCAGTAAAGATAAAATATCTCAGGCCTGCTCTTTTTCCATAGGCGGTGGATGTGGGGCTGGTTCACTCCGGCTGAACCTCGGGTGACAAACAGAGAACAATGCCCTCAATATCCACAGGAGGGAAGAATAAGAAACGCTAGATAAAACCTGTAGTTCTCCAGACTGATAACCGGAATTACATAGAAAAAGTTATTTGCCAGGGGTAAACGTTCATTGTAACGAGCAGGAAATGCTAAGCTTTCAACGGGTCACGCAACCCCCTGAGAAACGGGAAAGATGCGGTGGCCAATGAGAGATGTCGTTTGGGTGTGAGGCTCCTTGTGGCCTATGGATTGGCCTCGTCATGATTCAAGGTCCACAGCGTCAAAGATATTTCTGCTCATTTGCACGATACACTGTGTTGCGAATGATCGTGCAACCCCAAATACATTGCTCGGAATAATGGTGGTGTGAACCATTAACTTCGTCAGCTCCAGTACCAGGTGGTTTGGTGTGACTAACAGTGCGACTAGTTCCTATTTCAGACACGTCTTTTTCAGTGCTCAAGTCAATACAGTCACATCCACTCCCATTCAGGTCCAAATAAACAACGAAAAAAGAGACAAACAGAACACATACTCACTTTTCTTTCTTTATTTTCACTTCTGGCTTTTGTCTGAGGAAAGAAAAAAAGGAAATCTTCTTAGTCTTTATTTTGTATTTGTCAAATGGGCTATTCGACAAGACATAAATATGGCATTATTTGTTGTTGATGTTCCTACCTGCAGTCACACTCTTCATGCTCTACGAAACTCAATTGAGAAAGATGTTGTGATACTTTCTCTCTGACTTGTAGTACCTGAAATAGAAGCAGAAGAACACCGATGGCATCATGGACAGAAAACTTAAAATTCAACATTACAGTTCTCTGAGCAGTACTAATTTGGCCACTTCTGAAGACACCCCCTTATGATTTTGTCCCTGAACTAATCTATACCAGCAGTAAGTTCTCGTTCCGGGGCAAAGAAATATTTTGACCGTATGTAAACATCACAGCATAAACAGAGTTCAGTGTTCACGGGTAAACAACATAGCTGGCATGCCAAAGCGTACAGCTCTACTTTCGCTGGTGCCCTGTCCTAACTTTAGTAGCCTCATAGACAAAGACAATCTTGGCCTTTGCAAGATAACGGGAGAAAGACAGAAAGAAAGAACAAACGAAGGAAAGAAAGAAAGAACAAACAAAGTAAAGGAAGGAAGAACGAAGGAAGAAAAAGAAGAGGAGGGAAGGTCGGTAGAGTAAGGGCAGCAGGTGCTCACCTCCATTGTGACGTTGCGAGTCCGCGTGGGAACACACTCCATGGCCTCGTCGTTGCAGCACCCCGAGCAGCGCTTGAGGATCACGCAGGCGGGGATGTAGGTGTGCTCGATCCTGTCGGGGTACTCCTTGTAGATGTCCACCAGCACCTCCCGCGTCTGACAGCGACTCTTGTTGAACACTTGCATGAAGGACACCACTGCAACGGCCAGAGAAGCAGGGTTAGGGGGGAAAGCGTTGAGTCCAGGAAAACTGTGGCTGATTAAATCAAGACCCGACATTCCTACATCAGAAGACTTGAAGAGCTTATGAGAAATGATTCTCTGTGTTTTCAGAAAGACTTGTTTTTTTTTGTGTACTGATGCATTCAGTCCCGTATCTCTCACTTCTAACTTCATCTCGCCATTCCTCTGGCCTCTCTGCCATGCTCTCCTTGCTCACTTCCGCTGATGAGTGGAAGAGAGCACTTGTCTTTTGTGAAGGCAAAAAGGTACAGACATGCATTTCCCTAAGTGGTGCCCATTACAAAAGCCAGCTTGGCAGGCAAACAATACCACAGAAACCATGGCGCAGGCTGCAACAAAGACAGTTATTGTGCAGACAAGAGTCTTAATTATTCCTGGCAAAACAAAGTTTGATCAAGCCGGTTCAAAGTTCAAAGCCCACCACCAACATGGCATACGTGTTTCAGTGTACAGGGATATAACTGTGTGTATATTCCTATAAATCTGTGCTCACACGAACAAACAACACGGTGCATATCCATTCCAAACACTGCTCTTCCTGTATGTGAATGAGTTTCATCCCACCATCCGGAAGGCAGATCTTTCTGCAACCCCAGTGGTAACTCCTGACCCCCGGGCTGTCAAATCAGCCATGACCCCCCAGGAAGTGAGGCGCCAGGGTTCACCTCTGACATGTGACCCCTGTGTAGCCCCACCACCAACCCCAACCCCCCCCCCCCCCCCACCGCGAGGACCTCGCCTGACAATACTGATGCTAGAACAACATCCTCTGGGCACCAATCCAAGTCCGGCTCTACATATAAGACCAACACCACCACCAGTATGTGGTATATATCATTGTCTGGTCTGAGTGATGTGGTTCTCAAGCCACCAGTTTGGCCCTGGGTTGACCCGGGTGTCCACCAAGCCACCCAGAAAGCTAACAGACTAGCACCTGCTCCCGGGGGAGGAACTCTCCTCCACATTCCCAGGGGACAGAGGAGTTAAGGGGGAGAAATGTTTGCGAGATTTTGTGAGCAGGCGACATCCAAACGTGGACATGTTCACTTAACCGCCTACCTCTCTCTCTGTCTCTCTCTCTCTCTCTCTCTTCGCTCCTTTTGTATGTGCAGTCTGATCTGCACTTCGAGTGTATTGCTCAAACACATGGAAAATAACTCCTTTGTGTTTGGAAGGCCTCTGACGACTGGTGCGAGAATGGTGTGTGAGTAAGTTGAGGCCCAGTGATTTCTGTATGGGCCTGAATGTGAAGGTCAGGTGCATTGCAGGTGGTTGGCCAGATGAAGGGAGTTGCTTGCCCTTGTGCGTAGAACAATAATAAACAACCACCACAACCAACCACTCCACCATTATTTTACGTTTAGTTTGTCCTACGACTATCTGTCCCGACCTTGGCCTGAACACATGCCCCTGTGTCAATAAACAAACAATGCCTGCATGTGGCATTGGGCCTAGCTTGACTGCTAAATGAATACTAATTAACATTCCATTTTACATGATCATAAATGGAGATTAAGCGTTTAATAAATAGGTTGTTAGTGAGGTCTGTATTTGTGCTATCCTTAACAAAGCCTACCGCTTGAAGAAAACTTTAAGGGCCCTGTTCCAAAGTCCCCCAAGTCAGACCTTTCAACCCTGTAGCTGTTTTATTAACCTTGCAACAAACAACAACCGCTGGGATTCGGCGTGGAAGAAGCGTGCTCAGAGTGTCAAAAGACTAATTAATGCTGTCAAAAACGGGTTTAAAATATATGCTGATTGAAAATAGAAATTCACCACATGTCCAGTAGGTGGCTCTTTAATACAGGAGGAATATAAAATTGCAAATTTACATTTGATTTGAATATCTGTTTCTAAGCACAATACTTACCGACATTTTTATCGCCTTTTACCGTCTTCTGGTCTTCCTTGTTTATACTAGCAGTCTGCAAAAAAACAACATTACACCATTATACAAACACCAGCACATTACTCGGAGCATGTCATATTGTTATGATTTTCTCTTAAACCAGCACTCCATAATAAATAACAATGATACAAATCGGAAAGCCAATATATACACACAGGCCTATAGTTTTAGATTTGGTTCATTTGTCTGTGTTATAACTCCTCAGTGAACGGGACGGAGTGCTATTATTTTCCCGCCCGTGGGAACAAGTGCACAGTGCGCATCCCCGGCGCGGCTCTATTTAAACGACCAGAGCTCCGGGTCTGCTGTAACCCTTGTGGATATTGCGTGAGAAACCGGTCGAGGTGAAGTTATAGCTCTACCAGTGTGGGCTACCGACACGCAGGCGTGTGGAAGCGACCGTTGGCGTTCCAGATTGTCTGGATTTTTGTGAAAATAATGTTTGGGTTGAACATGAATAGTTGAGAATGGGTCTAACCCTTTTTCATATTTTAACCCCGTTTTAAGCGTTAATAACGGTAGGCCTACCACTAAAGCTAAACAGACAGAGTTCACTTTTTCGACAAGACAAGTAATTTAAAGGCTTTTAAACGGAGAGATACACAAATATTTAATTAAATAGTGTAGTAATTAAATAAATAAATGCATCGCAGCACTAAACTAATCATTCAAATATGTTTTGTTCATGTTATTAACCAATAATCTCTGGTGAACGTGTTCAGGATAAGCAGGATATGTTATCTGTTGTCCAACATCGAGATCACTAATCACCAAATATTCCTTAACATTAATCAAAACAACGAAGGACTTACTGTGACTGACGACTACTGTCTAGTGCAGTCTGTAAAGAACCAAAACAAGCAAAAGTCCCAGATTACCAGCCTACTGTAAGAATGACCCGCAAATGTACCCATGCTCACCTTTATAGTGGAAATATGAAGAACTGCTGCAAAAAGGATTTGTATCAAAGTGACAACAAAGTTCATGGTTGTATTTCCAAAGGTGGGTAGCCTGCTGCGTTGAAATGTGAGTTTTCGGTCTGTTTCACAGTAAAAATAACAACAGAAAAAGACAAAAGAGCCAACCGCTTGAATTTCTTGGTCTGGGCTATAGCAAAAGCAAATCCATATCTTCCACGCAGGGAAGCTGCGCCACTTGAAGGAATCCTTTCAATGAAAGTGTTGGACTGGTTTCCAGTGAGTCTCAGCAGCAGTACATCAGACAAAAAAACGTAAGATCCAATCACCGTTCACCCAAAAGACAAAGAAAATTGAGCTATCTATTCTAAAATCCACGGCAGAATAGAAACCAAGTCTAGAAACAAATCCTTCCCAAAGAAAAAAAATGTGCAACACGACTGTAAAGTCTCACCAACTTTGCGCACTGATCTCTTTACATGCAATTAAACTCAGTGGCAAGGTACACACGCTCATTTATCACAGAGACGGAGAGAAGCGCAGTAAAACGCCGGTGTCCGCTATTGGGAAAGCCTTCCTTCGATCGCACTGAGACCTTTCTCTTCTTGTTTGATTCTCGCTCCTTTCGCAACGAGTGCTTTTGTATATTTAATTTGATTTGAGTTAAAGGCATCCAGGCGTAGATGGAAGGAGATTGTCTAACACCACCTTCTCTCTCTGTGGCTTCGTTGGTTCTGTTCTGTTCTATGGTAACAGGCTAAGGTAATAAGCACCAGCGGGCTGCGTGCGCAATCAAATAGCATTGGCCAAAGTCGACTTGGAGGCGGACCATTTGAGAACTGCGTCTAATCCAAAAAATGTAGTATTAAAGGCTATGGATTCCGCCTTGTATAAAGTTATGTATCACTGATGGGAAAACGATTGTCACATATAATTGACGGATGCTTTATGTGTGTGTGTGTGTGTGTGTGTGTGTGTGTGTGTGTGTGTGTGTGTGTGTGTGTGTGTGTGTGTGTGTGTGTGTGTGTGTGTGTGTGTGTGTGTGTGTGTGTGTGTGTGTGTGTGTGTGTGTGTGTGTGTGTGTGTGTGTGTGTGTTGTGTGTGTATGTTTGTGTTTTATCCTCTATAAAGCGGGTCAATTACGTAGTGGGCTTATTCTAGCATTTGTTGTTTAAATTGAGCTAATTTACAAAATAAGGGGGAAATCCAAACGAGAACAAGTGTCTCATTACAAGTGTGTACTAGTTTGTGTAAGTATGGCTGAAACCATTATCTATGTAGACTCCTTATGCACTTAAAGAAGTCAGGCCACATGGTCATACAATGTTACAGTAAGTGATATGTGGGAATGATATGAGCATTATCACTAATCATGCTGTCTCTGGGAGCAGGTCGAGTTAAGTTTAAAGTTTCAGTCGATATCTCTATTTAAAAAAATAATATGGTTGTTTTCCCCCAACACACACAGACACACACAAATGCAGAAACACACACAGCGAGGCTTGGGAAACGTCTGGCCTCCTGTCTTACCATGAACGGAGGTACGGCCAGTCCCAGAGCTGGCTCACCACTGCGCTCCCTCTCCCTCTCTCTCTCTCTGTCTCCCTCTCCCTCTCTCTCTCTCTCTCTCTCTCTCTCTCTCTCTCTCTCTCTCTCTCTCTCTCTCTCTCTCTCTCTCTCTCTCTCTCTCTCTCTCTCTCTCTCTCTTACCTCCCTCCCTCTCTCTTTCCCTCTCTCTCTGTCCCTCTTTATGTGTGTGTGTGTGTGTGTGTGTGTGTGTGTGTGTGTGTGTGTGTGTGTGTGTGTGTGTGTGTGTGTGTGTGTGTGTGTGTGTGTGCGTGTGTGTGTGTGTGTGTGTGTGTGTGTGTGTGTGTGCATGTGTGTGTTTGAGTGTGTGTGCCTTGGAGTGTGTGTGTGTGTGTGGTTTGTGTGTGCGCGTATGTGTGTGTGTGTGTGTGTGTGTGTGCTTATGTGTATGTGTGTACAAGTGTTAAAGCAGGTTCCAAATGGGAGGCTTGGGAGGTAGCTGTCATTTTTAGTGGACCAATTCTAAAGTGCTCTTTGGCCATCTCCATCCCATGGGGAGCCCATTTTGGAAACAATTGATTGATTGCGTTGATTTTTGATGAGGCTAAAATTATATCAGATTTATCATGTTCCGTCAGAAAAAGTCCCAAAAGATGACTTAAAAACTGTCTTATGTTTCCATGGCCAGTGTTGGTTGACCAAAGAGTGAGGCTTTAGCAATATCAACACTCATGCTATATTTTTCCCTCTTCCGTTGGGATAAACACAGTAGATAAGGCAGATACATCACTACTCTGAGACATCTCAGAGTCATCTCAAATTCGTGATGACTTCTTATATATGTGTGTGTGTGTGTGTGTGTGTGTGTGTGTGAGTGTGTGTGTGTGTGTGTGTGTGTGTGTGTGTGTGTGTGTGTGTGTTTGGGGGGGGGGGGGGGGGTTGTGTGTGTGTATGTGTGTGCGGGTGAATCCAAGAGCATAGGAAGCCATGATTTAATTTCTTATCCCACTTGTAGATTGCCTGTTGCATTGCATTAGAAATCGATAAGCCATTAACAGCTACCACGTTAGCTCCCGTTCCACGACAGGAGAAGTGCAGGTTGTGTCCAGAGAAAAGACCCCCTTGTTCTTGGATTTGTTCATTTGTTTCAATCAAACCTGCAGAGGAAACTTTGGTATGACGGAGTATTAGGGCCACACATGAAGAAAAAATATATTTTTGCCGTTACGAGATAAAAGTCGACACGTCGACTTTAAAGTCAACATGTCGAAATTAAACTCGAAATGTCGATAATAAAGTTGAAATATTATGTCGACTTTAATCTCGATTTGTCGACTTTAAAGTCGACATTAAACTCGGAATGTCGAGGATACAGTTTAAATTAGTTGGGAGAGATAGCAACCGCTCAACAGGGCCTGCACTGAATCCAATGGCTTGTGTGGACAATTTGGTAAAATTGCATTTCGGAATCGGGTTTAACAATAAAGAGATCCTCGCTATGTTGGAGGTAGAGCTCGAGGTTGATGGTGTGTCGTCGTCAATTTCCCTGGTGGAGGTCACTGAGGTAGTCAAACATCTCCGCAGTGGCAAAGCCCCAGGGATTGATGAGATCCAGCCAGAAATGCTAAAGGCTCTGGGTGTTGAGGGGCTGTCATGGTTGACACGCCTATTCAACATCGCGTGGGAGTCGGGTACAGTGCCAAAGGAGTGGCAAACCGGGGTGGTGGTTCCCCTGTTCAAAAAGGGGGACCAGAGAGTGTGTGCCAATTACCGGGGTATCACACTTCTCAGCCTCCCTGGTAAAGTCTACTCCAAGGTGCTGGAAAGGAGGGTTCGGCCGATCGTCGAACCTCAGATTGAAGAGGAACAATGCGGTTTTCGCCCCGGACGTGGAACTACGGACCAGCTCTTCACTCTCGCAAGGATCCTGGAGGGGGCCTGGGAGTATGCCCATCCGGTCTACATGTGTTTTGTGGATCTGGAGAAGGCGTATGACCGGGTCCCCCGGGAGAAACTGTGGGAGGTGCTGCGGGAGTATGGGGTAAGGGGGTCTATCCTCAGGGCCATCCAATCTTTGTACTCCCAAAGCGAGAGCTGTGTTCGTGTTCTCGGCAGCCAGTCAGTTTCGTTCTCAGTGGGTGCTGGTCTCCGCCAGGGCTGCGCCTTGTCACCAATCCTGTTTGTGATATACATGGACAGGATATCGAGGCGTAGTCGTGGTGGGGAGGGGTTGCAGTTCGGTGGTCTGAGGATCTCGTCACTGCCTCAGATGAGTCATGGCCTCATCTGAGGCCATGACTCTTAGCAGGAAACCGGTGGATTGCTTACTCCGGGTAGGAAATGAGTCCTTAGCCCAAGTGAAGGAGTTCAAGTACCTCGGGGTCTTGTTCGCGAGTGAGGGTACTATGGAGCGTGAGATTGGCCGGAGAATCGGAGCAGCGGGGGCGGTATTGCGTTCGCTTTACCGCACCGTTGTAACGAAAAGAGAGCTGAGCCGCAAGGCAAAGCTCTCGATCTACCGGTCGATCTTCGTTCCTATCCTCACCTATGGTCATGAGGGCTGGGTGATGACCGAAAGGACGAGATCGCGGGTACAAGCGGCCGAGATGAGTTTTCTCAGAAGGGTGGCTGGCGTCTCCCTTAGGGATAGGGTGAGAAGCTCAGCCATCCGTGAGGAACTCGGATTAGAGCCGCTGCTCCTTTACTTAGAAAGGAGTCAGCTGAGGTGGTTCGGGCATCTGGTAAGGATGCCCACTGGGCGCCTTCCTTGGGAGGTGTTTCAGGCACGTCCAGTGGGGAGGAGACCTCGGGGAAGACCCAGGACTAGGTGGAGAGATTATATCTCAACACTGGCCTGGGAACGCCTCGGGATCCCCCCGTCAGAGCTGGTCAATGTGGCCCGGGAAAGGGAAGTCTGGGGCCCCCTGCTTGAGCTGCTCCCCCCGCGACCCGACCCCGGATAAGCGGATGACGATGAGGATGAGGAGATCCTCGCTGTTTTAGAGCAGAGCCACCGTGTGGTGATTAGTGTAAGGACGCTGAAAAAATTGTGCGGAAAAAATGTGTTAATTTACTAGTCGACGTGTCGATTTTAATCTCGTCACGGCAAAAATATTTTTTTCTTCATGTGTGGCCCTAATACTCCGTCGTACTTTGGTGTTAAGAGACTGATCCTCAAATGTTTAGGGAACACAATAAGACAATGGGACATTTGCAGTGGCGTAACAAGGCAACGACGGGCCCGTATGCAGGATGTTCAAGGCAGGCCCCCCCCCCCCCCCGGGGGGCTTCGTTACGATTGTTGACGGGGGGGGGGGGGGGTTCGGAGCGATTGTTGACGGGGGGGGGGTATGGAGCGAATTATTATTATTATTTTTTTTATTTTTTTTTGGGGGCCCTGATTGGCCCGGGCCCGTACGCGCCCGCATACCCTGCTTACCGATAGTTACGCCACTGGACATTTGTACACGGTTTATTAAAAGTGCATTTCTATGTTTCACCAATTTTTTTCTCATACTTTTAGCCGTGATTTGTAGCTAGCAATTTAGCAGTTACAGATTGTATTTCCTTTTAGTGAATGATTTTTATTTTCTTGCAGTCACACACACACACACACACGCACACACGCACGCACGCACACACACAAGTATAAATGAATGGGACCCACATGTATGAGGGGCCGCCTGGGACAGAATTCATCCAGCTTCATTATGCGGCGTTCGCACCAAAAAATTATTTGGTCGCTTGTTCACGTGGTCAACTGAGTTTGAGAGAGGCTTCCTCTTGTGACCGCCAATTCATTCTAAACCCTAGTCCAGGCCTATTCAACTAGCGGCCCGTGGGCCAAATGCGGCCCCTCTTAATTTTTTTCTGGCCCGCAAGAGGTTGCATGCAAAAAAATAAATAAAATAAAGGAGAAACATAGTTGCATGCAAATCAGGTTTCTGTGTGTAGCCGGTGATACTAGCCAGTATCAGTACCCCACAATCAGGAGCTGGCATCACTTATTCTGACAATGTTTGGCTCAACCGATACGTGTGAGTCTAGCTTTTCTCATATGAATGCCATCAGAACAAGGGCACTTTGCTCCATGACCTATGAGAAGCTGCATGAGTGTCTCAGGATGAGCCAAACTAGGCAAACAAGGCAGTGCAATCTTTCTCACTGACTCACTGGCTCAAAATGTCTCATATGTACAGTAGTTCTGTTTTGTGATGATTCAAACAACATTGTTTAATTCTAAATACGTGTCCAAAATATGTGAGAACAAAATCTTTTAAAATGTTACGATTAAAAGTGAAGAAGGAAAGAATGTGTCTTTCATCTCAAACAACCCTACAGCTCTTACGGTCGGGTCGCTCCCCTCGCTCCTGACCAACCCCCTGGTAGAGCCCTGGTCCTCACCCAACCCTCTCCCCCACCCTACCACCGCCACCATCACCACCAACTCTTCCCCTTGCCTAAAGCTCCGAGGGCCATTTGGAGTCCCATAAGACCTCTCACATGCTCAAGGGAAAGATTTAGCCTGGACCGAGCAACCATTGGCCCTCGCCCTGAGGTCATGTTCTACCACCTGCAGGGTGAGGAGGACACTCCTGCCCTGTGTAGCGTTTTTAATTGAAGAATAACAGACGGCAGCATCTGCCTCCGTCATTTCACTGAGGTTTCTGCTGATGCCACGAAATCCCACCTGACTGCCCGGGAGTCCGGGAGACTTAATGAGCTAGCTTCCTGTCCCATAAGCGTTTACACCCACGCCATAGCATGCGCACGGGCCCCGGCCCATGTGTGCTGGAGCTTCTGGACTGTCTCTGGCTTCCTAAGTTACTGCTATGTGGAAGGAAGGTTTTTATAACACGTGGAACGATGACCTTTTCAGTTTTACGATGTCAATTTCAGACTTTGATGTGTGCTTCCAAGGGACATAAACTGCCTTAATATGTTAACCGCCCCAATAATAATAAAAAACGTTTTTATTTTTATTTTTGAGATACGTGTATACAATATCATAACAATTTTGAATATAGTGTCTGAACACTTTGGGTTATACATAAAGAAACTAAAATAAGTGGCTTGGTCAATCAGTTGAGGACCATGTGTTACATAATAAAGCTAATGTGAAGGGCCTGATTGTATTTAGATTAATTGTTCATTCATTCAGAGCAGCACACAATGAGCATTCCAATGCCCTTGAACATGCATGTATAATTATATTACTGCATGAATGTCAGATTCACAGTTGGATTTGTGTTATGTGTCTTGATATTTTATTTATATTGATGCACATATCAATAGAAATAGTATGACTGATATATTGGGAAGGCAGAGAGGTGTGAGGTCTGAAGAGAGACCCTGTCATGAATAACAGTGGAGAAGCCTATTCAGTCAATAGGCATCAAAGTCATGATCTGAGCTCCCAGGCGCTCTGTTGGCGTTCGCCTAACCACAGATGACACGCTTGGTCATCATTAGAATACCATACTGTGTCTTCAGCCTTTGGATTTCTCATGTGAGTTTGCTATTTAATGCTGTAAGGACAGCAGAACGTAGCTGTCGGGGAGAAATTGGAAAGTGATTACTCAACATGGTGTGATGGGACTTTGAATAGATAGAAGATATTTGAAGGCTGAGTTGAATGGTGTACGTATGTAAGCGATTAAGGGATAAAGAGAATGTAATGGATTGAATGTGAGTTAAAAAAAATTGTGATTCGTAATTTTTGTTTGTTGAAAAAAAAAGGTTATAAAGGTTAAAAAAAAAGGTTATCCAATAATTAAGTATTTTATCATTGTGGCCTCTGCTTTCATCGCTTTGGACTTTCTCCAAATGAGTCAGACGAGTATTATCATGCATACAGTGACGTTTAACAATCCAAACAACTTTAGCGTTTCGGAAGAAAATACTCAGATTGCCATGTGTTTCCATGTGTTCCCATGTTGAGACCAGCCTGAATATGGAGCATCCTGACTGGTAATCTAGGCTCAGCCGATGCGCTGAGCAGCATTCCTGCTGGGTGGTCCACCGTTTCCCCCACACACCCTCAGGCAGACGGTGACATTGTCTTTCCCGGAGTCCGCCTCCGTCATCTCCTCCTGGGGGAGACATCGGGACTATCCGTACGGGTCTGCTTACTAACCCCCCCCCGCCCCACACTCCTCCAGACCCCCACCCCACACACACACACACACACACACACGCACATACGCACATACACATTCATTCCATTGCTCTGAGAACCACCAACACCGTCAGAAAACACAATTTAATGCCGAGGGTGGAGCTTGTTGAACCTGTGCATTCCAATGCTTTTGATTTGCAAGTCATCATCGCCAACGAAACATAGTGTGGCCTTCTGGTGCAGCCAAGAATCTGTCTCCTTTAGAATCATAAATGCATGCAAACAAATATCCATGGCGAAGAAGGACGTTGTTTCCCATGCGTTCAAGGAATTTGAAATTGTCTACTTTAAGTTTGGTTTAGCTTTGCTTATCCCCCTCGCACACCAGATGACGTGGTCGGTAACAGAGTGTTTAGTCTGCTCAAGAGCACTACGGCGACACTCACTGGGGGAGGGCGGGGATGGGATGAGGAGATTGTGCAGCGCTGAAGCGAAAAGGACTAAACCTGCTGATGGTGCAGAAAGGACACCGCCTTTGACAGCCACTGACCCAGAACCCCATTGAAATGGAAGGTGGGCTAACGTTTGCACGCCACACTTAGCTCGATTGCCCCTGCTGCATATGTGCGATTCCTCAGGCAGGAGAATGAGAGAGGAGGAAGAAAGTCAACACCAGGTGAAACAACAATTGGCAGAAAAGGTGTGCAAGGAAAGAGTTGTTTGATTGTTGGTCTTTCGGGGGCGGACACACAAATAAGACAGACTTAACCGCAAACACTAGCCTCTTCTTTATCTCTTTTGTTTGTTAGCACACATGCTTACCCATTAGTAAAAGCCTCCCTCTGCGTATCAAAGAAAGCACTCTGATGGGTCATGTAAACAGAAGAATGACTGGCCTTTTACCTCGGTGGATTGTTTTACAGTGGTTTCTGAGGCACTCTAGTTCGTTTAAACAAAGAAGAAGCTGCTTTAGTCTGTTCTACCTCTGTAAATGTATTTTATCTCTCAATGTGACAAAAGCCAACATTGTGCTTCATATTGTGCAGGTCAGCTCTGTATCATAATCCCCCAAAAAATCCAATTCTTTGTGAGATGCGGAAGTACAATTCTGCATAGAGTGCACGTATAGAGACTTTAAATCTTTATTGGAATCCTGGAGTGTCCCTTCCCCCTTCTTGCCTTCCCTGTGAAGTGATCAGAGAGTGTTAGCCTGCTTTTGTTTCCATACATCCTGCTCTTCATTTGTACAGCTGGAGATTTCCTCCAGCAATTCAACTAAATTGCTTTGCCCAAAGGGAGAAGGGATTGGGGATTTGGGTGAAGTGCTTTTTTGCAATTTGCATGCATCACATGTGTGTATGGGGATATATGCCTGCATGAATTTGTGTGTTTGAGCTGCTACATGCAGCACATACATACACACACACACACACACACACACACACACACACACACACACACACACACACACACACACACACACACACACACACACACACACACACACACACACACACACACACACACACACCTATACACAAACACCCAAACACACACACACACACACACACACACACACACACACACACACACACACACACACACACACACACACACACACACACACACACAAGCACACACAAAATTAGAGGAATCTTTGTGAAAATATATAAGCATTTAACTCGAGTATCAACATTAGAGGGAAAGTCTTGAGTAAAATCCAAGACAGGTTTGATCTATGTTCGGATCAAGTAACACTACTACTTCTGCTAATGAGGGGCTCATTGGTTTCGGTTGATGATAGCACTCTGTCTCTCCATCCGCTTGCCTCAAAACTCACACACACAGACCCACACAGACCCACACAGACAGACACACACACACACACACACACACACACACACACACACACACACACACACACACACACACACACACACACACACACACACACACACACACACACACACACACACACACAAATACACACATAAAGAAACAAACACACACACAAACACATATACACACACACACACACACAAACACATACATACTCACGCACATGCACACACTCCAAAATGCACACATAGACACTGCATAGACTTACAGAGAGACTTTATTCAACCAATCTTTCAACTTCAAGCCATCTCTAAACCTTTACTGGTCTTCCCTCAGCAGGCACCAAAGTGGTGTGCTCTTGATCTGCAGCGTATTACAGGCACCTGGTGAACTAACCATAACACTGGTCCTTGCGGGGACTTGCACATCATGTTGTATTTATTCCACTTTATTATTTAATAGCTACAAAACAATCTTCGCCTTAAGCCAGTTAGCACAATCCAATGCAGAGTTCAGTTCACCCATCCCATTTTAAGATCAAGGGAAGTCGGTTTTATTATGCAACGGCGCCGTCAATGAAACCCGGCGTGTGCACCTGACGGGACATGCTTGCTATGGAGACTATTGGACACCAAAACGATCATGTGATTAGTGGAATCTCACCATTCATTTAAACAGGAATATCAACCGCGGTATGAGTTTACAATGAAAACAAAAATTTGAGAATGTACTTCCTCCGTTCTCATCCCTCCATCCCCTCCCCCAGGACAAGGGGTATGAATGGATCCCTGAATCCTTCTGCAAATAGAATTGTAAATAAACAAAAACAAAATGAAGTAAAGGTTGACGTGCATACAGCTTCCTGTGGCTCCCGCCGTTCCCGAGCTCTGTTGCCCCTTTTCTTCATACTTTCCAGATATTGATATTGGTATTAACTAAGGACTGTAATACTTTAATCGGGAAGAAAATAAGAGTTTGGTGCATATTTAATGATAAGGATTAGGTGGATTAGGTTCATGTGCTTCCTCTAGAAAATAAGTTTTTACCGCTGCTATAAATGTCGTTAACACATTATCAACCACTTTATATTAATCTTGTGTTGAGATCAAATCATAGATGTAAAAAGGATGGCGATGGAGATGAAAACATTTGCAGATCTACAATAGAGAATAAGAGGTGGGGGGAATCCCTCCTTATTTTCACAATGAAAGGCTTCACTTCCAAATATAAAGGGAGAGGAGGAGTTCTTACGCGAAGAGTTTCAACAAAACATTAACTGTGGAGTGCCTCCCTAATGTCCAACATAAGCAGCAAGACACAGGGAAATGGAAAAGTCCAGGAACTCTTCCAAAGCTGAGTCACTCAGTTATGGTGCATTGCCACACCCCCTTTATTTGGACTTTGTTAATTCACTCGGATTTGAGGTATGGCTAAAGGTAAGTCTATTGACTGGGAGGAACTGGTAATGGGAACCTTTGAATAGAGGCTTATGATACCTTAGAGGCCTATATCGAGGACGTCATCTGTATATTGACTGACCATTGTTTATTCTCTGTCTTACAAATGCCTGATTTTCTCATGATATGCATGACATAAAGGTCACACCTAAAGCTCATGGCCACACTTTTATTCTATTAATATAATTAGTAGTAGTTTTTGGAATGATGAAACCTTTCATCACACTGAACTGGCCTGCAAAGTCATGCCAAACGTACATGTTTGAATGAGCTGTCATCTTTCTTGACATTGTAAAACAAGTTTAAAGCATGTGACTGCAGGTTATTTTTACAACATGGCTTTGTTGATCAATGGGCCATTCCACACTTACATATTTTACGAATACTCAAACAAACACACCCACCCTCACACAGATACACACACATACCCCCCCCCCCCCCCCCCCAAACACACACACACACACACACACACACACACACACACACACACACACACACACACACACACACACACACACACACACACACAAACACACACACACACACACACACACACACACACACACACACACACACACACACACACACACACACACACACACAAAAACACACAGACACACCCACCCACAAATTACGCAAGAAATATCCATGAATGCTTTCACATTTAAAGGTTGATGCAAAGTTAAACTCGGAATAATGATGCATTTAGCTTTCTTCTTGTGGTCCCTGACATATTTGTTGGGTTGACCTGAACAAACATATTTATTCTAGAAGTAAATGTGTTGCATGTGTAAGTGTGTTATGAGTTTTTTATTTCTCAAATCCACATGTATGAGATGCTGTTATTATGACATGACACACACACACACACACACACACACACACACACACACACACACACACACACACACACACACACACACACACACACACACACAATCTCTTACATTTCCTGTCTGGGAACATAAATGTACTATCTTATCTTATCCTTCACACACACTCACACACACGTACACACACGTGTTTGTGTGTGTGTGAGTGTGTGTGTGAGTGATTCATTGTGTGCATACATCTTAATGCAAATGTATAAAAAAAAAGTCACGCGGTAGCATCCAGAGTGATTATTTATTACAGTTTGCTGAGTCACAGCTGGTCATACAGGATGTCTGATGGAGCCGACGTCAGAGCCCTGAAGACGCAGGGCGCCGGCTTCTCACGTAACACGCAACCTACGCCACACACGGTCAGATGTAACGCTCACCACGGTGTCGTGTTACAGCTGTCTGGACGCAGGAAAGGGTCCCGCCGCCACCATAACCAAAGTGTCGTGACCGAGCCATGTTTGCCCAAGAGCAGGCGGGTAAACCCCGGGAATAAAGAGGTTTTTAACATCTGATGCAGATTAGTCTCGCTTTTTTTACATCGTTAAAACCCGACAACAGACACAGACTTTCATGTGTTTTTCGGCTAGGGAATGCCGGAGCAAACCGCGAAGGAAGGGATGAAAAGGAAAGAGGAAGAAAGAAGTACGAATCAACACCCACTCAGAGAAACAAACCGTGGTATCCTTGGTGCACCACATGTGCTCGCACCTTCCATCACACATCCGAACCCTGGAGACGACCACGTCCACACCATCCACCCAGGAGACTGGCAGGGAGGATGGGAGGGGGGAGACAGAGACAGAGTGCGAGGACAGAGAGACAACAGCTTTAAACTAATAAATAAATAAAAGACTCCACATTCCCCTGGTGTAGGCCCGCAAAGAGTCGTGGAGGAATCCATGAGCAAACAGAGCATGTAGTCTTTTGTTTTTCTGTTGACTTTCAGTCTCAACGTGTGTTTGGACCCCGCCACCCCCCCGATACTATTTCCTGTCCGCTCCGATTCGGCAAACATCGCACATCCTCAACCCGTCAATCCCAAGACTTTAATGCCCTTTATTTGACCATCTCCTCTGCTCCAGCTCCAGTGCAAAAACCAGGCTACCCATTAACTTCTCACACACAATTGTAGTAGAACAGTTTAATTTACTGTTGTTACTGTTTTTCTTACGTGTCAAACTATTGCTGTTTAAAAGAAGAAGAAGAATATAGACTTTATTCATCCCTGTTGGGAAATTCATTCTCTGCATTTAACCCATCCAATGCTCAAACCCAGTGTTGATGAGCCTTGTCTCTCTCAGCTCCGAAAGCACAACATGAAAGCATATTTGCAATGAAATGAGAAATAGAATAGCAGAGACATCAGTGTTTGGTTTGGGATCAAAGTTGTAAAAGCAAAAAAAGTCAAACACAGTGATAAGTGTTAACACTAGGGCTCCCTCAAGTGTGCACACACCACTATGTGTGTGTATATGTGTGTGTGCGTGTGTATCTGCATGTACGTGTGTGTGTATGTGTGTGTATGTGTGGATTTGTTTTGTGTCCATGTATGTGAGGCTGTGTGTGTGTGTAAATGCATGCCTCTGTGTTAAGTAAGTGTGTGTGGATGTGGCCTTTTGTTTGTGTGCGTGTGTGTGTCTGTGTGTGTGTGTCTGTGTTTGTGTGTGTGCTTGCGCATGTGTGTGTGTGTGTGTGTGTGTGTGTGTGTGTGTGTGCGTGTGTGTGTGTGTGTGTGTGTGTGTGTGTGTGTGTGTGTGTGTGTGTGTGTGTGTGTGTGTGTGTGTGTGTGAGTGTATTTGTGTGCGAATGCATGCCTATGAGTTTGTGTGAGAGTGTGAGCTTGGGTCAGGGGTTTTGGCTATTTGTGCGTGCGTGTATGTGTGTGTTTATACGTGCGTGTGTCTATGTTTCTACATGTGCTTGTGTGTTTATGTGTACATGTGTGTCCATGTGTGTACCTGTGTGGGTGTCTGTGTCTGTGTGTGTGTTTGTGCGTGCGTGTGCGTGCGTGCGTGTGTGTGCAGATGTACTTGACGTGCAGGCCCAGGCTGTGTATCTGTCCAACGGCCCCAAGGCCTCTCAGTCACTAGCACACAGTCTGGCAGCCACCTCTCCATCACACCTTGTTTTCGTTAGCAACTGTGTCATTAGAAAACCCCAGAGACTGACGTGTGCACATGTTTTCAGGAGCTTGTACTGGGCGAATGCACTTAGATGATTACAAGTCTAAGTGTACGTGCGAAAATGTCATACAAATCTCAGGTTCTAAACGCTGTGAGCTATCCTGTGGTCATTATCCCCCTGCTAATCCACACCACACAGAGGAGACGAGTGAAAGTGACTTTGAGCTAAAACTATACAAGTCTTACTAATGTAAGTATGTTCATTTAATCATTAGCTTGTCGTTGTTTGTTATTCTGTTTTTCCATGTTTTTTCCATATCTCATAGCCTGATCGTAATCAAATGATCAGTCATAATCATTCTCGTAGCCAGCGATTAATATAATTTTTTCCCAGAGGGGCCATCCAAGGACAAACTAAAGTGTCACATTCAGCAGTGTTTATGGGTCTGCTCCTTTCATGTACCAGGGCACCGGTAATAGACTTATCTCCACTCAAGGAGCACGTTACATAAGACCATCACAACCTCAGCCATGTGTGTAAGTCATCCCGATCGATTAGGTTGTTTAACCCCTTTCCCTCCATGTAACGCACGCACCTGGTCCCCGAGTCTATATTGAACTCGCCAAGGCCCCTGTACACCACCCTGTCCCCAACCCCACAGCCTGCTCAGGGCCATTTATTGCTCGCTTAGGATCCAGGGTTTGATGCTTTGCTTTGGCAAGATCATCAAGGCTCCAGCAGCCATGGCTGAATCCACTGGGAAGCCGTCCTCTGTCCCACATCATCAGCAAACAGCTTTGTCTGGGGTGGAGATGGAGCACCTCTTCCACGTTGTTTAATTAAATCACCTTGTCTAAACAAGTAATGGGGATAAAGCGCACCGATGGAGACACGTACACGTGTGGGCCGGGGTGACGTGCCCTGGTCTTCGTCTCTGGCTGTTGGGGACCGGGTAAGGTTTGTTTGGTTTAATCAAGGCCATCGATGGGTTGGTGCTCTAAGTGCTCCATGGAAGTAGAGTCCTTTGACGCTCGAAGCGTATTACTGAAACCCCGGAGGAGGTTTAATTGAATTGATATGCAAGTGTAGGTCAGTGTCAGTCCAAGTACCATTTTGTGTTGGCCTTGTTCCCGTCCTTTGCAGAGCCGGGACAACTTTTGATCTCACCTTGATATAATCAATATGCCTTTAAATGCCAAGACTCAATGGCCATTCTTAATGTAATCTGTCTCTCTCCCTGTCTCTGCCTCTCTCTCTCTCTCTCTCTCTCTCTCTCTCTCTCTCTCTCTCTCTCTCTCTCTCTCTCTCGCGACAGGGCATGGGAGGCGACTTGATGAGAAAAAACGCTTTTTGACGCGGCCGTCGTCTTTGTCGGGGGACCCTCTAATTAACCTCATCCCAAGTCGCTGCGCCGCCGGCCCCCTCAAAGGGCCGAGGGGAGAGGACGTTGAAGGGGCTTAACAATATCCAGCGCCTCCATAGCCCCAACAACGGCTGGCAGTGTGTCAATAGGGTGATCCAGGCTCAAAGACATTCGGGCGCAGCGCTGCAGAGGACAATGAGGGAGAAGAGTTCAACGGACAGATCAATTAACATCTGAACACACAAAACAAACACTTGGACCCATGCGAGTGTTGACACGCATGTGCTCACACAGGGCTGTGTGTTAGCAAATATTAACGCATCCGCCGAGCAGGATGTACGCAAACATATGTTAAGTGTCTCAGTGTGGATCGCTGCTCCTTGTCTGTGCACAAAGTGGGACACTTTAGGCATGTACACATATGTGCATATCGTTAAGGGGGAGATGTGTGTGTGAGTGTGTGTGTGTGTGTGTGTGTGTGTGTGTGTGTGTGTGTGTGTGTGTGTGTGTGTGTGTGTGTGTGTGTGTGTGTGTGTGTGCGTGTGTTTGTATGTCTGTGTGTGTGTGTTTGTGTGTGAATGTTAGTTGTCTTTTTTGTTAGAATGTTATGATGAACGATGTCATGACATTAAGGCGGCTCCCCTGATTTCTTTCAGATAAATCAAAAATTTCAAGTTAACTTATTGTGATTTCGCCCCTCTATTCAAATTAAAATCTAATACTTTCCAAAGAAAAAAGTTAACTGTTTTAAATCATTAAAATTAAAGACTTCGGAACATGTTGCATTTGCCATGCTGGGTCAAAAAAAACATTTAAGACATTATACAATCAGTTTCTACCTCTTACAATACTATTGGAATAGTGAAAGGATTACTGTAACAGATGAGCCATGTGTGTGTGTGCATGGGGTGGGGAGGGGGGGGTAATTCTTTGTTTAGGCATACGTGGGTGTGTGTGTGTGTGTGTGTGTGTGTGTGTGTGTGTGTGTGTGTGTGTGTGTGTGTGTGTGTGTGTGTGTGTGTGCGTGCTTGTGTGTGTGTGAGTATGTGTGTGTGTGTGTGTGTGTATGCGTGTGTTTGTTTGTGTGTGTGTGTGTGTGTGTGTGTGTGTGTGCGTGTGTGTGTGTGTGTATGTCTGTGTGAGTGTGTGTGTGTGTGTGTTGGTGTGTGTATGTCTCTCTTTGTGTATGTAGGTGTTTGTGTGCGAGTATGTCTGTATGTGTGTGTATGTCTGTGTGTGTGTGTATGTATGCCTTTGTCTGTGTCTGTGTGTGTGTGTGTGTGTGTGTGTGTGTGTGTGTGTGTGGGTGTGTGTGTGTGTGTGTGTGTTTGAGTATGTCTGTCTGTGCGTGAGTGTATGCCTGTGTGTGTGTGTGTGTGTGTGTGTGTGTGTGTGTGTGTGTGTGTGTGTGTGTGTGTGTGTGTGTGTGTGTGTGTGTGTGTGTTTTGACATGGAGCGCAGCCCCCTGATGCTCCACTAGCTCCCCAATTGTCCGACACACTTCCTCTCCCGGAGGGCCGGCTCTAACTTAAGAGTGAAAGATGTCAGCTCACGTACCAAAGTGGCTAACCTGAAACATTTATACTCAAAACATCACAAAATTTGCAAAGCTCAATTGGTGAAAAAAAAGCACCAATGTGTATTTATTTATAAATAATGTAAATATCTGTCCATATAGTTTCCCTGTTTAAAATCAAGTTATGTTGACCTTACAATGAACACGGGAGCGCCCATGTCCAATCTGGAGGTGGAACTGAACACCTCTGTGTGCGTGTGAGTCGGACCGCATGGTGCCTGTAAAGTGTCGTCGGATGTGATTCGGGCAGTGGGTGGTATTATGGAAACGCATGTTACTAAGGTGATGGTTTTGTTTTTTGCGTTGGATTACTCAATTTCTTTATGATACAATTCACAACTTAAGCCCAACGGAAATATTTCTTAATTGTGCCATTAGAAAGTTTATGAAAGGCTTTCTCCCAGTTTGCTGAGGTAGGATGCTAAGCACAAACACAGCCTGAAATAAATAAAATTGAGTGCATGTGTATGCGCTCACTCTCGCACGTGTGTTTGTGTGTATGTGTGTGACCTTGTGTCAGTCTGCGTATGTGTATGTGTGTGTGTGTGTGTGTGTGTGTGTGTGTGTGTGTGTGTGTGTGTGTGTTTTTGTAAGTGTGTGTTAATGTGTGTGTGTGTGTGTGTATGTGTATGTGTGTGTGCGTGACGTGTGTATGTTTATGTTTGTGTGCGAGTATTTTAGCGTTTGTTTGTATGTCGATGTGTGTTTATGTATGTGTGGGTGTATGCATGTGTGTTTGTGTGTGTATGTGTGTGTGTGTGTGTGTGTGTGTGTGTGTGTGTGTGTGTGTGTGTGTGTGTGTGTGTGTGTGTGTGTGTGTGTGTGTGTGTGTGTGTGGCCTCTTGCGGGAGTAAATATAGCTGTGTGAGTGCTTTCACACCTCTTTGAATCCAGTGTTGGTGAGCCGGGGGTGTCTATAGCCCAGGGAGGTGGGGCGCACCAGGACGCCAATAACAATGGCAGGGTTCAAGAGGTCACAGGTCAACAAGGGTCACATGTTCAATGGGCAGCCATTGCCAACCCAAGTCTCAAGGCCTCCCCGCCTTTGTAAGTCCAGAGATTTGTTAAAGGCTACAACAGAAAGGAGGGAACATGGAAACACAGGGGGGGGTGATGACGTGAATGAGCCAGGGGCAGTTGAGACATGTTGGGATGAAAGCAGGAGTGATAAAAGAGGGGTTTGATGAGGGGGCCGTGGCAGGAGGACGGGAGACGCTGTCAGGAGGGGTCACCGCTTAAAGAGTGAGGAGGACCACAGTCGGAGCGCAAACAATCAATCCATCGGCCTTCACTCAACCAGACATTTAACCAATCAATCAAAGGCCGATAAATCAATCAGCAATTTGTCGAAACATGAAAAGTCTAAAAAAGTTAAAACGAGAGAAAGGGTAATGATCCGTGGGGGTTTACTAGACCTGTATGTGTGTGTATTGTGTGTGTTTGAGTGAAAGTGTGTTTGTGTGTGTGTTTTGGAGTGTGTCTGTGTGTGTGTGGGTCTCTTTGTTGGTCTTTGTGTTGGCACCTTGAGGACGTGATTGCGACAGAGAATAATGGTCTCTGTGACAGGGAACACGTGTGGAGCATTTAGCTTCAGCTGTGCAAACATGCCTCAGGGCCACTCTCACCTCCACCGCTACTCACAGCTTATACCCCTTCTCCCCCAATTCATTAGACTTAGTAGAATTGCATTTCCATTCCTTATAGCTTTTAATTTTGCATTTTTTTCTTCTTCATTCCAAAACCTGCCTTTTCTTTAGTTGTATTTAGTATATTTATTTCACCTTACTTTTCGTGATGATAATTAGTTAAACATGACATAATTAAATAATGTATTGAATCTTATGTAATCAAAGAAAAACAATGTCAAAATTTATGCCGGATGACATGCAAATCTGCAACTGAATCATGAAAATGATTTATTGTCTACATAAGCAAACCAGCCAGCATGCAGAGATTTTTGTAAAAAAATCGTTGGCTCATTGGCCACTGTTATTAGTGTCATGTTATGGAGGAAATCCTAAAGAGGAAATAGGAACCTCAAGCTGTGTGAGTTGGAATTATTTGTGTTTGTATGAGTGTTTGTGTGTGTTATGCCATATGCCCTCGTGCAGATGTTGCGCACGATAGAGCAAGAGAAAGAGAGAAAAAGGGGGAGGAAAAGAGAGCAAAAGAGAGAGAATGTGTTTGTGCGTGTATGTGCGTGCGTGCTTGGGTGTGTGTGCGTCCATGCGTGCGGGCGTCCATGCATGTGTGTGTGTGTGTGTATGTGTGCGTACATGTGTGCATGTGCGAGTGTGCTCACACGCGCCCATGACCAGCTGCTCCCCTCTCCCAACGGAATAAGGCCACGCTCTGTCTCTGGGCCGCTGGAGGATCCGGGCGTGCCCAGTTGTTTAGAATCGTAATGTTCCGGAGACGTCCGCTCCGGAGCTCCGTCATGGGTCTGTTTACAACCCCGCGTTCGGCCACAACTCCCCGTATCTCTCCTGCAGAGTCCCCCAGCTTAGTGAGATGGGCTCTGGGTACGCGGAGGTGCCATCACGCCCTGATACCGGTCGTTACATCAGGCAGATTTACTGGAGATGTCACACTGGAGATGTCAACACTCACTCCATAAGCCTGGTTACAGGGCAAACATGGAAGGCCAAAGAGAGGCCCTCGCCTCACTGAGTCAGAGTGTTGGCCTATCTGTAAAGTGCTCATTGCCGGTTTCATCATCATGGTGATGGAAGAGAGTGCATGGAAAGTTCAGTGCAGAATTGTTTCTCTGTGGATATATATACATAACTTTATTTATACATGTAAAGATATGTATAGATAAATGTAGTATGAACTGAAATGGTTCATATCATATCAGTTTAAATGGCGACAACACAATTATGATAATCGTCCTATTAAACCCCAAAACATGTTTTAAGAAATGACATAACTTCCACTCCTCTCCACTCCCATCGATGCTTTGCTATCGGATGAACGAAATAAGATTAAACTCCTGAAGAACACACACACACACACACACACACACACACACACACACACACACACACACACACACACACACACACACACACTTGCACAGCAGCACACTAAAAGACACACATTGCCGGTCACTCTCAGACGCAGGAGGGGAGATGATTACGGAAGACTGACGCAGGGAGGAAGAGGGACATGGTGAGTCAGCCCGTTGGACCGACACTTTCGCTGGCCACCGTGTGTTCAGGGGAACCCCTCCTCTGACCGCTGTGAGTAGCCACACACATATTCATAGTTATTTTCCCTTTTTTTTTATTCAACCGATGACATTGAATTCCTGATCATCGCACATCAAAAAACGTATAAATGATAAAGCCACACGCCAGATGTGGGCAGCTTTCATCAGCTGTTACTCATTTCGAGTGACCATGAAAACCACACGAAAGGGAAACTTTCATGTTTGTCTGTGTGTCTGTGTGTTACGTGCAAGTTTGTGTCCCACCCAGGCCCCCCCTATATTTGATGTGACTGACTCTTGGGATGTTGCAGCCCTGAGAGCATGACTGTTGGGACAGCCAGTCAGGCAGCGTATCGAAGATGTCTTCCAGGATACGTCATCACACAACACGTCTTTAAGCTTTCATTCAATTTGCCACTCATAAAAAGCCTTTTATATCTTCAATTATTTCCACCCTGGGTCCAAACAAAATATCAGTGTTCCAGTAAAGTGTCTGTGTCGCTCACAAGCTTTGGGATTTGGATGCGATCCTGAAGATAGCACGCATCGTGAGAGTGGAGGTGGAAGGATCTCGGTTCTCGGGTGCAGTGTCAACTCCCTTTGACATAATAATATACACTATTTCATCTCCATAGAGATGGAGAGGAGTAAACAAGGTCAACGGCAGGGCCAGGAGTATGAGGGCAGACTGAACATCTTACTTGAGGAGGGACGTTTGAAGCAATATCATGCGATTATCCTCGCATGAACTATGAAACATAAAATAAAGGTATAATGCCTGATTTAGAAACAATTGACTGATTTAGATTATGCCATTTAGATGTTAAATATGGCCCTATGTGCCATGAGGCATGGAGGACAGGTAACAGGCAGTCTAATAATTTACATTTACATGTCGTCATTATGTCGTTTATCCATTTAGTCGCTTCTAATCACTGAGAACAATCAATAACATCATAAAAACTGGAATAATGACACAAACACAATGTGCTACATGACCATGTTTCTAAAAACAAGTCCCACTGCATATATATTCATATTTATATGTTCCACTATTCATATACATACGATGCACTTGCTTTTTCGCACTGCTGGTTTAGAAATGCTAACAAGCATTTTGTGTCTCAGTACTTGTGCAATGTACTCTTTGCGATAACAACAAAGTTAATTCCAACATTATTTGTGCAGTTCTTCATAAATGCTTGATAACAGTTAAGTCCAAGTGTTCGACCAACCAAGGACAGAATTGGTTGTTTGAATGGTCCGACCAAAACGACCCTCACGAAACTTTCAGCCCTCTATCGACTGTTGGAAGACCAGCAATGTGTCACGTATTTCAAAGTTCTGTCTGCCAAAACCAAATGGATGATGATCATCATAGTGATTTGATAACATTCAAGCGATACAGTAAATGCGATACAGTAAATGTGTATTCGAAACCAAGTAAATGAATGTATAAACTACCTACTCTAGTTGTTTAGGTTGGAGGCCAGGTTAGGGTTGTGCGGTCATGTTTTTCTTGTTATAAATAGAACGTCCAATTTCAGGTCTTACCAAAGTGATGCCACGCTACGTGCAAAATCACAGGACACCAGAGGCACCTGACTGTCCCCTCAAAGGTTAGGTTAACCTTCTTTTCCACTGTCCCTAATAATATCTGCCGTGCCGGTCCCCTCTCACCTAGTCCGGCCCTGTGTTGCTGTCCTTCCTGCACTTGTTGCTTTGTTCAGGGCATAAAGGGAGGCTTGCAATGACTTTATAGACAGGTTGTCACTGCATTATTTAGGGATAAACAAAACCGGTTCCAACGCGGTCCAAAAGCGATCCAACACTGTCTCTCTAAAAAGATATGCTGACCTTAACATGTTCAGTCAAATTCTAGATCCAATTTTTCTATTTACTTTAATTAGGATATTTGCCATGGTTTCTAATTGTGTTGTGGTGTGTGTGTGTGTGTGTGTGTGTGTGTGTGTGTGTGTGTGTGTGTGTGTGTGTGTGTGTGTGTGTGTGTGTGTGTGTGTGTGTGTGTGTGGTTGGTGTATTTGTGCATGTTGGGGGTGGGGGGCGATCAGACTGAAAATCAGGTTATCATGTTAGGGAATATTGTCAAATTACGGCTACGCTTAATGTTCAGCCTTACAAAATTCAAACTGAATATTTTCATATACTTACAAATGTGGAAATGTATAGCATGTTGTCCTCAAATAGGAAGTCAACATGGAGCCTTTGCTATGAGGAATGATTCAGAATATAATTTTAGATATCGGTTGGTTGGTTTGATGAAAGGCTGTATGATGGATATATATATCGTGATTCGTGAGCTGTCAAATTATCACTTTTCACCAGAAACCCATTATACTGACGCACGGTTACCACTGGGAGGTGGCGACTCTAGATCCCGGGGAAAGTGCCACCTAACAATGTGCAGTCCCCTGACGCTATGCCTGCAAACCACCAGCCAGGCCTCTTCAGTTTCCTCATAATGAGCCTCCTCCCTCCAGCGTGCTACACAGAAACGCCCTCCCTCTCCGTGTAGCTTTGCCTTTGCTCGCTTTGACCCATATGTATGTGCTTTCCTGTCGTTATGCTTTGGCTGGCTCGGCCCTCTTGGATTCACCGCCGTGCTGAGCGATCCATCAAAGTGATCTGCTGCTGCGGCCACGTTATCGACCCTGTCGTTGTCTGTCTCATGAATTACACCAACATGCATTTACATGTCCCATTGATCTCTCTTTCCAACGCCTGCTCTGTGTTCTGCGTCTCAGGGAGGTCATCGGACCTTACGGGCAGTGTCTGCTCAGACGGAGGAACATGAACACCACTACCCCCCCCACCCCCCCGGGGGTACAGGGGTTTTGGTTCAGTATTTCCCCTGCCTGGCCTTATACACCCTGCATCCCTTTTACATTACAGTACACATGTCTCGGATGGACATTGGTATGCAAATATTTGCAAATGTAAAGCATGCATGCATGCTTTACATTTAGTTTGCCCACAATTGTGGGGCAAACAAACATTTGTGAAGCATGCACACACACACACGCACACACACGCACACACACGCACACGCACACACACACACACACAAACCCATACACACCAACACACATAAACACGCACACACAAAGAAATAAACACGAGAACCCACAAATCGTTCCTCACAGTATTCCTATTCTCAGCAAACTCCATAAAATTCCCAGGTGTGACAACACTGTCCATCCGAGACAGCGGATCCTGGCGCCAGCTGTCCCAAGAGACCCTAGACTGTAGCCCACAGATCCATGAAACATGGCTGTTCCCTTTAAGATGATTCGCTCAGTCCCTACTCCACCTCGACCAACTCAACTTTAGACGGCACACAACCCTCAAACCGTTAAAGGTTCCATCGATTGCCCCTACCTTCATGGTGCATCACCAAAGGTCATACCCATGTGTTTTGACAGGCACAAATGACACATAGAAATTAAGAAAGACCCACGTGAAGCTTTGTAGATCCTTTCACACGATTCTAACCCATTTAGCTATTGGACCAATGTCTGCAGTTACGCAGAGAGCATCCCATAATAGAGGGAACTGAAAGAGTCTGCCGTTAACTAGCGGTGGCCCTCCCAGGAGTTCCAACTGTGAGGTGGCACCTTCAGGCAATAGACTAACCTCTCAGGTCACAACCAATTCCACGGTTAGGGTAAACTTGTTCTGACTGAAAGGGTCTGGTGGGATGCAACTGGAGACTCTTCTGCCTCCCTTTCACTGTGATTGGCCAGCTGGAACTTTCAAGACTTTGGTATAATTGGGTGGAACCGACTCACTTCTGAAAGGTAATTGGTGTTTGGTGGAGTGGGTGGTGGTGATGAAGGGCTTCCATAGGGACGGAGGGCGAGGGGTCTTGACCCTGTGAGGGGGTAATCTCAGGTTTTAATGACAGCGGAGAACAAGGGAAACCTTAGAGAACGGACGACTGAAAAAACATCTTCACCTGATCTGCTTCGCGAGGGAAATCGCACCACTGCAATGAAAACACTCATGATTTCCACACTTATAATCATTTCATGATGGAGGAAATATTACCCAGGTTTAAATGTCTCTACACCCCCTAATGACTCCAACATGGGAACCCTGTCTTTCTCCACTTGCAGAGCCTCGCCCTGTCCCCACATCTAAAGAGGCTGCCGACCTTTCTGCTTCATCAAGATGTCAAATCTCCTTCAATCATCCCCTACCACCTGCAGTTTGAAACATTCCTCTTACTATGGGACCATCGCAGTGTGAGACTGCCTTCTTTGACCCACCCTTACATCTTTTTCTCAAGAGGGATAAGATGATTCCATCTCTTTCCGTTTGCATTTCCATCTCTTTCCATTTCCGAGAAGGTGAGCAAAGGCGGTTCCAAATAAGGAAATTCCCAAGTGTGTCCATAGCAATTGGCTAAACTGAGAGAATAACAAGAAACCCCAACATACACCCACTCCAATGTACTCACACAGAAACACAGACTCACATTATTCACTCTCACTTACCAGCAAGCAGACATTTTTTGTCAATGACCAGATGATTTCTAGACCACACTGACCACAGTGTAACCACGTCAGTCCTGTATTCAAATAAGGTATGACAAGGAATGACAGTGACACCTACACTGTGGGTGTCACTATACTGTCACTATACTGTCACTATAGGTTCCCCCCAGTGACAGATGTGTTCCATGAAACAGCCATGAAACAGCCACATCTTCAATGAGGGACAGAAGCACAGAACAGCTGTTCCTGTTTTCAACCTGGCACCTGAAACTAAAATCGTTGAACCCATGATATGATTGATTAGGAGTCAAAAAACTTGATAAGATTGTTACAATATTTTCACAACTGTGTACACAATGTTACTCTGAATGATTTGAATAAGATGATATTTTATTATAATCTGATAAAAGATTGCCTTCCTTAATTCCGTAAAGTGATACATAAGGAATTACACTTGTACTTACAATTCCCACTTGATGTTAGCTGGTCCTCCGGGGTTATTAATCATCCCTTGGCCACCAGGGCACCTCGCTTCTCCAAAGCAATCAAAACCTGCACTTATCCACATTGTCTTGGTCAGTCATTCCAGGCCTTGCATTTCAATGTAGACCTTATTCGTTTCTTTGGAGTTTGGCTTCAATGTTAACCATGTTTGTCCAAGATCTAAAATGAGTCAAAGTCAACAGGAGGCTTCAGACAAGCTAGCAGAGTAGCGTTTAAAACAAATATGTCTCTACTCCTGAAATACAACTATGTTATATTTGCTTCATGTTCTTGGCCACTTGTTTGGAAGAAGCTTCTGAGACAGGGTCATGTTGATGTTCAGTAAGGGAAAAATAAAATAGAAAGAAGTGGGGTAGAGTCTAGTCAAAGCTTCAAATAGTCTGAGCTACTTCAACTCAATTCAGTTAAGCAAAGGTCACTTAAATGGAACATTTATATTTCTAAACAGAGGATGGCCTTTTGTAAAAAACACAATCGATACACCTGCATTGCGCTAAAACATCAACAAGGCATATACGGGTGAACACACACATCACACACACACATCAAATGTCACAAGTTAAGGAGTAATGAAAGCCAAAAAGGATCATTGCGCCCTTCTACATCAGCCACCCCTTGTACTCAGGCCACATTGCGCATTAACAATATGACTAACCATTGACTGTCAACCTAACCATGATCTAAACCTCAGTCATGAACTCAGGCTGAAAAAAAATGTCCGGTCTTGGTTTTGGTTTGAATGACATTGATGTATCTTCAGCCCTGCAGCAGCATAGATGGATAGATATAGGAATTGTAAAAATCCATGCAGAACACCAGGAGGAGGATGTGAGATTACGTTCCGAAGAAAAGACAGTGTCAACATACATGTTGTAGATATAGTAATTGTGTTTTGATATTTGAACATACCTTCTGGGCCAGTAAATCTAAGGTTAACTACAGAGTCTGGGTGGTCCGGGAGCTTTGACCTAAAATGATGCCTGTTTTACAGCAGTCTAGGGAGGGGGGAATTATTCAGTCAACCTGTAACTGTCTGGTGTACTGATAATCTATTGCACACATGTTCCGGACTCTGACATCTTCTTGTTTTTTTCCAGCTTGTGGATACGTGATAAAACACTGACCATGTTCTGAGTAAGCAGCTCCGGATGATTCAGGAACAAGAAGCGGCCTTCGTAAGAAAGCAGGGCTAGCAGGCAGAGAAGGGTCCAGCTGCAGGCTTGGGCGACTTTCGTCATGACACAGGCGTTCCATCGACCACGAGGTGTTTCGAAAGGCATAGCCTACTGGGTTTCGCAAGGCATACTGCGAAGCACAGTCGCAAGGCATGCTATGCTTTCCTTCCTTAATGGCATTTTACCTCTCATTAGATTTAGCAATCATGGAGCCCCCACTTTGATAGCGTCTATGCTACCCGTACTTACTACTAGATCTTATTTTGAAACTTCTGTTTGAGAAAATCGAACTAGCAAATGTTCCGGATGTTAACAGCCGTGCGAAGAAAAAGGGGTTTGGTGTTAACGGTGAAAGTTAGGCTGGTTTACAGCGAGAGTAGAGTTTCCGTTGTCCGGTTATTACCGGTCATTGACCGGAAAAAAATGAGGAGGACCGAAAATTCTAATTGTGCCCGGTCAGAATGACCAATGGAAATAATTCTCTGCACAATTTGAATTATGTTTAAATATGCTACAGTGGTCATTTGTTTAGCCAATTCATGTTAAACAATGAGGGTTTTGATTGAACCGACCCGGCCCGCCGATATTTTCCACCACTATCCTTGAGCCGGTGTTGTGTCGAGATCTGTTTCCCCGTCGAGATGTGTTTCCCCTAGTCCCCGCCCCCGTCCGAAATTACCCGAAAAGGCCCTCTGTTCCATAGGAAAGGAGGCTCACACATCTTTCAAATTCATACTGCTGACTTATTTCCCCACAAGAGATAAGTGCTGTGATTTTCAGGCTGATATCATTCAATTTGACCATTTAGAACAGGGGGAACGCATCCTGACAGCTTGGAATATTACTGTCAGATACTGTTCCCCCTCTGTTCCATAGGAAAGGAGGCTCACACATCTTTCAAATTCATACTGCTGACTTATTTCCCCACAACAGATAAGTGCTGTGATTTTCAGGATGATATCATTCAATTTGACCATTTAGAACAGGGGGAACGCATCCTGACAGTCATTATCTGGGACTAGGGGAAACACATCTCGACGGGGAAACAGATCTCGACACAACACCGGGTCTGGCCGGGCCTTTGATCGAGCGTTTGTGTTTTTTTTGTTTTTGTTCTCATTGCTTTATTGGCCTATTCTGAGGAGAAATCTATGCCATAAACAGAAATATTATAGGCCTTTATTACACGGGTCTTCTCAATGCCGTGGAACGATCCGTTCACTTGCATGGGTAGTAGTCCGGTAACTTGTCAACCCCAGCATCTTCGGTTGCTAAGTCAACGTCAACGTCAACGTCTTTGGCGGACTATTTCACTGCTGATCAACACTACGAATGCTGGTAACGAATAAATTGTAAAAAGACACACCATGTGAAGTTATTTTCCAAATAAGATTTGAAAAGCTTTGGAAGTTTATTTACAACACTATTTACGTGGTTTCGGAGTAGTACACTTTGACATTTTAATACAGTTCAGCGAGAAAGGCGACGAAGAATAAGAAGGGGGCGTTCCAGTCTGCGTAAACGGGAATCCCCACCTCACGAGAACGCCCATTTGTGTCTGCAGTGGGATGATATTGAGCAGGCAAGCACGTGACTTCATCGCTGGCCTTTTATGGGCCGGTTTTCTTCTGGAGCTCCCATGGAATCAAAGCTTCCTCCTGTAATGGCTGGTTCAGATTACACGATTCTCAGATATTCCTCCAAGATTTAACATGCCACACTATTGCGATCACAGAGCCAGGAAATCGGGCCTTGTCTCGTCGGAAGACTGGCCACACTACAAGATTCGAGGGTGCGATGCTCTTTACTTTGTATCATTCACGTTTGCAAGATATTTAGAAAATCTAAGGTTTAGAACTGACATAAATGTTTTTGACATTTTTGTCATAAAGGTTCCAGTAGTTTTTATACCTGCTCAATGTAGCAACTCCTCACAGTAGTTGTGTTGCGAGTGACATGAGCGATACAAAGTACCCGCAGCAACAATGTAGCCTAGCAACAGAGCGTCATCAATGGATCCCGAGTACCTCGCACTAGGCATTATACTGGCGGTTTGAGGTTTATGCAGTGGCGAACTTAGCCCTTTGGGGGCTCCAGGCGAACAGTAATTTAGGGGCCCCTGCATCTACCGGTCTATTGTACCTTATGTCGCATAATGAGATACTCCATACAAGGGATGAACAAAAGTCACTATCCTTCTTTCATGCAAATGTTAATTATCTATTTACAAATTGAGAATAACATTCAAAACAATAAGATTAGTTATGTTGACACATTACACTGACTGTTAACCTTATGTCATCATATACCTGAGGGTTTCCATTAGGTCACAGCAGCTATATGCTGTGACCTACTGGAAACCTACTGATAGCTGATTCCAGCCATCAGTATTTTTCCTGTGCTCTTCAGATCTTTCATGGTTGATTAGATGCATTGCAAGGTTATTCCAGTGTTTAAATCCTTCCTCACTCAGTTGTTTTTGTTTTCCAAAAAGGCAACAACAAAAGCAAAAAAACACAGTCTGCACTTTCACTAGACTAACCAAGACCTGTTCACCCTCTCATCATTTTTCATTACTATGTAATAGTATGCTTTTGTGAATCTGCGGCCCTTGGGCCAGAGTGCTGGGTCATCCACTAGAATATGTGTGCGCCTGCCCAAGACACAGCAGCTTGGGCCAGAGTGCTGGGTCATCCACAAGAATATGTGTCTCGCAGTCATTGTTATCGTTATTGTCATCAATTTCAATAACCGAAGTGGAAGAAGGAGAATGAGCAATATTCACTACCAGTTGTGCATCCAGTGGCGAACTTAGCCCTTTGGGGGCTCCAGGCGAACAGTAATTTAGGGGCCCCTGCATCTACCGGTCTATTGTACCTTATGTTGCATAATGAGATACTCCATACAAGGGAGAACAAAAGTCACTATCCTTCTTTCATGCAAATGTTAATTATCTATTTACAAATTGAGAATAACATTCAAAACAATAAGATTAGTTATGTTGACACATTACACTGACTGTTAACCTTATGTCATCATATACCTGAGGGTTTCCATTAGGTCACAGCAGCTATATGCTGTGACCTACTGGAAACCTACTGATAGCTGATTCCAGCCATCAGTATTTTTCCTGTGCTCTTCAGACCTTTCATGGTTGATTAGATGCATTGCAAGGTTATTCCAGTGTTTAAATCCTTCCTCACTCAGTTGTTTTTGTTTTCCAAAAAGGCAACAACAAAAGCAAAAAAACACGGTCTGCACTAACCAAGACCTGTTCACCCTCTCATCATTTTTCATTACTATGTAATAGTATGCTTTTGTGAATCTGCGGCCCTTGGGCCAGAGTGCTGGGTCATCCACTAGAATATGTGTGCGCCTGCCCAAGACACAGCAGCTTGGGCCAGAGTGCTGGGTCATCCACAAGAATATGTGTCTCGCAGTCATTGTTATCGTTATTGTCATCAATTTCAATAACCGAAGTGGAAGAAGGAGAATGAGCAATATTCACTAACAGTTGTGCATCATCTCCGTCAGTTTGTTGACACACGTCATTAGCATCGCTGCTGGCTGAGCCAGAGCCACTTGGAATGAAAGGAGCAGTAACGTGACGGCAAACGACGTTGACGGCTGCTCTTGAGCCGCCGACGGTCCTGCTAACACTGCGGTGGCTGTATAAAAAGCTGGATAGCTTTGGCAGATTTGAAAGCAAGTCCTGCCTTTGGTCTTTCTTCTTCTTTTTATGTGACCCGCTTTCGTACGATCGCTTCATGTTTCACTCGATTTATGTCTCACTCGATTTCTCTCTCTCTCTCTACCGCTTACCGTTTTGAATTTGACATCATTTCTGCATACGCGTGATGAGCGTGATGCGCGTAACATGGAATAGTCCATGTAGTGCAGACTGAAGGGGGGTGCACACGGAAAGATCGTCAAAATATGAGTAATTAGACATCCCGATGCTACTATTGTGAAGAGATTTTTATAAAAATAATAAATATGGGGACAAAATATTTGCATTGGGGCATTTTGGGGGGCCCAAAAACCTTCAGGCCTGGGGCTCCAGGCAAATGCCTGGTTTGCCTAATAGTACGGCCCGCCCCTGGGTTTATGATAGGTTATGCTATTAGCACGTCAACAGCTGTTGGCTCCAAACTTACCATGTAGGTCAAGGGCGTCGGCTATTTCTCTTCAGGCTGTATCCCTTTACCCTATCGTGGAACTCCTTTGTGGACACGACGAAAATACAGGGACGTTGTTGCCGCATTTCAACCAAAGTTGTCTCCATTATGTTGTTCCATTTTCTCTCGTTTTTCTCTCGACCAGTCATTTTCTCTCGACCAGTTACTGTGTACTCAGCGTAGTGCAGTGAAGTCAGTTGGTAAACACTGCGCGTGAGCTCCAGCTGTTCGTGGGGTTCCCTCACGCAACTGGGGGTGGGGTTCCCTCCTGTCTACAATGGATACGTCATGCGATTCCCCAAAAAATTCTGACATGCCAAACTTTTCGTCGTGGGGCTTTCGAACGTCGCAGACGAAAACATCGCTCGTCGCCGACCCCCCCCCACAATGAAAACAGTTCATACTTCAAGTCACACTGGGCGGGGCCATCTTGAATTCTGTCTCGGAATTTTGCTCGGTCACCAATGAGTTCAACCGAGATGGCGAGTTTGCTGTCCGAGGAAAAGGGGCGTGTTTGTGCGTGTCGCTAGGCAACGTCCTCAGACCTCCGAGACGGATGGATAATAAAACGCAGCAGACTTGAAGTATGAACTGTTTTCATTGTGTTTGGACCGGTTTGGTGGTTTAGATGGCAATTTCAATCACTCGTATTACTGCAATACCTTACTGCGTCCGTATCTCTGCCTATGGCCTATAGCCTACTTATTTCGGAGCGCCTGCACTCTGCCAATGCTACCGCGACAACAGCTTTCCGGGTGGCGTCCATGTTTTTCTGACATGACTTTAACTTTGGCAATTTTTTCCATATATATTCAGCGCACTGTCATACCGGGAAAACACGTCTACCAGTTGAAGGAAGTTTCCACGGTTGCTACTGGACTGGCTCTCATCATGACCTCGGAATGGTTGTCCCTGACGAGGGACATTGGTCCATCTAACCATGCTTGCAGGGGCGGACTGGCCATCGGGAATACCGGGGACATCCCCGGTGGGCCGATGGCCCAAAATACTATTATGTACCGGCCCACCATCGCATCAGCCCTACAATGGTTAACACAGCGGCACAAGCGTAATTTTCTCCAAGAGCTATACCTATCCAATCGCACTGACTGACTTTTATACTGCTACTCGCAATCGGTCTTCACACTCATGGTGACTATTTTTCGATTTTTTTTTAAGTGTCTTCTAATATGTGTTTTACAGACTTCGGAAGTCCAAAGTAAGAAAAGATCTCCACCTTATTAATAAACACCTCTAAATTGGTTCTTCCACAGCCGAAGTGTTCTCAGCTGTGCGGATTGAGGTAGAGAATTTGGATTTGCATACATACACGCAACGCGGCACCCAGTTCTACGCATGCGCTCAACCCATGAGGAGAAAGGGATTGTTAGCGGCGAATGTCTCCAGCTTGAGACCCGCTGAGGGACCACCGCCGGAGGCGGAGGTGCCTAAGCGCTGCCCGGCAACGATCCCTTTCTCCTCCTTGTCGTGGTTCAGTCTACTTCACATTGATGAGGACGTTGAAGAACCAGGAACGTCGGAGAACCCAACGCGGTCGTTTGAGATTCATAATATCGGCTCACTCATCTTTTGGCCGTTATAATATATATTATATGATATAGATATCTATGTAGGCTATATGATAATATTTTGATATAGAGCTCAAGGACTCCCGTGTGTTCTAGAATATTTACAGAACACGGCTAAAGGCTGTGTGCGCCTCGCCATTGCGATACATCCACTGTAAACAGAGCGAATGGTACCGTGGCTGCAAGCTGCTCAGGGCCACACCCCCACCCTCCTCCTTGACCCGCCTCGCTCCTCCTCATTTGCATTATAGCTACAGACACCAAAACAGCGCATTTGGGGGAAGCTCAATGTGCGACTGGCTCGGAGTGGCTGTAACTCTGCACCACGGCTGAATTTCGGGAACGTCGTTATGTAACTTACTGTTTTGTTATGCACCTTCAGCACCCCTACACACACAAACAATCACACACCCAGCATGCAACACTACTGATACCACTGATGTTCACACCCCATCGTATGTTCTGTTCTGTTCATTTCTAATATATTGTTCATACTAATTCTACCCTCTGATTCCAGTTTCTTTATTGTGTGGTCTTTCTCTGCTGACATTCATTCCTTAAGGCTTTGTAGTTATACTTGTATAACCATCTGATACTAGCCAAGAGTTAAGCATATTCATCTAGCAAACTATACCTACCTTGGAGTGTTACAATAGCCAATAATCATTTTATTCCATGTGTCCATCCAGGCAAATTGGTGGATCCAAATGTTATTAAAAAACAAACATACATATATGATGTAATTTCTTTGTAATCATCCAAAATAATGTTAAGTGTATGGGTATTTTTCCCAGAAGGCCACTGACTGTTCCATACGCGCGATCCATTGAGTGGGCAACATGGCGTGTACTTAGTGGGCCGCGCGCCGTGCATTGAGTGGGCCGGTCTGACAGAAACTCCCGGGCCACTTTTTTCCCCCAGTCCGCCCCTGCATGCTTGTCATGTGCATCTCTGTGATGGAGTGCTGCTTGATTTTTTCAAGAGCAGTATTCGACTTTCTTATGCCATCAATTGTCCACGCTGTTCTGTTTTTATACTTCTCTTAAAAAAGGAAAAGCCGACAACTAAAACAGTGGATTGAATTAGCAGTGGGAGAGTATTCCAGCCACACATTCCCAGAAAACCATTGTTTCTGGAGTGACCGCCCCTCAGTATTTTTTGGGTAAGGCATATCTGGTTGACATGGGCCTACACTGCAGCACATTGAAATGTAGCTGTCATTGCACTTGATATGAAATGTGTCAACATGTGAAGCATCTGTTGGATATTGCATAGCAGCTATCTTTTTAATTGTGTCATCACTTTCACATACAGCTGCTTCAACATGCCTTTCTTGTTCTCCCTCATCTTGGTAATCAGAGAGCACTGTTTCTGTTTCTGAACCTGGTGCTGCACTGGACTCTGCTTTATCTATATATTCTGGGGATTCATCTCTCTCATCTTCCATGCTGGTAGATGCCCTGGCCAGGCTGGCCCTATTGCAGGACAGAACTGAGCTGCTTCCCTGCTGTAGCTGCCTAGAATAAAATTATAATTGTTTTAATAATATCCTATTAAGGTAAATAGAAGATTACTGCAAGTCTTGTAACATAGAAATAATAGCTTATATAGCTTCATGACTGATTTAGTACCACCAACCCACTTTGCGTAGTTAAAATAAAATGTTTGGACAGCTTTTAAGATATTTCAATAAAATTTGAGGAACAGTTCAACATTAAAATCGGAGCTCTAAAAGGCCCGGAACAGTTAACATGACTCTGGTCTTGACTCTGAGCTTTCATCTTCATCTTCCTCCTTGCTGCTGGTGGATGCTTTCATCCAGGAGAGCAGAGAGCTGCTCCCATGGGCTGCCTGCTGTAGCTCCCTTTCTTTTCCCTTCTTTAACCTCTCCTTTCTAGGCATTATACTGCAATTGGTAAATAAAAAGAGACCAACCATATGAATAAGACTGCTTGGTTACATTACAACAAGGCACAAGGCATTTTTTTCTGCAGGCAATTGGGTATTGCCTGTTTGTCATTTTAGCAAATAAATGACTAAGTATTAATTATGTAACCTAATGTAAACCTACACAACACTAAATATTCAGCATACTGATAGATTCACATGCTGTACCAATGACATTAGTTGTGTGATGGTCATCACGTCATATCTATTATTGATTTGGGCTAGCTTGTTAAGCAGGTCAGTCGGCTAATTTATGCTGAGCTGTGTGGCGCTGCATGAGAGAGCTACTTCACAACAGAGACAAACAAATGCAAGTTATAGCTTGGCAACTGAGGCTTAGGGTGCAAAGGAGGAGGGGGGGGGGCATATATATTGGGGCTTTAAATAAAGCTTTTTGAATCTTGATCTTATTATCACACGTTTTTAATCGTCAAGCATTTATAGAGGATAATGTCGGCATGGGCCACATACACTAAAAAATAAATAAATAAATAACGAACTTCCCGGTATATTTAGTTTTTTCAAAAGGGCACTTGATTGGGCCAGGGGGCAAAGGGCAGGTGCTATAGCACCACCTTGGGTCTACCTGTCGAAACCTATAGGTCTGGATAGATTTGAAACCACCTACGAGGATGGTTTCAGAAATTTGCGGTTTCGGGCACCGGATTCGCCGGCTCCGTCTGGACGGTTGGCCGAAACGCACAAGATTTGTGCGGTTTCGTCAAAAAATCGGCTCCGTGTGGACGGGGCCTGACAGACTGAGCTAGCGTCAAAACACGCACATGGGATGCAGGTGTTGCAAGTAGCTTTGATTTGTGGGAGCAGTTTATGAGAATGTGATTGCTGGATGTTAGTGGTCACCGGCGGCAAGGGAACGATCTTTAGACTTAGATATGGATCTTGTGTCTAGATGGACGAGAGATTAAGATAATATAACAAGCATAGTCCAGGGATTAGATCACAGCAAAAAAAATGTAAATAGCATATAAACTGTGCAAAAATATTTATTTATCTTAATTTTCAGCTTATTTTCAGGCGGTCGTCGGTTGTTGTCGGTTTACCAGTATAATACTATGCTTAAAGTGGATGTGATTCGTTAGATTCATTCAGCTAAGGGAATGACAACGTTGGATGGAGGGTTACAGTAAGTCAGGGTTACAGGTATGAACTAAGGCCTTGTCATGCACACCCACACACACTCCTTGAAATGTCATATACACAAGGCATATCTGCTCTACAGCATATCCTGGATGACAGCGTATGAAACTGACTCATGCACTGACCAGGAAGGAATTATCTGCAGGGCTCCTCATTGTGGGCCGGAAGAAGGAAATAAATGATTTATTTTCTGTTGTATTTACCGTCGGAGATGTACTTATTTATGTGTCCGATGACTGGTGTTGTCACTGTAATCTCATCCTCATTCAGTTGTTTGTGTCTATGTGCATGTGTGGGTGTGTGCTTGCGTCTGTGATTGAGTGTGTGTATGTGTGTTCCCGTGTGTGTGTGTGTGTGTGTGTGTGTGTGTGTGTGTGTGTGTGTGTGTGTGTGTGTGTGTGTGTGTGTGTGTGTGTGTGTGTGTATGTATCTGAGTTTGCATGGTGGGCACAACCCAAACAGAGCATCAATTGAGATAAGGAAGACATTTTGGCTCAGATAGCTGGATTTCATTGAGTATCTCCTAATTTTCCCTGTTGGTACCCCAGATCTGCTTCCAATATTAGCTTGGCTAAAGACCAAGTCTTGTCAGTTCTTTAGCCGAATTTCCCAAGAGTCTTTATCTGTTCATCTTTATCATTCTTCATTCTTGGGCTTCCTTTCCTCTTCCACAGGCCTGTGTCAGCAGTTAATCCTCCTCTTCCTCCACATCCACTTTCATCTGCGCTTTTGTCCTCTAAGCTCCTTTTAGTGCAAATGGAGAAGGAGGAACAGTGATTTCTGTGGTAGTGTGTGTGTGTGTGTGTGTGTGTGTGTGTGTGTGTGTGTGTGTGTGTGTGTGTGTGTGTGTGTGTGTGTGTGTGTGTGTGTGTGTGTGTGTGTGTGTGTGTGTGTGTGTGTGTCTGTGCAGGCGCACACTGGTGTGTGTTAGTGTGCGTTTGTATTCGTTAGAACACACACACAATCGCACGTGTGTGTGTATGTGTGTGTTTTGCACACGTTTACACGTCCGTGGTGAACGTAAGGGTAGTCATGAGGAAGGAGAGAGAGAGGGAGAGAGAGAGAGGGAGAGAGAGAGAGAGAGAGAGAGAGAGAGAGAGAGAGAGAGAGAGAGAGACATAGCCAGAGAGGAGACATGTCCCGTGTCATCCCATCCCCTTCTGTCTCTAATTCCAGGGAGGATTAAGGAAGAATTAGACTGAAACACTCAGGCTGTCAATGTGGTTCCACACATTTGTTCCACCCTATATTCAAATGGAGAGTCAAATCCAAAGTGTCTCCAAGGAGGCTTGATAGTGGTTACTATGAAGTAGCCAAACCTAACCCATAACACCACCCACTCTTCCGCACAGGATGTTACCGCGGAATAATGCCATTGTGCACGAGTGTGCACGAAAAAATGGACTCGCTTAATTTTTTTTGCCACTACACAATTATCCTTAACCCACCTCTAGCAGTTCAATTTATCCGGGGAAAGGGGAAGGAGAGAGAAGGAAGAAAAAAAAGAGCCACTAGCGATTGTTCAAAAGAATGCTCCCGAGGAACCCATTAAGGCCTGTTTCCGGGGGCCTCCCCAAGTGGAGGGGCCTCCTTTCTCCCTTAAACCTCCCCTCCTCCACCTCCCCCCCCCCCCCCCCCCCCCCCCCCCGTTACTCCCCGCCCCCCAAAACGGCCCCACCCCTGGGAGGATTGTGTGTGTATTCGGGCCCCTCACGCGCTCGGCCTCCCCGCTATGGCACCCTGCTGAGAGTGTCACAACGGGGGTTCAAATCAAAACTCAATTTGATACTAATCCATCTAATTGAGGAGCCATGTCTGAAGTGAAGGGCCGTCTTTGATCTGCTGGAGGGAACTGGGGGTAAAAGATTAAAGCTGCTTAAGCTCCTTAGGTGCTATCGAGAGAAAGAGGGGGGTTTTGCTTCCATTCCGCTTTCTTTCTTGGTCCACTCTTTTCCCGCTATTTATTATCTTATTTTCCGTTCAGACAAAAAAACATGTAATGTTTGCATGTAATCACAAACACCCATCGTTAACTTCCCACAGCATGATCGCTCAAAATAGATTTTGTGACAAGTGGCCGAGTCAATGTAGGTCTCGTGCCGTCCTGGGGACGTGTGGAACGTAAAGGTCACCGTGGTGAACCCCCTCCCCCCCGGCGACACCATTGGTCCTTTCGGGTAGTGTCGTATTCTACGGCCAACCGGAATCCGGCACCTGATCCCGATCACTGCGTGACGCGTGGGCCCGGTGTGCAATCAGCAAGTCATTCAGAGAAGACTCACCTTCTCTGAATGTGTTACCATATGATGGATGCACTGCTGTCCGACACGCAACCCTGGAGGGATTCCGGCGGTGTCGGGCACGTGGCGGGTCGTGACCTTCACCAGGGCCTGAGCCGCCTCGTGATAGGGTGAGGTTGGACAGGAGAACGCATGGACAGAAGTCTTGAAAATAATCACTTACGATTTGAGTGGTCATCATGGGAAGCCGCCTGCCTCCATCCTCCCCATCCGACCTCATTCTACCCCCCCCTCCCCCTCCCATCCCCCTCCCCTCTCCTCCTTACCCCTACTTAGACACCGACGTGCCGCGCACCTCATGGAAGAACCAGAGCGGTAGATCGGTAAGGAAAGCTGGCTCCAGAGGTTCCAAACCGCCTAAGCGGCTTATCAGAGCCGTCAAACAAGAAGAAGCGATGTGCTGAGTCAGGGAAACCCTACTCGCCGCGCTAATTGTCAAACGCTGCCACAAAAGGGGAGGGAAGGGAGTTCAAGATGTATCAGCCTCCCTCTGGCCGGCATTAAGGGTCGGCTTCCCACCAGAGGGAACGGTAAGGGTTTCAGGGTCCCTACCTGAACCCCACAGCTGAGGCTGTTCCCAGCACCGAATACCTGTTTGAAACACACACACACACACACACACACATACACACACACACACACACACACACACACACACACACACACACACACACACACACACACACACACACACACACACACACACACACACACAGACAAGTACACAGGCAAACGGTGCCCTAGCCAGCAATGAGAGGCTTCTGTTTCAATGAGACTGCAGGTAATTTGTTCTCTTCAGTTTCATTGCATTCCTCCTGCTCACAGCGCCTTCTGATATTAAAGCTAATGTTCCCGTCAGACAGAGATGCTCTTTCTCCCTGTCTCTCT
>NC_082392.1:16559999-16649835 GCF_031168955.1 Gadus macrocephalus | reverse complement strand
TTGCCTATTTCCTGCCAACTCACTACAGCAATCAAAGAGTCCCATGCCTCTAACCAAACCCCTAGCTCAAGCCTCCACCTCCACCAACGTTGCACCGTACACTATCTGCTTGAACTTTAGACATCCACTTAAGATGGCTTTCTGAGACTAGGTAAATCCAAATAGCTGGTCTTAATTGAAATGTTCAATCAAAGTGCAGTCCAACAATGGTGCAAACCACAACAGGGGACGAAGGGGCATGAGATATAACATTTGGCCTTGACCCATGTGACTTTGTTGTCTCTGTTCCCAGATCCAAACTCTGACTTGTGAGCGCTGCTGTGCCTGATAGCCCTCCCAAGCGGATTCCTTACTGGAATGCATCAAAAAGCAACCCAACTACCGACCAAAGAACAACTGAAAGGTGGAAACTGAAACATTTATAATGTGGTTCAATTGTAGACTTTTATTGACTGCTAAAAACGACTCTTGGTAAGTTGAAAAGCTGTTGAAAGGTAAATATTCAAATATTACTCCTGATATGAGCCCAAAGCAAGAGGAAACAAGGAATAAATACACAAAGGAAGGAAGGAGGAAAGGAAGGAAGGAAGGATTAAAGGAAGAAAAGGAATGCACGAAAAAAAGAAGAGAGGGAGGAACCACAGAACGCCCGATTTGTGCCAAAGCATTTTTTTTATTGAGTGCAGAATCCATCCAAAGAACATGATGAAATCCTCCCTCCCTTTCTCCCTCCCTTCTCCCCCCGCCTATACCGCCACCATCCTGTTTCCCTATCGGTTTCTCCATCCCTGCCACCGGCAAGCCCCCACAGCACAAGTTGCATCGGCATGGGTCAAACGATTGTACCGTCTATCTGGAGAAGACAAGATAAGAGTGTCCGCCAAGCGCTGCCTACACTCACGGGGACGCACCTCGACAACAAACGCTCTGCGTATCTGATGAGCATCTCCGCCATATCTTATCCACGCACTCTGCCACAGCTGTCCTTTGAAGCGGGATAAGGGGCTGCTCTTGCTGAGCTCCGGACCGAGCGCTGGGTCTCCTGTTACGCAACCATTATCTCCTTAAGGCACCATAGGCCCCCGGTCTCACGTGTCGCCGGGGGCACCAGATTCCTCAGCATGTAAGTCTTCAGGCAGACATGCATGGGACCCGTACTCCTCAGAAACCGCCGGCTATCGCACAATGGAAGGCAGCCATCCTGCGGTGGAGGGATGCACTTATGAACGTAATGATAGGATCGCACGGTCCTTGTCCGTGCCTTAAGTGTGTTTGGTCTCTGCAATCAGCCCACTTTGTTAAGCCCCTTCGCCTTATTGCAGAGAGAGGCAACACCAACGCTGTGGTCGCCAGCTTAGGTCGTAAGAACGTTTCGGATTGACTGAATACTTTTTGAAACAGGCAGGCATTTCATTTCTCGGCATCAGGATAGGTTCAATCTTTCCAACAATCCTTTTACAGATGTTTGCTTTGTGTGATTTGGCTGCAAACAAATAGCTCCAAATAAAATTGACTGGGTCTAATTAGTGTACTTGATTGCTTGCAGAACATACACCACTATGAGTGATTATTGATTGGTTTGAGCAAACAACACTCACTGTGATTGACAGAATCCCAGGAGAAGGTTATGGGAATTACAGCTGTGTCTTGGCAGGGCCGGAGACAGTTTAGACTCAAGCCTTTTGAAGCATGTTGTAAATCTCCACCCCCCTCTTTCTCCATCTCTCTGTGCACCATCATCTGCCTCTCTCCTCCTTAAACTGTGACCTCTCTACATCAGCACAGACACAGGCTGAGGCAAAAGCATGCAAGTAGGAACAGCAATAGGATTATGGAAATGTTTGTCATGCTGTACATGTAGACAGTATTATATTGGTGGCTTGTATTGCTCATCCTCTCCCACTCACCCAGTCAGTAGATACCTGCAAACAGTCACAGAACAGATCTATCTTCAAGCCCACGCTCTATTATGCTTTGGCCAGAAGCTGAACACGGATTTAGACCAAAAAACGTAAGACTGAGGTCAGAAGGCAATTTCTATCTTTCTTGCGTTTTCCTTTTTGTTTGGTGCCTTGTCTCCGAAAGGCTTGTATTGAGCAATAGCGTGCAAGTGATATAATAGGATTCAGTTGTTCATTCAAAAGTTCAACAAGCTCGCCAGTATGAAAGGGCTCAGGGAAAATCTGTGGAGATATCAAGTAATATCCATCTCCATCATTCCAAGGAAAGAAAAAAACTGGAATGCCTGGAAGCCCTGGTGGCTCCAAACATTACAAAGTGTAGTGCTGCTGTGGTGGAAGTGGTAGGAGGGGGCTCTGCATGGGGCAGACTGTGGGCCGTCTGGAGACAGACGCTGGGGGGGGGGATGAGGATGAACTACAGAAATATATGTTGTTTTTTCTTCTAAATCTCTGAGGATCCTTAAACCTCCCCATGAAGCACCTTTGGCCTCGGCTATCTCACCAAGTAGCATTTTAAGCTTCCCTTTGTATCAACAGGGATGGGGCTGAATGTGGCCCTGTGAACGCTGTGGCTCCAGGCTGGGCCCAACCAGACCTCTTTTGTTCCCCAGGCATGCTTGGACATGCATGCTACTGCTGCTCACCTATTTTCTTAGTCCCTTTCCTTTATTTTGATCCACACTCCTCCAGGTAACATACATTTATGTATGATTATAAACTGACAGGTTTTCATAAATGTCAACAAAACATCCATAGGTACATGATGCCCGGTATATTATGTTTTATTATGTTATTTTACTCTATATATTTATAAATGTTGTTCTGTGGTATTATGTAGTTTTATGTTGTAGTGTGATGTTTTATGTAACGTTAGGGTTTGCTATGCTGTGTTATGTTTGGTAGAATGTTTTATTATGTTACGTTATGGTGTATTGCGGTATGTTTAAGTCGCATGTGTTTTGTTGTGATGATGTGTTGTGCTGATGAGCGGTTTCAACTGCCCATCGATTGTGACTGTGGGAGTGTGTGTGGATGGGGGCTGGTTTAAGCAGCCTCACCTGGCCCGAGCCGGATTGGACTCTGGGACTGGGTGAGGCTGCACACCTGTTTACATTTAGGGCATTCAGCAGACACTTTTATCCAAAGCGACTTACATCAGTTAATACACACGTTGACACACCGACGGCAGACTCAACCATGCAAGGCTACAGCCAGCTCGTCAGGAGCAGGTAGGATTAAGTGTCTTCCTCAGGGACACATCAACACTCAGCTACGAGGAGCTGGGGATCGAACTAGCAACCTTTCGGTTACAAGACAACTGCTCTACCTCCTGAGCTAAGCCGACCCCACTGATTACGCATTGAGCAATCAGTGACCACAGGTTAAACCAGCCATCCCTGCACACACACACACACACACACACACACACACACACACACACACACACACACACACACACACACACACACACACACACACACACACACACACACACACACACACACACACACACACACACACACACACACACACACACTCAGAGAGATCGCCTGCATGGCAACATGGAGCACCAGCCCATGCTTCCTTATCTACAAACTTTACAATCAACTGGATCACAACACCAACACCCTGCCTCTGGAGGAGCCCAATAGAAGTCCACTAGGTGGAGTGTGTCAGCCACCTTGCTACAGTGACAAAGCTGCATTTCTTCATTAACTTGTATGATATACAAAGGCCTATCCGTGTAGCTCAATATGAATGTCTCTGGACAAATACATTGACCAACCCATAAAAGTGGTGTGCAAGCGTCTGAAGCTCCGCCCCCAAGGGACCGCTTGGAAGCCGTTCAGTCAACACACTGATCACTTCTCTGACTATTGAGAAATTGGGTGTAGAACGACCCGCTTCAGCTGCCCAGAACAATAACAAAGAGAACAAAACAGTTTGTTGGATGTTTCAGAACAGTTGGTTCAAGCGAGTCAGTCTTGTGTTTGGATGACCTGAGACACAGGCCTCATCCTTAAAAACAACATTCGGTCAAACTGTTTAAGCAGAGGATATGTGTGTTCACTACCAATTGTGGTTAAAAAGATATTCTGTGAATGTCTGGTGCGTTGCTGAAGCAATCTGTGGTATTGGTATGCCAGACAAGTTGGCAAAGTAAAACCATTCCTGTGTGTGGTGAATGAACAATAACATTATTAGCAACATCAGGGGATGACTTTCGCTTTTGTTTACCCCACACCCACACAGTTTCAATTTACGTTGTCCTAATGAAGACAAATTTGAGTGATCCACCGACCGCAACCACACATGCAATGCTGGGGAAAAGTGGGAAGTGTTAAAGTCTTCCTTCTCCCGGCTTCTGTCATTATCTTCTGAGGAGACGCACCTGAAACTGACGACAAAAAATCCTCATGGAACGCTGTTGTTGTTTTGGTTCAGATAACTAATGGAAAAGATGTTCAAACAGTGTAAGTTGTGTCCAATGTAAAACACGTGGACCACAAGGCCAGTCCTTTTTTTTTGTGAGACAAAGTGAGCAGGTTGTATCAGTTCTCACAAAGTCTGTCAAGGCTTTCAAGAATTACATGGGCAGAAGAGTAACAAGAACCATTTGGAAAAGTTGGGAAGGAAATCCCACATTTGTTTCGAGGTGGACTGCAGCCAAACGCAATGAAAGGAAAACATCTTATGCAGACAATAGATATTGTAGGTATTTAACATCAGCCCACATGCACCCACAGACCCAATGTTAAGTAACGGCGGAACGTTGTACAATCCTTTATGTAAGTTCTATCAGTTTCATTTCATGACATTGTTTTGTGCAGCCCCGGCCTCACGCCAGGGTAGAGTCCCCAAGTGCTGTTGTGAAACAGTTATTTTGCAACAATTAACCAATGACAGATAGCTGTTCTTGATACAGACCAGACGCCAGCCACCTCCGCACTCTGTTTACCCCCCTCCGCATCTTGGCCTTACACATGCAACACATGCTTTTTATGATCACAAATGTGAGCGCACGTATTAGTTACATGTACTTATATTTCGGTTGTAAAAGAGCATTAGTAAAAAACATACTGTATGTGTATAAGAACAAACAAAGGCACACAACTATGCATGCTTTCACATGATTCACCACACACACACACACACACACACACACACACACACACACACACACACACACACACACACACACACACACACACACACACACGCAAACACAGACACAGACACACACACACAGACACATAAACAGACACATTAACACACACCATACTTAACACCCGCGAGTGGCCTTTAAATGTGTATTCAAGTGTAATACGTCACTTTTAGACATGATTGCAACGCAATATTCCTGTTTAAAGCCACAACTCCTACCCATACCACATCTCGCCCAAGGTAACTGATGATGCACCTTAATTCATTAGAACTGACACAAATAATCACAAACACATGTACTAATGCACTTGCCCGCACACACACACACTAAATAAATAAATAATACAAAAAACACAGTTTACGCATTTCTTTGGAAAAAGGTTAGTCATCAATCCATTCCACAATCCCCTCTATTGTTATCACTCTGAATTGCAGATTCTTATTCCTCAGGGAGAACAGCAAGCACACCATGCACATACACATTGACACACACGTTGATCATCCCCACTCCCCCTGTCAAACGGTCCGAGAGCCAGATGGGAATCAAGCTAAAGAAACATTGCAAAATACAGCGGGTTTCATCTGACCTGCTGTTGTTTAAGCGTCACCCCTCTCTCCCTGTTGCTTTTCCTTGTAAAGGAGCTGCATTAAAACTCCTGGTGATTCATTTCCCTCTCCCTCCCAGCTGTGTCCCCTCGCGCTCTCACCCTGGTCCCCCTGTGCCACAGCTGTGCCATCCTAGCCCCCCCCCCCCCCCCCCCCCCCCCCTGACGGACCCTCTCACCTCTGCTCCCTCTCCTGCCATGGGACTCGATTCTTCCTAGTTGGTGGGTGGAGGGTGTCATTGTCCCTGCTGCTGCTGCTGGGGTTGGGGACGGACATCCTCTTAGGCTCACAGCTCTAGGGATGCAATGCAAGTAATTACGATGAAGGCAAGGCTATTACTGATGTGTGCATATTTATATATTGTGCGTAATGCGTCACGGCAACCTGTCTCCAGGCGAATTGGGAGGCGAGACGACAGGGTGTTGTGTGTTTGGGGACTGCAGACGTTCAAGAGCTAGACATCGGCCGGTCTACATCTGTGTCGGTCAGCATCGTCTGGCCTTTCTCTCTATACCTGAGCGTTTTTCGGCTCGACCCACCCGGACCACCTCGCTCTCCGGGCTCTCTTGTGTTCGCCCTATCTGCCCTTCACCCCTTCTGTGTTTAACTAATGGGTATGAGAGACATCTGTACAGCAGGTGAGTGTGGGGAGGATGAGTGGAAGCAGATCGGCAGTTCATGCCGTAACCCAGCCAGCTCAGGGGACAGCGTGAAAATAATGAGGCAGCATCAAAGACCATGACCTTTTTATGATTCAATTGTAAAGAGCAATAAAAAAGCTCCAGAGAAGCTCTCCCCCCTTGGGCTCTGTTCACTGGAAACATTGAGCGTCTGTCCGTCCCTCTCTCTCTCTCTCTCTCTCTCTCTCTCTCTCTCTCTCTCTCTCTCTCTCTCTCGCTCTCGCTCTCGCTCTCTCTCTCTTGCTCTGTCTCACGTTATCTGTGGGGAAAGCCTAACAGGGCCTCCGCTGATTTGATTCAGACCTCCTGCTCTCCACTGTGGTCGCCGCTGGCTCTTTCCCATGGCTGTATTGTTTCACAGCTCAACTTCCACGTGTGGTCGTACAGCCGTTAAGATACATTTCCGAGGAAGGATCTAGTTGGCCGTCTTTATGTGCGTGTGTGCTTGTGTGTCTGTTTTGTTTGCGTCTTTGTTTGTCAATTTGTAGCCGGACGTCCAAAAGGGTTCCCAGTGCCCGTGATCTGGAAGCAGATCTGAGCAAAGCTTGGGTATTTTCTCTGCTTATTAACCTTGGTTTAGGGGCCCAGGTGTCGAGGTAAAAAACTGTACATTTTCCCAATGTAACAGTATTATCACAGTGAGACACTGGTTCATATGACATCACAGCAATAAATTAACTATTTACTAATGTCCAAATATTAATAAAGAGAGGGTTGGTTGCCGTGAAAGCTTTGTGTAGCTCTTGGCTTGGTTTATTTCTCCAAACAACAGTTGCGTGAAAACCCCACCCCAGCGAGAGCAGCTGTGAAATGGCGTCACATCGGCCAATGTGTTGGGGTTCCAAAGGGTTTATCAATAATTGCTAGAAAGTGTTTTTATGATTTTCAAAATGATATGGTTAACATACTCAGATGCATCACTATGTTACCAGTGATATAGGCAAAGGAGAAGAAGATGGTGTACATAAATCGCTACAGAGATAAGGAAGAGGAAGATGAGGATCACAATAGTACAGATTGTTGGTAGGCTCATGGATTTTCTTTAGATTTTCAGTAGCTCTACCGTCACACACACACACACACACACACACACACACACACACACACACACACACACACACATTCTTATGGATGATGATCTGAAGCTCTATCTGGTGTAATGATTCAAGGTACTATGAGGCAGGCAAATAAGGTTACAGTTAAAAACACACACACTATCATCAGGACCTCTTCCTAACGCTACTGGATGACTCAATATGCTTCTAAAGGGAGACCATTGGGAGTGGTTCCCACCTCTGAGTGAACTGGTTTTTTACCGTCAGTGTTTGGGTGGGTGTGGAACAAGTCATCCGAGAATCATGCACATTTTAGGGGCCGCAACGACAAATTGCGCAAATCTGTCGCCAATGTAAGAACACGAGCAGAGAGCAGACAGCAGACAGCAGACAGCAGAGAGCAATCTGCCTGCCAAGTAGGCTACAGCTGGTTCAAGTTAGGGCCCCTGTGTCCGCTCACCTGCATCACAACCCGCTGCAGCGGATCCTGCTATCAGTCACTCTCATCCATAACACTCAATGGATGCTAATTGTGTTGGTATTTCCTTTGTCAACAAGGCTTTAGGCGTTACACGCTGAGTTGACAGTGTCTGGGGGCCCCGTTTTTCCCACATGCTTGCCAAGGATGTGGGGCGGGAGCAATGTGCGAGGCGATGTCATGACAACCCATGCTTGATTATGTCCATAAGTTTCACAAAACAAATAATTCAATTTCAGTGTTTAGCGTTTCCTTGTTTTTGCTGAGTGGCTGCAACCCTCAAGTGAGAGTGAGGATCGAGCAGCCAGATGGCGGGAGGGTGCGGTATGGTGGGCTGGGGGGGAAGGAGGAGGCATGCTGTTTTCAATACCTGCCGGCTTTTAACCTTATCTCCCACAACATTACTCTCTTAGATCAATCGATAGAGAGATAGGTAGGCCTACTTTATTCATCCCTTGGGGGAAATTCAACCTCTTCCTCACACACACACGCACCACATTACAGATTGGCACAGCACACTCCTGTCATTTTATGTCTAGACAAAATGATCTACGTTACCCACCCTGTCTTTAATGCAGTGTGAATCAGTCATCTAGAATGATAAACATCTTAATAAGTCCTGAAATGACAAAAGATACAAGCCATTGCAAAGGTGATGGGATGGGAAGGATTTCAGTGTCTCGCTATGGGGTAGGCTACTTGTACATTTCCGAGTTCCTCGGTTCCCAGGAAAGAGACATTCTTGCTCCTGCCACTCCCCCTAGTGGCAGGAGCAGGAATCCAGTGTGGAATAAAGGATATTCCACACTGGATAACGCTCCAACAGTGACGCATAGTGGAAGAGCCATTCACTTTTTTCGTTTGTAGTTTTCATTCATAAATTTGTACATGATGGTGATGATGATGTGTCAAAGTATACGGCAAATCATTATAAGATTCAACATGTATGATCCCATATAGATAAATATAAAATGATAATTGTCTGATGAAGGGGGGGCACCTCAGCTATCCCAAATAGTATGAATAATATCAATAAATTCACAGTCAATAATGACATGGCATACAGTGGAAACATACCAGTATAGAAACAGCAACTGGGGCAATGAAGAAATGAACAGCTGTTACACAAAAACACCAATACATGAGATACAAGAAATTACGTATAAAAGGTGTACTTGCAGGGGAAATATGAAACAAATTGAAAGAATCTGTGATATCTGTGTCTAAGCGTGTGTCTGCCAAACATCTGTTTTCGCTATGCCAAGTCAAAATAATCATAAATGTGTAGACTGTACAGAAAAACATGGGGATGTCAGTGATGTCTACATCTGATTCCTGGGCATCAAACCAGTGAAGCAGGTTTAAACAGTATCATATTGATGTTTATAGATACTAGATGTGTCATCATGCCCTCATCCCCCATCAGAGAAAGGCTGACACAGAAACCCATTCTTTGTTGTTTAGTTTTTTTAACCAAAACTAGTCAACGTTTCTAGTTCCATGGAAAGTGGGAAGGCCTCCTACTACAGGTAACTAGGGCATGGGGGTAGGGGGGGGGGGGGGGCTTCTAGGCAACAGGGAAGTGTTTATTGAAGATGCTTACGGTGAGAAACAGAATCACTGTGCCAGAGGCACTCAGCTCATTCAACCAGGAGCGATAGCCAAGGAGAGAAACAACAGAGGAGGGAGAAAAAAGAAAAAAAAAGACAGTAAAACGGGATGTGACAGACAAGTGTAACACAAGACCGTAAAACCGGCACAGAGTAGAGTGCGGTGAATAGGATGAGCTGCACGGACCCTCTACTCAAGGGGCTGCTCCTCGTGCTGCCATTGCTGGTGAGGGGCCACAGCAGGGAGGCTGGGACCAGACCAGTGGGCGCAACACGACCGGGGGACTTCATCATCGGTGGGGTGTTTCCCATCCACCAGGACGTGCAGAGAGACAGCGCCTTCTTTCCACCCCAAATGCAGAAATGTGTCAGGTGAGATCACACGTCATGTATTGTAGCTCAAAATAGTGGCACCTGTCCCACGGGAATTTTATTGGCGAATCAATCCTCAACTCTCTTATTTTGTGTCTTTAGGCAACTCTGAGCGATCCGTCGATGACACTGTTGACTCTGTTCAATCGATGATGCCACATACACTTCCCTTCTTGTTGACTTCCAACAGCTTCGACAAGGGCGGCTTCACGACGGCCATCGCTATGATCAACGCCATCAACACTATGAACAGGTCGCCGGCCCTGAAGGAGGTCGGCGTCACCCTGGGATACCGCATCTACGACTCCTGTTCCGACGTGAGCATGGCCCTCAGGGTCACGGCCGACTTCACCGGTAAGGGGGATTGCAGCAGCAGCAGCAGCGAGGGAACCAACGCCACCTCTCCTCAACCCCCGCCCGTCCTGGCCGTTGTTGGGGCACAGCACTCAGAGATGTCCATCGCCATCGCCAGGCAGCTCACACTCAAGTCCATACCTCAGGTAAGATTATGCGATAACGAAACGACACAGATTTGACAACAAAATGAACTGCTCATCAGTGGTTGCAAGGAAATCATCATCCCTTTTTATTTTATCTAGATCAGCTACGCATCGACTGCGGCCATCCTGAGTGACAAGGCCCGCTTCCCCGGCTTCATGAGGACCGTCCCGAACGACAAGTACCAGACGGCCGCCATGGTGCAGCTGCTGAGCGACAACAAGTGGACCTGGGTGGGCATCCTCACCACGGACGGGGACTACGGCCGCTCCGTCAAGGACAGCTTCGTGTCCCAGGCCTCGGAGGTGGGCGTCTGCGTGTCCTTCAGAGAGACCTTCCCCGAGTCCCTGTCCAACCCGCAGCTCTTTCTCTCGGTCCGCGCCGCGGCCAGGGCCATCCTCAGCAGCCACAGGGTGAAGGTGATCGTGTCGTTCGTGAAGCCCATCCACATGATGCACCTGACCCAGGAGCTGCGGAGGCAGACTCTGCAGGACGGCCAGCCTTTGGAGGCCATGAGGAGGATATGGCTGGCGAGCGACATCTGGGCCACCACCAGCTCTCTGAGCAAACACATGAAGCTGGAGGAGGTGGGCCACGTGGTGGGCTTCACCTTCAAACGTGGAGACATGGAGTCCTTCAACCGCTACCTGAGCAAGCTGCTGAGCACTGGGCACCACAGCCCAGTGACCAACCCTTTCCTGGATGAGTTCTATGCAGAGCTGAACACCAGCCAAGGCGCCATGGATGCTATTACGTTAGCTCACGCTGAGGAGAGCCTCCAGGAGCACATAGACTATGATAAAGTGTTTGGGGTTGAAATGGCCGTGGGTGCAATCACTCACGCTGTCGCCTCCATCTGTCGATTGAGGGACTGTAAAGAAAATGGCACAGTGCGACCATGGGAGGTAAGGGACAACTTTAGGTTTGGGTGTTTCAGACAGTTCACAGCTATAATGGTGGAGTTGGCTTGACTGTGTTTAGTTAACAGAAGCCATAGATGGCTCTTTAAAGAAGGCGGGGGAAAAAAGAAAAAGGTTTAGACATGTTGCATGTGTCCATTCATATTGTCTTTTTAACAAATTCGTTTATGGAAATAAGTATTATGAAATAAGGAAATAAATATTGTATATATTTATATCATTATTATCATTTCAGGTCCTAAAAGCTTTGCGAAACCAGTGGTTCCCGATCAGGGACAAGAATTACAGCTTTGACAAAAAAGGAGATATCAACCTGGACTACGACATCACTCTGTGGAGGACTGAAAATGGAAGCATCTACATCCACGACATTGTGGCTGAGTACAGCACTCTCAACCACAGCTTTGTTTACGTCAGTCACCTTGCTAGGAAACAGCTAACGGACCTAAGTGTAAGTAAGGTCACAGACACACTCTAACACTTACAAAATAAAGGGTAATGTTTACTCAAAACATAATAAGTGCGTTGGTTTACATCGAGAGCAAAATCCATCCAGTGCTGACATGGGCATAACTATGTTAATCAGTTATTTTTTCTTTGAAAGCCGAAGACAAAGTCAATGTTCTCTACTCAAACAACAAATTCAAATTTGATTTTATTTAGATGTTTCCCCCCAAAATAAGGCATTTATCTATATAAATATATACAAGCTTGTTTAATTTTGCACTTCTCTTTTTCAGAGAATTGTGTCAAAATGCTCAGATACGTGCCAGCCTGGACAGTCCAAGAAAGTAGCATTGGGTCAACACACCTGTTGTTACGAGTGCATCAACTGCACAGAGAACTACTTTTCTAACGACACAGGTGACCACGCATTCACACCTACAACACCCAGTCATGCTCCGAGTTTGTGTCCTGAATCCGTCTCTGGTGCCCTTGTTACCGCCTCCCTTCCCCCCTGCACGCCCTCCCTTTCAGATTCAGTGAAATGCGTGCGCTGCGGCAGCAACATGGAGTGGAGTCCGGAGGGCAGCTCGCGCTGCCTCCGCAAAACCCTCAACTTCTTCTCCTGGAGGGACGGCTTCGCTGTGGTGCTGCTGGTGCTGTCGGCCGTCGGCATCCTGCTGGTCCTGCTGATCGCCGCTCTGTTCCTGCACCAGCGCCACACCCCCGTGGTGAGGGCCGGCGGGGGGCCCTTGTGCCAGGTCATCCTCCTCTCCCTGGTGGGAAGCTTCACCAGCGCCACCATGTTCGTGGGACCGCCCAGCGTCCGGCTGTGCGAGGCCCGTCAGGTGCTGTTCGGCGTCAGCTTCACGCTGTGCGTCTCCTGCATCCTGGTGAAGTCCCTGAAGATCCTGCTGGCGTTCCAGGTCAACCCGCGGCTGCAGCGGGCCCTGCGGCAGCTCTACCGGCCGTACATCATCGTTGCCGTCTGCGTGGCTCTGCAGGTAGGCGCGTGCACCTGCTGGCTGGTGCTGTGGAGCCCGTTCTACCACGTGGTCATGTACCCCACCACCATGCTGGCCGAGTGCCACGAGGGCTCTTACGTGCTCTTCGGGGTCATGCTGGGATACATCGCGGTGCTGGCACTCGTCTGCTTCGCCTGTGCCTACAAAGGCCGCAAGCTGCCTCAGAAGTACAACGAAGCCAAGTTCATCACGTTCAGCATGCTGCTCTACCTCATCTCCTGGCTGATCTTCGTGCCCGTCTACGTCACCACCTCTGGGATCTACGTGCCGGCCGTGGAGATGGTGGTCATCCTGATCTCCAATTACGGCGTCCTCAGCTGCCACTTCTTCCCCAAGTGCTATGTGATTCTCTTCAAGAGGGACCAGAACACGGCCACGGCCTTCAAGAAGAACGTCTACGAGTACACCAGGAGAAACCTGGACTCCGTGTCCGCCTCGGACACGACCCTGCCCGGGGAGAGGTTTGCGGGGCCGTACATCATAAGCGTCCCGTCTCTCTTCCGGAAGTCAACGGGAAGCAGCAGGGCTACGAAGGCCTCCATCAGCAGCAACAGCGTCAGCATCAACTCTGATGTAGCAGTGAGACAGCGTCACAGGAGACGGACGAGCATATGAGGGCATAGCAATAGCGATATTGTTGTACATAAATGTATATATCTTCAACTCAACCACAGACCTTTACGTTTGGTCAGACCAACATTCAGACCAAAGGATTGCCGTGAGCATGTTTAGGAAACGTCTGCCTCACCTCATAATATATTCCATTAGATATTATGGTCATGTATCTTTAGTTGCATTGTAATGCAGCTCTACATACAACATGTAATATCTATAGCTGCATTGCTGTGGATTGCAATGCATATTGTAAACATATTGATTATGACTGAATGAACAACAGCCATCTGATTGTGATGAACAGTGAAATGCATAGAATATCCTGTCAATTTAATTTTTTTACTTTGATTCATAACTCAGGATAATTTGTGATGGACAATTGTATCAAATGTGAATAAGATGTAAATAAATAAACATTTAAAACACTGAGTCCAACTGTGTCCAGGTGAGGGAGTGCTTCGTCGCCCCAGGCACCACTGGTTTCCATGTTTCCGTTGAATCAATACCATTTCATGAAGTGGCCAAACTGGTTATCTGACGATGAAAACAAAAAAACACTGAACGAAAGAGTAAGAGAAAGGAGAGAGAATATGAGGATGAGAGAGGATATGTTTGTGTCTGAGATAATCTAGTATGTTAATATAAATCATTACCGTCAGAAATGTATATATTAACATCACTATTTTTACTCAACAGAAACCAAATTTCCCAAGGAATTGAAATGCAAGGCATTAGAATTGAAACTCCCTTAGGAATAGAAACCAAGGGAGAAACATCAGGAGAAATAAGATATCATTTAAATGGGGAACCCTTATGAATAAAGGGATTATAATGCACAGGTATAGGGAATTACTATCAATTTATCTTAATTCAAGGCAAAAAAATAAATATTGCAAACATACACACACATATATATATATATATATATATATATATAGAGAGATACCTGGGTGAGTATGTGTGTAATAACAGGATGGTAATGGACACAGTCAGTTACACAATCCCGCATTCTTCATTACCGCCTAGAGCCTTAGGAAATCCTCATATACAATGGCAGTCTATTCACTTAATGCTGACCGAGAGAGCAAACCGGTTTCAGTCAGACCCATGGGATTTCCCACGAGTTAATCTTTCCCTAATGGTTATAAATTAGGGTTAAGTGTATTTGGTCCATATAATAAGCTTGTTTATTTTGATACGGCGGAAATATTATTATATCCAAATGCCCGTTGAACGGCGTCTTATCCAGGGCTTAACAGCTGCACAACAACACTTTCTGAAGCATAAAACGTAGGTCAACAGGATTATACACAATTCAATTGAACAAAAAAGCAATCCCCTTCTGGTAAATATTTTGATCTCAACCATAACAATCGGCTGCATTTTTTCTTTTTAAAGAAAATGTAACAAAACATGCAATTCAGATTTGTCTCGTGTCCTTGCAGTGAACCACGAGTAGCCAATATTGAAACAATGGGAATATTTTTATTCAGCTGGAAGAAGAAAAATACAGCGACACAACAACAATGTGTCATATTGCTCAGCAATAGTGAAGCATATTTGCACTCCCTTATGTCAAACCAGCTAGCCAATCAATGTGAACCATTTCCAAACAGCTGTGTCAACGATTGAACAGCGCCTAGTGGTTTGCTATTACGGGTCAATTTATTTACCTTTGTTGCACTCCATCATGTCAATATTTCATAGGACGGCAACTGCCATAGTTCCAGGGAGAAAGGGCCCACAGTCCAGCCTCTTAAAGATATAGGCCGAACAACTGCAGCAAACTGTAATATCGTCCTGTAGAATGGTTCAATTCTATTGCGGTTTTCAGGGTTCTGTGTATTACAATCTGCTTGAGCACAGCAAATTTAATTCCCAAAACAAATACAATATTCTACCAAATTGCACCCAAAAACAAAGCAAAAATACAATCACACAAGAGATAATTAGAAAACTATACACCATTGAATGTGCTTGTTATTTTTGCATTAGGAAGATATTTTCAATTTCCAATAAATAAATAAATTTTTCATCCAGGGGCTGGTTTAAGTTGAGTGTACTCTGATACAATGCATGGACATTTTTAAAGAATATGTCATGCCCAATTTAAGAAGCTCTACATTGGTTCAGGTTTAGTAACACAAAACCAGCGAGACACATGAGGACCAATCAGTATCTCCCATTTAGACTTAAAACTAAATATCAGAGTCCTAAAAAAAGAAATTAGGCAAACCGTCCTAAATGATAACAAAAAAAATAATAATCGACCAGCCGTAGAAAAGAAACCTATGGGAGACAGTAAGTACAACAACTGCATATCAGTCAGAAATGAACTGCATAAAACACCTTTCCACACTCAACCTTATATTTAAATAATTTCAGACAGTTTCTTAAATGTATATATAATATACAAAACCTGCAATTTCGGTCTAACTAGCCATGTCCAATTCCATCAAGTCTATTGTAAGGTATCCCGGAGGATAGCGTCCCATCACAAGCAGAAAAAGAGGGTTCGTATCATACATGTCACTAGTTTCACCATGAGATGAGCATACCATTTTTTTGTTTTTTTTCAAAATAGAAGTTTATGTAAATTTGTTTTTTGTTTGTTAAGTTGAATGAACAATCCCGTTGTTTGATATGGACAGCACCTCACTTGGCCGGCTCCTGTCCTGTGTTCAACAAAATGCATTCAAAGGGAAGCAGCTCAACACTACTCAACTTCAAAATAACACTACGAGATTGTTACAAACACGTTATCACCTCTCGCCTATGGTCTGAGTTAGAGCGCTCAGAGTGAGCCCGGGTGTCGACAGCTCTCTGCCTCGCTTGGGAGGACAAACCATAATAAATTAAGGGGAGTATCTGTCTGGGTGGTTAGCGACTCAGTTCATTGACGGGAAAAATGGGAATAAAAACAAAATACACTTTAAGCCATTGAGGAAGTACAGCATCCTCAGAGAAGCTTTAACGGACAAAGTAGAACGTATAATGTCATGAACAGCTCTCCAGCTTAGGCTCCAGAAAAGGTAGAAATGCCTGTTTGACGCACCTCATTTTTGTTTTTGTTTTGTAGACTGAAGAGGTAGTTTCACATTTAAAAAGGGATAAGGAAGGTAATTTGGATATACCAATTCATATTTTATCAAACAAAGAATAGTATTATCATTGTGTAAATATAACCACACTTACAATAAACATTGAATTTAGTTGGATATTTTTGTTTAACTCTTCCGTCCTGGAGTAAATTTGGCCTCAGCAGAGCCGCTAAACTCGAATGGAGGTAAACTAGTAACCCTTAGTACTCTGTATAGCGTCGACGACTTTACGCAAAAGACGACGCAATTTTCTCCTCACAAAAAAAAAACTAAAACAGAAAAAGTATACCTCTGTCTTTCCTGCCTCTTTTGTGGCGAGTGTTAGCTGCAGAAAAATGTGTGCCGAGGAGATATGAGGACAGAGTATCGAACAGCAGTTCCGGTCGGCCCCTTGTAGGGGGCACTGACTCCCTTTCTCTCTCGCACTCAGGCATTTTCGACTCCAAGTCCGGGAGGAAAGGTTGTGGGAGTTGAAGGGAAATAAAAAGGTGGCACACTGGGTCCTGGTGGGCCGGGTTAGAGCTGGAAGCCTTCCATAGGTCCCTCCTGCTGTTGGAAGATGAACTGGCCCTGGCTCTGATCCACCTGTGGTGCGAGGCTCGCGTCCTCCTCCTCCACGCCAAAGTAGTGCTCGATCAAGTCGAAGGCCTTCTGGTAGATCTCCTGGTTCTCATGACTCTGCAAGAACTCAATCTTGTCCAGGCCTGGAGAGTGAACACAGGACACATGTATTCAGACACCCACAAAAATTATTGGTGGTGGTTAGTGAGGTCCCCCCTTCACTTTAGGCGTCTTTGAGTGTTATTAATTATTATTATTCTTCATGTTTAACCTCTGTTTTCCTTTTATTCCTAGTCTGTTTTACATAGTTTTGAATGATGACTATATGCTCTGTAAGGTGACCTTGGGTGTCTTGAAAGGCGCCTCTAAATTAAATGTATTATTATTATTATTAAAAATGGGCATCCCTCATGACGCATCAAGACCTAGGTCTTTTGGAGCGTTTGTGCCGAGCCGAGGAGGTATTCCCTCCCTAGTGCCGTTGGATCGGTTCTGGTCAAATATCAACTAAACAATCTACCACCGAGAGCGAGAAAGAACATTCAACTGGCGAAGAGGCAATGATCCGGTCCTGAACAAGGATTTGCTCGATTAAATAATCATTGATTTCAGGGAGGGGAAAACAAGTCATAAGAAATCACTTAATCATCATTAGCTGACCAATCACCATAACCGGGCCCTTTAAAGTTCTTGGCACACACGTCGACAATAACTGGAACCAGCTGTTGTGTAAACCCCAGCGGAGCTACAGATACAGACCACCTTAATAAGGTTACACCCCCACACCTTTTTAACTCAAACTCAACCACTAACATATGGACCATGTGGATGTTGTTCAGACTTTGCCTTGATCTCTGCATTTTATTATCCTGTTTTTGCACCGTTGTTGTACCCGTCACCTTTTATTGACCTTGTTCTGAATTATTGTTGGAAGGGGTTGTACTGCCAAAAAGCTAATTCCATCTGTACTGGAGGTTAAATCCCCCATTCTTGCCGTGTGGCAATAGTAGAAACATGAACTTGAAACCTGCGCTTATATTGAGTAAGACAGGCATGCTAGTCTCATGCATTCTTTTCAAACAAATTGGCGGATTATATTTTACAGAATCCATCCTGGCGTATTCCTGGGCATCTCAGCATCGTATGACATAGCTCAAGGCATTGTGATCTCCGTCTTGATCCACACTCCAACTGAATGTGCTGCTCATACTGTGCACAATGGTACAACATCCGCATACAATGTAGTTAAACATCATGGCCGCTGAAGAGTTTGACCAGTTTCTGTATTAGCCTACATTCAAGGTTTTTATATTGCAAGAGCGAATAGGTTCATAATACAGTGACGTGAATCCTGACCAATCACGACGTAGTTTACCCATGCCTGTTTGTTTACGTACTTTAGTATCTCTAAATATGGCTGTCTGAACAAAGCTGAACCAAAATGCAACACTGCAACCAATGACACACCGATTCCGAATAAATCAACCAAACAAAAGCCGTGAACAACATTTATCTCTTCAACTAGCTCAGAGTGAAACATGCCGTCTTTACCTCTAATGTTCTGTAGCCAACCAGACGTAATGTTCTGGACAGATGAGAGCACGGGACAGAGCCAGTGTGTCATGCCTGTGTATCGTGCCAGTGTGTATCGTGCCAGTGTGTGTGTGTGTGTGTGTGTGTATCGTGCCAGTGTGTGTGTATCGTGCCAGTGTTTGTGTGTGTGTGTGTATCGTGCCAGTGTGTGTGTGTGTATCGTGCCAGTGTGTGTGTGTGTGTCGTGCCAGTGTGTGTGTGTGTGTCGTGCCAGTGTGTGTGCCAGTGTGTGTGTGCCAGTGTGCGTGTGTGTGTGTGTGTGTGTGTGTGTGTGTGTGTGTGTGTACCGTAGGCCTCCTCGATGAGAGCACAGTAGGGGTTGATGCCAGACCCGCCTTGCTTGGCCTCCTGCTCCCCCAGACGGAGGATGTTCTCCAGGCCGTTCAGCGCCACCTGCACGATCTTTGAGTCCATGACGGTCAACAGGTCGCACATGGGCTTGATGGTGTTGAGGGACACCAGGTACCTGTGGCAACACAAGGACGGAGGCTCAGTTTTTCCGTAGGCCTGAGGCGAATATTATTGCTGTGACCATTTCGAATATGCTGATCATTTAGAGTTGCAACAATAAAACCAGGCTAGGGTTATCCAAAACCATGCTTCAGATGGTATGCATCTCACTCCACGGTTGAGGTTTGTATTGAATAAAAAAAGCCATGAATACCTCATTTGGACAGGAGTGCCACCCGAAGTGGCATTGGTGATGGCCCAAGCGGCCTCCTTCCTGGTGCGGAACTCAGCCTTCTGAAGGATCTCTATGAGCACCGGAAAGATGTTGGCATCGATCACAGTCTGAGGAGGAAACACAAGTTGTTACCAGATAGAGCCAACATATTTAAAAAGGGAGACACAGCTGCGCGTTTTTGTGCCCAAAACCACGATGCAGTACCTGGATCTGTGCTCGGTTTCCTGCTGTGATGTTGGACACTGTCCAGCATGCTTCCTTCTTTATGGACTCTTTGGGGCTGCTCAGGAGGTGCAGCAAGCAGGGCAGTGCCGAGCAGTTCAGAATCACCTGAAACGAGACCCGCGTCATGAGCTTCCACCCGAGAGAACAAAGCAGGTGCACGCCTCCACGGAGGCTCGTTGGTCACCAAACACATGGAAAAAAAAAAACTCTACCTGGGTCTGAATGTCGTCTCCTGTCACGATGTTGCCGACGGCGCGCAGGGCAGGCGAGACCACCTTGTAGTCGCTGTGCCTGCAACGACACAACAAGGAAGACATGCAGTTTAGTCCACCGCTCCACGCCTATCCCTCAGGAGAGGGGGCAGCTGAGCTGCACAAGCAGGGTCTCCTTACATGAGCAGCTCCACCAGCCGGCGACACACCCCCGAGTCGATGACCGTCTGGATCTTATCGTTGGGTCCGTCCGACAGGTAGGACAGTGCCCAGCAGGCGTCCGCCAACACGTCCGGGTCGCTGCTGAACAGCAGTCTGGACAACACGCTGAGGCAGGGGGACACCTGAGACAGGACACGGTGGGGAGACGGGAATGAGTCAGCGTCCAGGTAAAGCTGGAAGTCAGGGGCAGCTCAACAGGGGAGGACTCGGGAATGCATGTGGGATATAATCTTAAAGGATTGGCTTAATGATAGCGAGAGCACTTTGGGAGAGACGCATAATCCTTGCAATCTAGTGAGCTGTTTTGACATTGAATAATTAAGAAATGAGTATTAATGAGTTTTGGCTATGGACTACCATGAGGCAGCCATTAAATTCTTGCCGGTTACAAAATAATCTCAAGCAATGTCGGAACCCTTGGACAAAAACATAAGGGCAACCGGACTGACCTTTGCAAATTCTGGTGGTGGGTTTTTTCCCCGGCAGAGGTTAGAAAGGGCCCACACTGCGTTCCGGGTGGTGGTGAGACGATTGGATTTAGCAAGTAGCCTTGAAATGGGAAGAAGACGACTTCAATATCTGCACCGTGCCCAATCTCACCATGTAGCAAGCATCAACACATTGGTGAAACACACGCACACACAAACTCACTGTTTAAGGGAGGGTAGGATACCACAGTTGAGCACGTAGTCTCTACACTCCGCATTGTCTCCAGCAATGTTGCCCAGCGCCCACACAGCCTGAAACAAAGAAACCACCATCACTCTCTGTGGACTCCAAGCACAGAATATCAAACTGCACACGGCAAATTACTATTTCTTAACACTTAGCCTTGTGGAAGGAAGTGAATGCATTAAATTCACATATTTTTCATGATTCAAGATCCTGCTCATTAGGCGTGCCTCACCTGCTCCTGAACGTCCTCGTAGTCGGAGTTGAGCAGTTCTATAAAGATGGGCACGGCACCCGTCTCAATGACCACCTTGGTGTGCAGGAAGGTACCGGAGGCGATGTTGGTCAGTGCCCATGCCGCCTCAAACTAATATCCGGGAACACACGAGCACACACAGTATGACTTGTACTGCAACCCCACAGGACACTGACAAATAGGAGGATCACACAGTACTTGATGTTCGGTACATGCTGTTCAGGAGGCATTCCTAAACTTCATCCCATTGGTAACTCGTCATCTTAATCACTCGATGGAATAATAGTGTTGTTGTCTGAGGCCCTTTACCTGAAGCGTGCAATTTTCGTTCCTTTTAAGGAACTCTACAAAGCAGTTCACAACCCCAGGAGTTGATATGACCTCATCTATTGGCGGGTTGGGTTCTGCGAGAAAGAGAGGGGTTTCACAATTTCAACATGTTAAAAACCAGACATTTATTTTACGAGGAAAAGAACATTGTTTCAGCCTGGGAACATGGATTAACTTGGATCACAGCAAACAATGTGAAAGAAAAAAAAAAGGTCCAGGGCCAGTCTTCAAGTCTGTGTAGCATTAGGCTGATTAAAGAGCTTATTCTGCTGTACTTTATTTCACAATTCTCGCTCTTGCTTTGAAATCTGCCCCATTCGCACCATAATGACATGGTAAACAAACCTTTAGAGAGTAATTTCCTGAATTTCTGTGTGGCAATAAGTTGCTGGTCTGGGTCGTCTGAGAAGATCATCTGGATCATATCTGGAGTTATGACCCCTTCCTGGAGTAACACAAGCCATGCACAATTAGCCAAACCAAGCAGATACATGTTGTAAGACCAGCACAATGAAACAAAACAAAAACAGCACTAATTAAAATCTGATAAAATAGCTAAATATATAACTATAACAATATAAAGAAACGCTTTGTCAATCCAATACTATGTGCTTTAATTAGCAGTGACACAACAGTTCCTGCAATAACATTATTTGTATTCTCATGAAAGGACAAAATTGCAGACTGTTCGCGGAGGCGGTTTTAACCTGCATGCGCTTTCAGCTGGAAATTACTACATTACAAGCTGACTGCGTGGCCCAAGAGCTGGAATGTTGGACAACCAATAGGCAGTAATAGTAGTACAAGAACCATAGGAAGCTGGTCAATATCCATTTGCATTGGCATGGTGATTGTCACTCAAGCTACAATTATTTATGCCACTTCCCCATAGAGGAAGATACAACTTAATTATGTAAACGATAAGGATGTTTTCTGCCCTGGGTTTATATGACCATTAATTCTTGATTCAGTTCTAAAAAGCATACACAGTACTTTATCATATCACATAGAAAATAAGACATACTCCTGAAACAGGTACAGTGGAGCTGACATCTGGATCCTGGATTGGGCATTCAAGCATGGATTCATCACCGGAAGGAACGCATACATTTCTCCTCTTGAACAACTGTGGAACAAGTAAGGACATAATATGAGTCAACCTACAGCCTTCATGTGTAAGAAAGGGATGGAACCATGATCATGTACATCCACTTGGACCAGGGACAGTTTTTTCCATTAAGGTGTTTCACCTGTTCCTCCCTCTTCTGTTTACGCAGCTGGATTCCTTCCTCCTCCCTTCTGCGACGCATCTCCTGAGGATTCAGTGCTTTGTTCTTATAGCTCTTCATTCTGTCGGTGTCCTTCCCTGGGCTGGCCATTGTGTCTGAATCAACAAAAAGACAGCACGGTTAAAGCAAATATATATTCATATATACACGCACACATCTGGGTTTGATCCTGTGCGGACTATGGTGGTGAGTTGGGGTAGGGGAGAACACGCCCTTCTGAGCCTGTGTTACGTTCAGGTACCTTCCAAAACCTCTTTAATTTTAAAATTCAGGCCTTGATCGAACGTGTTCAGCAGAAACCTCGTTTCTGCTTTAGACACAGTAAAAAGCACAACAATGCCCCTAACCTAACTGCACGCCATTAGAACCGTATATTATCAACAATTGCTAGCTCGTTATTAAAATAGATGGGCCTAGCTAGCATTGTGCTAACGACAGCACACTAGAAGATGCGATCTAATGGACAAGGTATTTTAATGCAATCAACGTCATGGCGATGTATGCGATGGTTAGGATGACATTCTTTTATAGCGATAAATGTTAGATACCTGGGTAGTTTTCATCCAACCTTAACGTTAGCATAACACAGCTCTCTACCAGTTAGCTTAAAGGTCTAGGCTGAGAGAGGATCCTGAGGTGTAATGTTATCCCGGTCGACTGTTATGACATTTCCGGTCTCTTACGACCTATGAGTTGTGTACGAAGATCCCGGAGGGAGAGTACCATGAACATGACAAAAACAATACATTTAGAGGTTTTACAAAAACTTTGACGAAGCAATATTTTTCAAACATAACGGAAACGTCCATCCCTCTATCAGAAGCCGCGCCCTTTATATCGCCGCAAACCACATTTAAAGGAAAGTCCCGCCCTCTCTCTCTCTCCAATAACGCTCATTTGGAGCATCCCATTCCAGCCGTTCCGTCGTGAGATGAGGACCCCCGCGGAAAAGATTCTCCCTTAGGAGGGGTCTCAAGACGAGCCAACATCGTCAACACCACCATCGTCTTACCCATTTAAGAGCTTAATTACTTCCCGACGCCGTGTGTTTGTTTCCGACAGACTCTGGTGCGGCTCTTAAGCTGAGATGATAGCAATATGGCGTCCAACCAAACATTTCCCAGTAAACCCTCGGATCAACAACCACTGACGTCATTTCCGTGTCCTCGACAAACGTCATATCCGTTTTCCCAGAGTCAGCGGCTCTATTCTGTAACATCCTTTATGGATAGATCACTGCATGATCAGATCAATAAATGATTATACTGGTTTGGTATAAAGATTGGCAACCAACACACATATGAAGTGGTTGGATACCATTGCGGGTAGAAATGGGGGCCGAACCGCTGGGGTTAAGCCGTCTGATGCCAGGTCTGGGATACTGGGATGTACTGAGAGGGCAGACTGGAGTTATGTTTTTGTAAATGTTTTTTCGCAGGATTGTTGGGAAACTGCAGGGTAGGATAGGCCTGAAAGGTTTTGTATGGCCCCGGTAAGCGAATGGGCAACAAACGCTAAATTAAAAGACATGGGAGAAAAGTATATTCTGCCACCTGCAGCCAGGTGGACCATGGCATGGGCTGAAGTGGATCTTGGTTTATTAAGCCATTGAGATTTGAGGGGTAGATGGATTCCACTAGTGAGGTAGCTACTCATCAACTGTGAGAGAGGTGGGAGTCCTCTCAAAAGTTTTTACAGATTGGTCCAGGGGTTCTAGTTGAGAGGTATGTGGGAGCTCTTTTTGTGTCAGTTAAGTGTGTGCAGCAGCAGCATCTAACTAAATTATGAGAGTGCTGAACTTATGGCCACATACTTGGCTCATGATTGAATTGATGGATCAGGAAGGAAAGAGGAAATAGTAATGTTGGAAAGCTGCGCTGTCTGAAGAGGAGGTGGGGTTAGAAAATCCTCTTGGGAAAACAAAGATCCAGCCCAAAATCCAGGAAGAGATGGACATGGTATGGCCGAAAGAGTGGGATACTGGGGAGAGAAGATATGGCACTTATACAAAACCCAGGGGAAAGTAGAGGGGAGAAAAGTGTGTGTTTGATGAGGAACATGGTTTGCACGCTCTGTGCCTTCTTTTATAATCAGTTCTTAAAACCAAATTATTTTCCCCTTTCATCACTTTTATTCACTTGTTTTATTATACATTTACTTTTGATCAGGTCATGTAGTTTAAATTATGTTTTTGTTGTTTTTATCCTTACTGTCTGTGTGTGTGTGTGTGTGTGTGTGTGTGTGTGTGTGTGTGTGTGCGTGTGTGTGTGTGTGTGTGTGCGTGCGTGCGTGTGTGAGTGTGTGGCGGGGGGGGGGGCATTATTTAAATGCTGGAGATATATACAAATTAAGAAAGACATGTGCGGCATTTGGGGAAAGTGTGGCTGTCACCTTTTATCTCCTGGGAGGGACCAAATCAAATCAGAAAGTATATGCAATGTCTTTCAGTATCCTAGGAAAATAAAGCTGGATGTCAGAATATGAAGTGTGTGATATTTACTTGGGGGCATATAACTAAAATATTATATTATCACCGCACTAAGAGTTGCATTATTTTAGTCGACAGTAGGAGGCAGTTGTACATCGAATGTGTCTAGACTGCCCAGGAAAAGTCAAAGAAGAAGAACGTTACCTGGCTGGCTCTGAAATTGAAAGATTTGGGAAAAGGGAGACTAATGTTATTTTTGGAACGACGTCAACGAAGTTAACTGTTTTATCAGTAAGTCAATTCTTCTGCAAGAGTCACGGCCTGTTCTGTTCAGGACTCACAACGTTAACAAAGCAGATATTGCCTGGTGATTCTGGTCACAACATGATTGTTATTGTAACAGCGCATTAGCCTTTTGTGTTTGTATTTCATTCCTTCATGTAAGCTCCGGAACACACCTTAAGACCTTAATCCTAGGTGTGTCATCGCATTACCAAAGCAATGCTGACTTGTGTGATATGTGGCGAGGAGCTCTTATTTGAAGAAGATATGAAGACACACCTTCTTCTGAGCCACTTGGAGGACGAAATGAGCTGCCCACTGTGTTCTTTATCGGGGGTGTCCTATGACGACCTCACCTACCACATGAACACTGCACATCCAGAGAACCATGTCCAAGCACAAGAACCTCACCGTGACAATAATGTTCCTTCCAACCCCACACCGTGTCCCTCTTCGGGAACACAAGGTAACAACAACAAAGCTCAAACTGATTGTTGGGAGCCTGGGCTGGGAAACTTAATTTTCATTCTCAGTGTGGCCCAACTGACGCAGAGATGTTCTTTTCAGCCACTATGATAACAGAAACTAAGTGGATGAGGAATGCAGTCCCAGCAACGTCATTCGGTGGGAGAACTTCCAGCGACAAAATCCGCGGTCCGATTTCAACCTCAGGGAGTGCTTGCGTCACTCCTGACTCCAGTCCAACCACCCGGGGATGTGGTGGAGATGAGAGAAAAACACAAGGTGGGAATATATTCACGCCACTTTAGGGCCTTTTTATACAGTCAAACAAACTCGGTATACTTCCCCAATCAAAAGTAGATACTATTTGCAGACCAGCTTGGCTTCTTGGTCATTGTCACAGATGCATCTTTGTCTTCATTGTCCAGGCGGACAGTTTCCATGCCCCATGTGCACCCTGGTCTGCAGCACCGGCCCCTTACTCCAGGAACATGTGGAGGTTCACCTGCAGGTGGAGGACTCCGCTAAAGGTAGCCTTCTGCTTTGAGCCTTCCTAAGCCAGAGTTCTCCTTTACCCCCTAAGGACAGATCACACTTGCTGTCGTAGAAGTATTAGTTGAGTTAAAAAAATAACTGGTATGAAAAAAAAAAACTACTACAGAAACACTGTAGTATGTACATTTATCGACTTTGGTAAAATATGTGGTTACTCGTGGGAGATTTATGTGGGAGCCAGTGGTGGCTTACCTACATTTACATTTATGGCATTTAGCAAACGGTTTTAACCAAAGCAACTAGCAATAGAGGGATGAATAGAGGGATTAATGATTAGTCACTTTGAATTGATATAGACTGTTGGCCGAGGAATGCATCAATGATAAGGTATTTAGGCTTGGCATTCATGTCTTAGCAAAATTACAAAATCTTTGCAATAAATTTGCCATAATCGTCAAGCATTAATATTCCCCTGGATTATTGATATATTGACATCCGTGCACTTGTATCAATATCGCGATGTAAAAGTAGCACTTCAAGAGAACCTTAAACTGAAGTTTGGAAAAGTAGGGGCATTTCTTTTATACAAATGTGTAGGAAAGCTGTATGTTTACTTGAGTGTTTAATGTTAAGTGTTTAAGTAACTCATGCTTATAGCCACACCGGATCTCCTTTGCGAGTCTTTTCTCCTCCAGTCCCACCAGCTTTAGGACAGAGGTCCGCCTCTTGGGCTTCCCAAATCACTACCACCCATCCTTACCTCTCAGGCTGGGTCATTATTAAATAGAAGAAATGAACTTCATCATACATAGCCCAACCTTCCTCCTGCCTCTGCGGGTGTATTGGGTGACATAGGCATTGAAACAGACCCATATGTATCTTTTAAAATCAGAGCACACTCGGGTGGTTTATTTTTTGTCGTCTGTCTCGGGATTGCCAAGAAAGAGGACCAAAAATCAGATAAACAACTAAACTTTTCCACATGCCCCACTATATATTTTATACAGTTTGGCTCAAAGAATATACTTTAGTTTAGTTAAATATGCTCATTCCCCCTTGAGGGACATAGCATGTCTAATGTCCTTGTGCTTCCTTCACTAATGCTTTACTTTCCATGCTATATTCACAATGAAGATACTTGCATTACACTGAAAAAAATATATAGACTTGCGTGACCAATTTTAAATGCACCACCACAGGACCTTCTTTCCGTGCATGTATTACAATGAGGTCAGAGATGTGATGGATAAGACTGCACAACTTGTAGTACCCTCCCAAAATTAGATTGTTATATTAAGACGTAAAAAAAAAAAAAAAAAAAACTCACATCTCAAAAATTGTATTTCTATGCCTTTTTGTAACGCTTTACAGGAGAGGGAACCCGCTTCTTGTGCCCTGTTTGCTCCGTAGTCTGTGATGACGCCCCCTCTCTGCACGAGCATGTGGAAGAGCATTTCGTTGAACTTACGAGAGACAGCTCTGGTACGATGTTAATTGATTAATTGATGCTACCTTCTTTAATGATTTGATTTCCAAGTGAAACTCTGTTCCATGTTATCGGTGGCGTGGTACAGTTGAATGCACCCAAGTCCCGTTTGTTTTTAAACAAGAGATTTTCTATCTCTAGCGTTGGCTCCAGTGAGTCCTGGTGCCGACCTCCGCCTGGCTCGCAAGCTCCAGGCGGAGGAGGACCAGAGAAGGCGGAAGGAGGAGGCCCAGCTGGAGGCAGTGGAGTTCAAAAAATTGAAGGTACACCACCGCAACGGCCACTCCACCCACCACCACTGCCACACAAACCACCACCGCCACAGCCGGCAAACAACATCACCACCACCGCCACCAACCACCAACCACCTTGCAATGTTTTGGAGCTGGCACCCCCTAACTCCAACCCTGTCCTCATAATTGTACAGAGGTAGCGATGGGCACATGGTCACATGCTGCCTGAACCCTATCATGGGGAGGAGGAACAAGGAAGAGGTTGGCCTGTCTGTGTGCACATGTGATTGGGGTTGTCAGGGCGCGTGCTCGTGAGCAACGCTCACTCCCGAGAGTCATGTGCTTCCGTGTGGCGGAGACAACAGCCTGCCAGTGTGGGACTCTGACCATATGATGTGCACAGGAGCAGTTTGGGCTGGACGGCGGTGGGGGCTACCGGAGGCAGCTGGAGAGACGGATGGAGAAGGCGGTGGCCCAGGGCCTCATGGCCCCAGCAGAATACCACAGCAAGAGGGCCAAGGTGATGGAGGATCTTGCCTCTGGCCTTGACGACGGCACCACCAGAACACAGGGTACAATTTATTTTGTGTGTGTGTGTGTGTGTCATGCCGAAGGGGTATGAGGGTTTAATTAGGCAGTCATAACCTTTACCAATCGTGTGACAATAAAAGGGAGTACTTGACGTCATCAGCAGACATCAACCATGCATCACACTCCCATAGTGGTAGCCTCCGGCTCTGCTGTGAAATAGATTTTTATCAGTTATTGACCCGTTGATGAAGGAAACATTTAACTGTGGTTTTGAATACAAGCAGTCCTTTATAACACCCCTTTTAAAGCCTGCCGGCAACGGAGACATTTGAACCTAAAGCAAATTTCACGTTGAACAATGGATGTGACATTTTGAAGTGGAGGTGGAGAGAGAGAGGAGCTGGCCACCATAATGTGATGCATTACTCAACAGCCCTGCTAGAGGAAGCTAGCCGGGTTGTCAGGCCAGTGCCTTAATGCTAATGCATATGTCTCTCATCCTTCGGCCCCAATACGAGTGCACATGAGTCATCAGTGAATCATCCACTCACCATAATCCCAGGAAGTGTTCCAGCCATGTGCCTGACGGTTCAGTCGTTGTGAATGTATAACGATGGCCTGCACGGTGAACCCGGAACAGTAAACACATCCTGCACTCTCTTCAGGGCCATGTGAGCGACCCGGCTTAGGGAGCCTGGAAGTCACTTGTAGTGGAAAATGATCCTCTCTGTCCGTCTGTCTGTCTGTCCGTCTGTCTGTCCGTCTGTCTGTCTGTCTGTCTGTCTCTCTGTCTCTCTCTCTCTCTGTCTGTCTGTCTGTCTGTCTGTCTGTCTGTCACACACAAACACACACACATGCACACACACACACACACTATTGTTCAGGCACACTGGGAGCGCTGTGGGAGTACTACCAGAGGGACCCCCGAGGCTGTGCTCACATCTGGCTGAGTGCCGAGACGGACCACTACAACTCGTCGGAGGGGGACAAAGGCTGGGGCTGTGGCTACAGGAACCTCCAGATGCTGCTCTCGGCCCTGCAGAGGATCCCGGTCTTTGCCGACCGCCTGACCGGTACTATTCTACCCTTGCCTTAAAGAAGTGGATGACCTCTCCATGGGTTTCTCAGCCAAACACACTCATCTGTGCGTGATCTTATTTCGCCCCTACTTCTACATACTGCACCTTTTAAGATACCTCAGAATTGTTTGGACTGCAACTTTGATCATTTAATTATAGGGTTACAGTTATCCAGTTATATTGCATTACTTTTGCTCCGAGGGCTTCTCGCAGTCCGTACATAGGCACTCACTCCCTTCTTAATCATAAGATCTTTGGCGGTTGTCCAAAACGGATATGTTACTACTTCCCCCAATTTTCACAAATGGCCCCTTTTCCTGTTTACGAGCTCTTGCAAGAACTCAATCAGAATAATGATTTCACAAGCGTATAATTTTGTGGTACACGTGTGCTCAAAAACAAACATGTGTTCCCTGACAGCGTCTGGCTTGTGTTTCCACAGCCTATGCTGGTTTGTATTACCGCTCACGGCCGAACCTGATCCCTGTCCTCTTGTCTGCAGAGGGGGAAATCCCCAGCGTCCCTCAGCTCCAGCGAATGATCGAGGGGGCCTGGAAGGAAGGGCTGGACCCCCAGGGTGCCTCCCATTTTAACAAGCGGCTGCAGGGCACGCGAGCCTGGATAGGGGCCACGGAGATCTACGCCCTCCTCACCTCCCTGGGCCTGAGGTGCACATAACGCTGAGGCTTCTGCTGGTGTTGAGGCGTCATTAAGTTTCCTCGCGGTTAATGGCCCATGCAAGACGTTTGTTTTAAACTGCTTTCAGGTCATCATTTTCATCGTTTTTATATATATAATTGAACAGATACCAAAGCATTTAAAGTCCATCTCGACGTCCCTTTGTTGTTGCAGGTGTTGACCGGGCCTCGTGATTCTATTGATATAAAAACACACAAGACCTTTGTGTTTTACAAAGGTCTTTAATGGGTCAAATCAAAGCAGAGAGAGATACCCTCGGTTCCACTCGGTGAACACTCTGGGGTTCTGTGCACACAGGGCCCGCATCACAGACTTCCATAAACACAGCGGACCGGGCGACACCCACCCCAGGATGTTTGAGTGGGTGAAGCAGTACTTTAGCCAGTCCTCCAGAGGCGGCAGGCTTCCCCCCAGGGTGGTCCAGACCGCTCTGCCCCCCCTCTACCTCCAGCACCAAGGTACCTGTCCCCCGCCTCCATTTGGGGAGTAGAATGGAATCTGTGCTGAGGCGGTTCATGTTCTCACGTGACAAAACTCGCACCTCTAATGTTACGCCACCACTCTCAGAATTAGCTGTAGCATCGGTTGCGATTCCTGTGAAGCCCAAAGCGCACTGCGATGTCGGAACAGACACACAAGATGAAGTTTACGAATTTCCTCGGCCAAAACAGACATGGTGCCCACGTACATTTGAAGTGTAAACTATATGATTCTATATCCTTTTGCTTGGGTTTCGTCACAAATATAAGCAGATTATCCCTGTTCTGCGTGCTTTGGGCTTTGCACCCTTCCCCTCATGGTGCGCCCTCCTTGCCCGCCAGGACACAGCCGCAGCATTGTAGGCGTCGAGGAGAGGAAGAACGGCAGCCTGTGTCTCCTGGTGTTGGACCCCGACTGCGGCGTGGCCAACGCCAAGAAGGTGCTGAGCGCCGACGGCCTCTCTGCCGCCATGCGCCACATCCGACGGTTCCCTAGCAACATGAAGCACACACAGTACCAGGTGGTCTGCGTGGACCAGGTTTTGTCCCCCGAGGAGAAACAGGTGAGCGGGAGGAAGGCGTATGGATCCCTCAAGGGTGCCCCCCCCACCCCTTTTGTGCACATCGTCTGCCCGTGTCATTTTCCCACGGGTAGTTTCGACCAACTAACCTTTGTGACCAAATGAGCCCGACGGCACACCTAGCCGTGCTCGGATGAAAAGTGTCCCTTGAATATGATTATTCCTCTGCCATTGACTTAACCCATAACAAGGCACTACTGGCCAGAAAAATGCAGGTACAATTTGTCAGCAAAACTTGGGCTAGCAATGCATTTTTGTGTTTATATAGGAGGTATTGATTCCTATTTTATTTATTCCTTTCTTTTTAAAAGCGATCTGGCCGTATTATGGCCACATTTTGATTAGTCATTAAAGGGTGCCTATGCTTTTTCGACTTTTATGACCTATAAACGTTGTTATAATGATTGATAGTCATGTTTAACCATACTAAAGTGTCAAATAATGACGTACATGCATTTCGACGTATTCCCTGCTGACAGTCTGGGGTGGCTGTGCAGAGCGCTAAACACCCGGGACAACGTTTGCGATTCACTTGTTCACATTTCCGGGAAATCATCTACGTAGAGGCACTCCTGCCGCGCCCCCATATGCCTGGTCAAATCTGCCCGTGCGTGCGCTTCAAGGAAGATAACCAATCACAACGGAGTTGGGTTAGCAGGAGGGGGGCGAGGGGGCGGAGAAGGACGATACCGAGCGTTGTCAGAGAAGGCTGAAAGCGCCCAGATGAGAGGAAGAGTCTCCCGAAAATCGTTTTTTGTCCATGGTTAAACATGAATATCAATCATTATAACAACGTTTATAGGTCATAAAAGTCTAAAAGCATAATAGGTCCCCTTTAAAGGAGACATATTATGCCACCGGGTGTGAGTGTGATTAGCCTTACAAGCCATTTCGAAAATCTGCCCCATATGGCATCACTAGTGGGCGTGTCCACCTAGATCTGTGCTGGCTAATCACACTCACACCTGGTGGTATAATATGTCTCCTTTAATTTAGTTGCGATCAAATTTTGGTTTGATCGCTATATCTCGCTCAACAGCGTGTCGTAGTACCGATGCAAAGAGATAGCTAAGTGTCTCGTCGTCGACGTAAGAAAGTATGCATCACTGACTATCGTGCCAACAATGACAGATAGGTGATGCGTACGCCGCAAATAGGCTACAGCTAGCGTGCGACTTGATTGGCCGCAGAAGACAGTAATGCAGCGCCATGTCCTTCGTATAACCAAATATTTTGAAAACTGTATTTAGTATGTCCAGAGCCGGCCCTAGACATAGGCAGTATAGGCAAATGCTTGGGGCGCCGTCATCCGCGGGGGGCGCCGAAAACGGGGGGAGAAAAAAAAAAAAATAATAATTATATATATATATATATAATACTACTTTTTTTTTTTCAGTGCCATTACTACTATTATTTCGAAATATTATTTAAGCCCACAGCAACATAAAGTCATAGCAAAGGCTATTAAATAATGGAGAAGCCTTTTTTCTGGGTGCCTGCCTGGCTCGTTGCTCTGTACCTGCCCTCTGTGAGGGGGGCAGGGTCAAGAGTGTGCAGTTAAAGTGTATTAATGTTAATATTTCACACCTTAGCTTTCACATATCATTCATAGGCTATATATACATTCATTTCACTGCACTTTACTGTTTTTTGCACTGTGGTTAGACTGAATTGCATTGCAATGACAATAAAGTTGAATGAATCTCATCACATTTTCATTAGTCTATATTAGTCTCATGTATAGCACACCAAGCATCTGTTTTTTTTATTAAAATGTAACATGCAGTCGTCACATATACTTCTCTTCTCCCTTCAGATGCACTTTTAAAATATTTCAGTACCACCCCCAGTGACACAGCATCAGGTGCTGCTGTCCCGTCTACCTTTGCACAGCCCTAATTTTGTATTTATTTTGCTTGTTTAATCTCTGGTTAGAACCAAATTAGATAAACCATACTACATTTAATTGTATTTGCAATAATTTGAATCTGAACTCTATTATTTTGCTTATGAATGCCTTTAGTAAACATCATGCATTTCTTTGCAGTATTTTGTGCATACTTATTTGTATGAGTGATTCATTGCTTGTTACTTGGTTTGTAATACGTTTTGTGTGTTTAATTTTCTATCTAAAATCAAAGAGTCTCAAAGACAAAGCTTTGTAGCTTCTCTGAGTTTATGAACATTGGTAGTCGAATTTACTGTGCGATCCAACGGGGTAGGGGGCGCCAGGAAAAATCTTGCCTAGGGCGCCAAATTGGTCAGGGCCGGCCCTGAGTATGTCCTTCGTTTCACTAAACCTTGTTTAGTCAAACGAAGGACATTCCGGACAAGGACATGGAAAAGCCCACGTATTGAATGTACTTGTGTGTTTGATAAAAAATAGGGAAAATTCATCTGATGACTTGTGTGAGGAATAGGACTGTGTGTTAGTCATCTGTTCAAACATTGTTTTGGTTTCTTTGTTTGTTTCTAGGTTTGTATTCGGAGCTCAGCAACATTGCGGGTGGCACGGATTCCTTGACCACACGATTCAGATTTTGAGAAGTTTTTATTGTAACTGTGATTTGCTCATTTCCTGTTTTATAATTAAATAAATTCTATATTTTTTCTTTTACAGATGTGTGTAGTGATTGCGTTCTTGACTGTAATTTGAGTATTCAACTGGACATTAGAGTAAAGTAAGCTAAATTGTTACTGTTGAAATTGTGGTAAATAAATAAATAAATATATATGGAATACTTTTCAGTCGAATTAAACAGTATAAAAACAAACACTGAAACGCGGTAATACAATAAAGCATATTCAATATCAACACTTTATACCATAGCTTTACTTATCGCACGAATTGTCCTCAAATAAATGTTAAATAATAAAATAGATATAAAACCCGCCGAAAACGCTATCCGTTAGTGACAAATTAACCAATGCCATTATATTCCTTGTTGGCAGCATGCATCGGTTCAAGATACCAGACCCACCCATTATACAATGTAGGCTACAACTATCTCCAACGCAACATAAAATAACACTCGATTGGCATAGAAAGTAGGAAGGTCTGAACAGTTTTATTTCTGTTGAGATGAAGACTCGGCTGTACCGAGAAATGTGGCTCCAGTCTACAGTGTGGTTTTATTGAAGTGCGTAAAAGCACACTGCGTATGGTCTAGTGCGCGTCTGTCCGCAAGAGGTGGGTCCATATTTATACCAATGAATGTGGACTCATGAGGCGTTTCTAGATGTCGTGTAGCAAAGCATTGGCAATAAAAAGGGACCAATGTCGTTATTACCCCAATATTGAACAGGAGTTGATCGACCTACGCGACAGGTAAATCATTGCAATTGCAAATGGCAACTTTTATCTGGGATCTTTTCGCGCATTCTATCGTTCAATTGGTTATGTAGGCCTATTACTTCGGCAAATTAAATACATTACAAAATACCTATTTTCTAAACTACCCTGCATTACGCGAACATAAACTCTAGTTGATGTGTTTTTGCAACTCTCTTTCAGCTTAAATGGCTTCCTCTAGTGATTTCAAGTATAACTTCGTGTCACACAAAGGCTTCAACCTCATCAGCGGGACCCATGATCCAGTTGAGGTGGACGCGATATGCAATTACGAAGTCCGAGATTCCGATGTGTTCGTCGTCACGTATCCAAAGTCAGGTGAGGACATGAGGATGGTTGCTGAAGGGATGATCGTGTTTACTAGCTGCCTTTCCTCTTCAAGAGGGGCAAAGGTGTGTGGTGCGTGTGTGTGTGTGTGTGTGTGTGTGTGTGGGGGGGGATCAAATTGACAATTCGTTTATGATAAAGCAAGTAGGCCTACAGTTGATCACACAGTTGATCACTGCCTACACCGATGTAATGACAAGACAGGTCTGGTCGTAGTATTTTCTTGTTAGATTATCACTCAATGAGTGTGGAGTGATTACAACTCAGCGTTTTTTTATAGCATTGGAAGGCTTTTATGTCTTCCAAAAAATGTTACAACATGTCCGGTTTTTTTATGAAAAGGTTTAATTACATAGGTAATTACAATATGACTTAATCGCCCTTAAACAGGATAGACACTTGAACCTTGTACTCATCAAACTAAGCAATACAACTAACACAAACAATAGTAGCAGCCATCAGTGATAATGTAGGAAGCACATGGCTCAACCTAGATTAACCTTGTCTGGCCACCTGCTTTTTGGCTGGCACTGGCAGCATATTTAGGACGTGAAGCTACAGCCCACTGTTTCACAGTGTCAAAGGTACGCTGTTCCGAACATATCTAACCCAACAGCATCGATGTAGGATGAATCAAGACTGGTAGCTAGCCAAGGATTGCTAGTGATCGCTCAGCAGGTAAAAGTTAGCAGCAGGTTGGATATTCGCCGGATATTCAGTTTTTAATCAACACAATTGCACTATATTACGGGTGTAGTATGTTGAGGACAGTAGGCCTATAGGACAGCGTATTGACAAAAAATCATACCGAAATTAGTTGTTGCTATCGATATCTGTGCAAGAACAGCGCTGTAATCTACGGTCCGGCTGCAATCTGTTTTAGGGACCGTCCACAAATTACACCCCACGGACTGGTGACATAGACGTTAGTTACCATGGAATTGTTTCAGGAAAGAAATCACCAATAATCAATAAAAACACATATTCTCATTCTGATTGCTGTAGTACTTGCCAATGGTGGGCTTTTATTTACTACGAGTCATTATTTGTTGACATTTTGAATTATAGCGAATGAGGATGCAATTAATAGTTAAAAATATTCACCAGAAATCAATAAAACTACATTTTCTCATTCTGATTGCTGTAGTACTTGCCAATGGTGGGCTTTTACTTACTACGGGTCAGTATTTGTTTATATTTTACATAATAGTGAAACAGGATGCAATTAATAGTTTAAAATATTCACCAAAAATCAATAAAACGACATTTTCTCATTCTGATTGCTGTAGTAATTGCCAATGGTGGGCTTTTACTTACTACGGGTCATTATTTGTTGACATCTTGCATAATAGTGAAACACAATGCAATTAATAGTTTAAAATATTCACCAAAAATCAATAAAACTACATTTTCTCATTCTGATTGCTGTAGTACTTGCCAATGGTGGGCTTTTACTTACTACGGGTCATTATTTGTTCATATTTTACATAATAGTGAAACAGGATGCAATTAATAGATTAAAATATTGACCAAAAATCAATAAAACTACATTTTCTCATTCTGATTGCTGTAGTACTTGCCAATGGTGGGCTTTTACTTACTACGGGTCATTATTTGTTCATATTTTACATAATAGTGAAACAGGATGCAATTAATAGTTAAAAATATTCACCAAAAATCAATAAAACTACATTTTCTCATTCTGATTGCTGTAGTACTTGCCAATGGTGGGCTTTTACTTACTACGGGTCAGTATTAGTTCATATAGTAAAAAACATTTTGGTGAATATTTCAAACTATTAATTGCATCCTGTTTCACTATTATGTAAAATATGAACAAATAATGACCCGTAGCAAGTAAAAGCCCACCATCGGCAAGTACTACAGCAATCAGAATGCGAAAATGTATTTCCATAGATTTTTGGTGAATATTTGAAACTATTAATTGCATCCTCATTCGCTATAATGCAAAATGTCAACAAATAATGACCCGTAGTAAGTAAAAGCCAACCATTGGCAAGTACTACAGCAATCAGAATGAGAAAATGTACTTTTATTGATTTTTGGTGAATATTTTAAACTATTAATTGCATTGTGTTTCACTATTATGCAAGATGTCAACAAATAATGATCCGTAGTAAGTAAAAGCCCACCATTGGCAATTACTACAGCAATCAGAATGAGAAAATGTCGTTTTATTGATTTTTGGTGAATATTTTAAACTATTAATTGCATCCTGTTTCACTATTATGTAAAATATGTAAGGAATAATCACCGAGAGGCCGGGCAATAAACAGTTTGATATGCCCGGCTCGTGGACGGCTTACCTTCCGCGAGCCGGGCATATCAAACTGTATCAAACTTTATAAAAGCACATTAAATGCCCAAACTATTTTTAAAATGTTGCTTTTTCTAATGAGAATATAACTATTGTCCTCCACTTTGTTTTGGAGAACAGAACCTTGACATATGTGATTTATTAGTGTTTCTTCTTAAAGACAATAGGGGACTTGAGCATTCATTTGGCTTGCTTTGGATGACCTGTACAAACAACTTATTAGGTTGCATGTTAGGTCGTTTAGGTTGGGTTGCATGCATTCAACAGTATTAGGTATTAACAGGCCAGAAATAATTTATAGGTAGCCTTACCTCTTGCATGATTTGTTTACAGGCATGGTTGACTTAATTTTGTAGTTTATGCATAAACTGATGTAGAAACACTATGAAATATTTATGTGTTTGAGTTTTGAGTATAATATTGTTATGAACCTGGTGTATGGTTATGTTTTCATATAAATATGGAACTGCTAAACTACTACTAAATTAATTTCTTTATTTTGAAATTATCCAATGTAATAATGATCATGGTGAAGTGTAATTTAAAAAGCTTTATCCTGTATTACAAGGGCACAGTCCCAAAGTGGAATCTCCTAGCGATTCACTCAATCATGTCATATGAAACATTTTCAGTGCAGCCGTGACTTTTGGTCAAGAAGATTGTTTCAAAGTTTATTGCTACAATGAAAAAGGTGGCTGTACTAAGGGTACTGCCTTTTGCTCAGGGACAACTCCACATAGTGTCCACACATAACGGGGGTTTCAACGTCTCATACCGATGTGGTATTCTGAAATGTTGTTTAAAGGTTGAAGCTGGATGTTGAATAATGCAAATTGCCGGGCCTGATGTAGCTGTTCTGATTTCCAGGGACCATCTGGATGCAACAGATTCTTCGGCTCATAGAAGCCAAAGGGGACCTAACCTCTGAAGAGCTCAACTCCGACCAGGTTCCCTGGATCGAACTCCAGGGCAAAGGGAAGGAATTTGTGGAGGCACCAAGCCCGAGGCTGCGCGTCACCCATCTGCCATACCACTTGATGCCCCACGCTCTTAGTCAAAAGAAGGGGAAGGTCAGCTGACTGTAATTTGATAGCTTGTCTATTATTGTTTACTTGTAAAACAGCAATTAATGAAGGGAATCCGTCACATGATAATCTCTCTCTCTCTCTCTCTCTCTCTCTCTCTCTCTCTCTCTCTCTCTCTCTCTCTCTCTCTCTCTCTCTCTCTCTCTCTCTCTCTCTCTCTCTCTAAGGTGATCTATGTCGCTAGGAATCCAAAAGATGTTCTTGTGTCCTACTTCCACTTTCATAAATTTGCCACCATGCTAGAGACACCAAAGGATTTCAATCACTTCTTCGAGAAGTTTATTAGAGGAGACGGTAAGAACATTGTATGCCTGTTTATGCCTGTGCTACAGTTTAAACATACTACTTGCAGGTTTACCGTATAAAGGATTTTCTACTGAGCCTGCATTTTATTCTATTTAATTTAAATTGCAGTGTACGGAAACAGTTGGTTTGAGCACACGAAGTCCTGGTACGCTCACCAAGACAACATGCAATTCCTCTTCATCACCTACGAAGAAATGATTCAAGTAGGAACTTTATCTTTTCATGATTGTGAACTTTTAAAATTAGGAAAATAAATGTCATGAACTGCATGTGAAACTCATTGTTTGCGCTCGCCGATGTGTTCCGATCTAAAACAGGACCTTCGATCGTCGGTAAAGAGGATCTCCTCATTCCTGGGCAAAAACCTGACAGATGCACAGCTGACTGAAGTGGTCAAGCACAGTACCTTCAAGAACATGAGGGTGATCCCCCAGGCCAACTATGAGATGGTCCCCGATGATCTGCTCAACCATCACAACGGAAAGTTCATGAGGAAAGGTAAAGGACGCAGCATTGGCTCTATGTCATTTTAGGGTTAGGCAGCTTAACAGTCAACCACGATTTGTTGAAAACAATATTAAACAAAAGAAGGGAATCATCCTGGCCACCGAAATTTGAGCTTGTCCGCCATCAAAATTTTCCTAAGGCAATTTCACTTGAGGTGTATATGTGAATCTTCAGCATTTTTATTGTTACCCAATTCTTTTCTCCTTGCAACCAAAGTGTCACAAGCAACGTACTATACACACTGTGCTGGGGACTTTGTGTGATGGTGGTGCATGCCACGGAGCTATGTGATCATCTTATGCCTGGTTTACATGCCTCACACTTATATTTTGCCTTGAAAGAAGAACCAAACAGAAGGGCTGGGCCCAGTTTTACTTTCTCATTCATGCGTCAGTAAATGCCATGTTTGTGTATACACAAGAGTGGGAAGCGTGAATCACGCTTATCCCTAAAGAATGCACTTATGTTCTCTTCTCTTCTCTTCGTCTCCTTTTTGTAATAAATAGGTACGATTGGCGACTGGAAGAACCATTTCACAGTCAATCAGAATGAAATATTTGACCAAATCTTCCAGAAGGAGATGAAGGAGTTCCCTGTGTCCTTTGTCTGGGACATCAAAGATATTGAACAAATTACTGTATAACTATTGAAAACCTTATTGTTTTTTTAAACTGTTTTATTTACCTGAATGTATAAAAACACTGTGGCTGCTAATAATGAATATGAGATGAACAATTAAATAAATACAATCATGGAAATGATTTAAAAATACCTTCTGCTACAATATATTTATGCTCTGTGTCCATTATATTCATTATACTATCAATAGTGTGATTAATTCATGTACTTATTTCTTAATTACAGATGTACTTATTGCAAGTCACTTGGGATAAAAGTGTCTGCCAAATGCTCTAAATGTAAATTTAAATGATAACCCTTCTTTAAAAGTTAGATAAGCCAAGTTAAACCATAAAAGCATGACAAGATTTGTACGATTTGTCGACATAATCTATTTCTTTGAGATAAAAGTCTGATAAAGGTAATTTGATTTGAATTGGGCACTGGGCAATTATGCGATTGAGCCTGCAGCACTGACATTCAGAAGTGGAATGATGTGTTCCATATTGCGTTAGTTTCTGTGGTGATTTTAATAGTGAATTGGCTTCTGCATGACCCACATGACAACACAAACCCAATGGATTAGACCAAATGTGGGGTGAAAAACAGGACATCTCCACCTACATCCATCAAGCATTAGCTTGATAAATATTATTTGAGTGTGGTAATATATTATATTGTTATTCTCTCCCATTCACAAATGACTTCATCAAGCATTATTAAAGGCTATCACGTGATGACAAGTGAACTGAGACACAAACAAGTCTTAAATCTCATGATCTGCATTGGCTAATTCATAACCGTGTAGAGCAAATAGCTCGTCATAGCCTATATTATCTATCGATTCTAAATTGTTTCAGTCAAACCCCTACTGCCTTCAGACAACAGAATTTATCTTGAAATAGAGCATTATGTATTACAAGATGTTTAGAACATTTATTTTGCATGTGAGCGACTCCGCAATGACCCCTTGTGAAACCTCTGGTGACGCCACTCCTGTTCTCCATCAAGAGACTGGAGCCTTGCCTCATTCGCCTCAGGTAGCTCTCTGGGAGAGCTAGTGGATGTTGACTTCCAGGGACATGTGGATGGCCCCAGCTGTTGGGGGGGGGGGTTTCTGTACTCCAACAGAGCTCCTCAGCAGTTACAGGAGCATCCTTTCCTCTGACCCCGTATGGCTCACCATCCCTCACACCAGGTTGCAAACTTATGGGGACAGACCTTTTCTGGGTGGAGGCCCCCACCCTTTGGCACTCACTCCCTTTGGAATTGGCAAAGTTGGTTAAATTACCCTTTTCAAAGAGTGGCTGCCGATCTACCTATTTACCCAGGTCTTTCGACAATCCTCCTTATCACTTATTTTGTTCTCGTTTCTTATTTCAAATCAAATGTATTATCTTGACACTCTGTGGCCAACATGCTCATCCTGGGTGGCAGGCTTCCTCTGCCTACGTCCAATCCTCTTGAAGGCCCACACTGATCCCTGAAATTCCCAAAGACAGCTGGCTGCATCATGGTTATCTAAATGCAGCGTCTTTCTTCTCCAGAGGAAAGAAGCATGCAAGCATAATGAGCCATCAGTCAAAGCTCAAACGGAAAAACAATTCAGATCTCATTCAATATCTTTTGTTCACTCTCCTCATTTTGGATGTTTACCAGTTTTCCAATGAGAAAAAAATGACAAACCATAACAATTTTTTGCTTGATTGTCCCAAATGAGCACATTTGTTTTTACATTATTTTGCATTTCCATTTGAGTCAGGTAAGTAGCCGGTAAAATATTTCCTTTACACTACTTGGTCAATTGCATTTAGTAGTTTAAATTAACTTTCCTATGACTCAGTTATGATTTAGTCTCTGTATAACATAGCAGACAATATCTAACAGTGTTGAACTGAATGGACCAAATGCTAAATGTCCCAACATGAATTCTTGTTCTAGTCAACCCATTGCTGCCATCTATTGGCTTGATAAGCTTCCTGCAAAACAACACAAATCAACCAAAAGCATATTGAACCAACGTTTAACTATTTATTTGTTTCTGGCTATTAAATCGATAACCACGGGCAGGTTAAACATCCTGTTCACTTTGCCAAAGTGCTCCCATCCAAACAACTGTTCGGAGTCTCGTGGATTAAAATCCCAACTGTTCAGTCCGTTAAAAAAAAAAGAGTGATTTTAAGTTGGGATCAGCTGTGTCATGTCATTCGAATCCGTTTGGCTGGAGTGAACTAAACCAGAGTCCCTTTTTACAGTTTCCCTTTTTAGTCCTCATCACTGCCCATGTCTAGAGGATCAAAATCTGGATCATCTTCATCCAGGTCCAGGTCTTCGATGTCCTGGAACAACGACTCATCAACTTCCACGTTGTTTCCGGCTGCGAGCAAGAGAAGAACACGTTTCTGTTAATACCAATACAGGAGCTAAACCAGAGAATTATATTCATGGGTGCCACATTGACAGCGTCGACCCGTTGCTGTGGTACGTCAACTACTATGCCATATTGGAATGGCCAAGACTGGCCTGTCAACAAATACATATAAATGGGGAAGTGTAGTTTTTTGGGTTAAAAAGCACTGTAACTTTTACATTTCTGGACCAATTTCAATGAACCCCTTCTATATTTATATTAAATCATTATACTTTACTTGTTCAAAGGCCAGTCTTTGCCTCTCAAATATGGCGGCGTAGTTGACGTACCGTCCAAAGGCCAATGCTGCATCAATGTATAGGTCTACGATTTAACATTTTTACAAAATACCTGAGCTGAACAACTATGCCAATATGATACAGCCTTTTACATAGCTGAAGGAACACACACACACACACACACACACACACACACACACACACACACACACACACACACACACACACACACACACACACACACACACACACACACACACACACACACACACACACACACACACACACACACCCCTTACCTTCTTCAAGGAACTGAATATCAGATGTGTCAAGGTTGTGGTCCGTCTCAAAGAGCTGTTTACCTGGTAGGATATTATATGGCATTATTCCTTGTACATTTTCAAACATTTAAAATTTGCATTCAGCGTGACCGCAGATGCAGCTGCATAATCTGAATGCTTACCGGTAAGTTTTAGTTTCCCTGCCTGCTCCTCATCTTTCTGTCTTTTCTGTCGAATTTCTGCTACCTCAAGCTCAAACCTGGCTTTCCATGCTAGGAAGTTTTCTATGTTGACCACAGTGCCTTGGAAGGTTACCTAGAATAGATGAACAAGACATACACACATACACACACACAAAACACATTAACCCCCACACAGGCCTGGATATGAACACAATATCCAGGCAGGCTTTTACATCCTGCATTGCCTTTCACGGGCACCATTAATTTTCCTGCAGATGCCAAAAAGGATCCAGAAGTCTATTTGTATTTTCTATTTTAGTGTACTGCACATACCTTCTCCGCCTCCTCGGCCTCTCTTTCCTGACGCATTTTTTCTTCCTCCCTTCTGTTTTTTATCTGGTCGACCATTTCATTGAGTTTTTCCTGTACCGCTGTGACTAGTGTGAAAATCATCACCATGCCCAGGTTCTCCTCCGCCTACAGCCCGAGAGAGGTCAGGATGCTATCAGTCATGCTATAGGTACAACTGAGAAGAATCAATGAATATACATGGGAGGTTTACTTTGAACCACTTGACATCTCCATATGTGAGGGAAGAGAGGTATGGCGCTCTTCCCTCACCTTTGGAGGGGTCATGTGGTACATATATTGCATTCAAATATTCAAGCCATGGCCTAATGACTTGTACCAACAGAGGAAACGTGAGGTGTAAACCCAAAACAGCACAGACCTGCTGCTGTAACAAGGTCAGGATCTCTTCTTCGTCCGCATCCTCCAAATTCTCCCGAGAAAAGATCTCCCATTCTGGGGGTTCATCTGGGTACTTCTCTACGTAGGTGAACTTTAGCGTTGCTTCAGCGACTGCGGGATGAAAAATTATGGGACAATGCATAATCTGTTGTTGAGTGGATGAAATTATCTAGTTTTCCTGGACCTAGATTACCACTACACATCAAGTATTAGAATTTATACCATTTGTTTGAACCAAGTGTTATATGGATTTATATTTCCAAATGCTTCCCTTCCACGGTGGTGCAGTGCATCATAGCCACTGAGCCAAGTTGTGAATATCTTATGATGACACAAATCTTTATTTAGCTAGGCCCTGGGAAATTAGAATTCAAATTAAAAAAATCATATCACTGTTGGCATATATACCCACAGTACAAAATTGATTGGGGCCTAATAGAGACCATAGCAATGGCAGTATACATAAGCTAAATTTAAACGTGTACCACCTAAATAAATGTATCTTTGTTAACGTAATCAAAGAAGCTGTGGTCTCTTCAAAGACATTTTTTAAAAAGATGCACAAATGTATGTACATTACAGCCATAATATTGATAACAATGGGATGTACTTGAGGATTAATACACATCCCTCCTTGATCTGTTGATTGATTTATTAAGGATGGATAACTTTAGGATTATAGTTCGAAATAGTTAGGCAGGGATAAAGGCCGAGCTGTATTTATTAAAGCCATGCCCAAAAGACGTTCCTGCAAACACACACCCCTTAAGTCACAACCCATTGTGGTGAATTAAGGGAAAATGACTCACGAGGACTTGTTAGGATAGGCAGTTTATGTTAGGAGAGGAGAACTTGCTATTTTATACTTTTTTAAGGCAATTAGTTTAAAATCTTGAAAGGCTAAGGCCAATCAATGCCACTTACTTTCATCGTTTTCTCCTTCGTCTGATGTTACTGTGATAGTGAAGCTGATGGGCTCATCTGAGAGAACTACATGACAGAGAGGAGGAACCACATGACAGGTAGTAAGTTATGTTAAACCTCATCTGATAACACTAAAGTCACAGAGGAGGTACCGCAGAGAAGGTAGTAGGTTGTGTTCAACCTAAAGTACATGTCAAGCAGTCAGCATGAGCCTCTAGAATTCCAAATGTTCGCATCAAACCAAACAGTTGCACAACTTGACCCTAGTAAAAAGGTCCTGAATTAACTCGCGTTTGTTAATTTGTCCAATCATTAAATATATTATAGTTTTGGCAGCTCAGTTCAATGGCATGGCTAAAACGAGTTAGCCAAAGAGCTAACTCTAGCTAGAGTTATCAGGCTTCTGCTCTTAGTTTCATCCGTCCACTTCTAACCTGTAAACGAGTCGGGATAAATTGACTCTATAGCCTCCAGCTCGTTTCTCTGCTCTTCTGCGTAATCTGTCATTTTGTTATATCTTCAATAATCAATAACAACTCATCAGAATCATCCCCGCTAACGTGTGCTGGTCCGCACTCCGAGCTCGATGACGTCGTCCATCAACTCAGCGGGTCTGATCCATGGTCTGATCACATCGTCCATCTCTACTCAGAAGGTCTGATCACATCGTACAACTACTCAGAGGGTCTGATCACATCGTACATCTATTCAGAAGGTCTGATCTAGCGTTGTGTTTATGTTATTTATTTAATAATAATGGTAAAATAATCGAAAGCAAAATACGAAAAAAAAAAAGAATTAAAATTGAATTAAACAAACGTTATGAGGATAATAAATTTTTCTAACTAAATACGTTTTTATAGCGGAAACAGCTATTTACCGACAAAAACACTGCAACAAACTAGATTATTGTAAAGTGTTGTACTTATACATTCAAAATAAGACCAATCAAGTCATTCAATCTCTAAATCTGTATACTAAGAGTTGTTAAACCGCCAGGGGCAATTGCTCTGTCGCTAGCTTAGCCACTTTTTAGAGTGTAACACGGTTTTAAACTGAAGAAGTCACGTGACGTCTTAAGCTCCAGTGCTGTCTCATATGTACTTGTGGTTTAACCATGGGGTTTAACCTGCAGCTGCGTTTTACCTTGATCTCAATTGCTGTGTCTTCAGAGAAATTCACATCAGACACTAGAGGGCGTATTTTGTGCGTGTTAGTCTAATCTCGAAACTGACGTGGTTTTAGAGGAGACTAAACCAGTTTGCAGGATGAAACAAGGCTCCATCATAACCGACACACACACACACACACACACACACACACACACACACACACACACACACACACACACACACACACACACACAGAATTAGTTGTATGAATTATTATTAATAGGTATGATTCATTTACACTTATTACACCAGATAGGCCTTCAGTACAATACAGGCTACAATATAGGAGTTGCTTAAAGTGCCCAACTAAAACTCTACAAAGAACAGATTATTTGTAATGGATTTTGATCTTGGATCTTGGATTTTCCACCTCAAATACAGTGCAGCAAATATAATTTTTGCTCCTCGTTGTAGTTTCTATCCGCGACATGTTCATGGACATGATCCTATCTCTCCTTCTCAGAGAATTGAAAGGCGTACCCTAATTACTCGCATAGGCCTATTAGTTCGTCTTCAATTAATTAAGTAATCACGTTTGCATACACACACCAAGAGAAAACAATGACAAGTAGTATATTGATTGACGTAGGTGAGGGCAGATTCCAGACTCAGATTTCCACAAAAAGTAGCCTAGACTATTTCATAATATATGTCAACATTATTAGCGTTTTTATTTATTATAGTTTTATCATATTAAAGTTCTGACATTCCCATTAAGTTTTTGTTGGTAATTATAGCACCACAATTATAATGCATCCACCATTAAGTTAAGAGTGCATCTGCTGGGGTATACTAGAAATAAGAGTACTTCCGGTTTCCAAGCAGTTTAAACCGAGTCAGCTAGTAATCAGCTGATCCTGTACGAGACGAGTCGTTACACAGCATTCACGTTCAACCTCGTGCGCAGCTGCGTGTTAAACTCCAAAACCTCAGTTTTAAAGAGTACGGTTTTAAAGCGCAGCAATGCTAACTGACAGAGCAATTGGCCCCCAAGGTTTACCAGGCAATGTTGAATGTGTTAAACTCCAAAACCTCAGTTTTAAAGAGTACGGTTTTAAAGCGCAGCAATGCTAACTGACAGAGCAATTGGCCCCCAAGGTTTACCAGGCAATGTTGAATGTAAGCAAAGCAGCTTGTACGATTTGTTTGGGGCGGGTGAAAGAAGGGTAGTGCGAACCACGCCCATCAAACCCTCGGAGACACATGGGTCCATCCACAGACATGATGTCATTCATGATCCTACGGAGCGAAGATGACGCATACGGGGCTGTACCCCCCCCCCCAACTTAATCTTTTACTTTTTGAGGTTCTATTACACAGTTTGTTTGCAGATGTTACCTAGTGAATGCAAAACCTGAATTATAGGTTTCTTTATTAGAACGAGATGCTTCATAAATGGTGAAAGCATGTTGAGACAACCATATAGTTGGTTGGTTTTTATTTTAAAAGAAGAGCTGTTAGACAGGTTATTTTCTTTGTCTTACATGGTATGTGGGTTTCCATTCATCCCCCCTTTTAAGGGTGGGCAACAATTCCATTGGAAAAGCATGGAAGTTCCACAATGCAGAAATGTCAAAAACAAGTTGCAACTTAGCAAGGAATGTTAAAGACAGTGCAACGTAGACCTCATACAAGGTATTTTAAAACACTGATTAGTGTACATATGGATTTTCTGATCCAGATGTTGTACAACAGGCAACAGTGGTCATATATAAATAAAAAGAGCATCTTCATTTATCAATGCATTTCTTCATATCAGTAACAGTTTACAGAGATACTTTGTTTTGTATAGTAGTGGTTAAGCCCTTAAATAGTCTAAGAGGAGGCCCATTTCAACTGAAAATGTCCCGTCTTGTTTTCTGCAAATGTTCCTCCGTTGCATTCTTTGGTAATAACATATTTAGAGCCCCCTTTGTTGGATTCCAACCCATTTGAAAGGCATCCCCCTGAGTAATACATGCACAAACAATAGGCAATTAGTACTGCCATAATAGCATAATGTATCCATGTGTCTGTCTCCGTCTTATTCAATGGGAAGGCAGCATTGGCATAAGCACAGATCTGATTCTATGCCATCTCAATGCCGTAGGAGTCCATGTCCAAGACCGATCTCTTCTCTGGGCTGAAGTCTCGGTCTCCTCGCTCCACAAACCTCTGCAGGGTACTGTAGAACTGCTCACTCCTGGAGAACGAGTACAGGGTGGAGATCTCTTCCCAAGATTTGTGGTTAGGGAAGGGGAAGGGATCGGGGTCCTTGTTCTCAAAGAAGCTGTGTAGATTCCTGGCAGCTAGCTTGGAGGCGTAATCGCTGGCAAAGACGTCAAACTGCTCCTTCTCCTTCTCGATATAGCCCTTCCAGAACTTGAGCTGCAGGTAGCTCACCTGGGAGCGGCAGTTTTTGTAGCATGTGCCCAGCAAGCCAAAGATGGCCGATATGATGATGATACACCATCCCAGGATCTGCCCGTCGCAGAGGACACAGTGGAAAAATTAGAACACATAATGGCCATAACCACGTGAACATTTCTTGGTACATACAGGCACCAGTCTTCTCTCCTTGCTGTCCTTATTTATGTTTTCATCCATGAAAATATATGCTTGATGAAGTGCAGCGTGTCACAGAGTCCAGTGTGTGTGTTTGCGTGTTGCAACATTAAATGATAACTATTTTGTCACTTGTGTGCCATGCTGTGAATGTGTACACCTTCTGTGTACTGGTGTGTAGTTAATAAAGTCATGTGCTTTGAGTTCTGACTTTGTCTTTGGGTCCTACACATTCAAAACAAAACTGCAACAGTAGTAATAACAAGAGGTTAACATGCCCAAGTTTAACAGGGTATAAGACATCTTTAATAAGAGAAGTGTGAATCAGAATTGTACATTTGATAGTGGGAGTACCTAGACAACCCATTGGTTCACACTGGTGCATAACAAAAAATGACAAGGTAAAAAAAACATTTGTTTAGATGTCCTGATACAACCTTAGGAGGCTGATATCATGAGAAATGAAGGACATTCCTCGGCAAGGAGAGCATCTCTCACCTGTGACTGGGCCCTGAACATGAGCAGAAGTTCTATTCGCTCATCGCTGCTAAGTTTGGAGCGCTCGCACGGCACCCGGGCCAGCTCCTCGCGACATATCAGCGTCTTGTTCTTGCAGAAAAGGTCCACGACTAGGTTCTCGTCCAGGCCACTGACGGCACACTCGTAAAAGGTCCCGTTGAGCAGGGCCACACACAGCCACATTATGGGGGCCACGCAGGCACCGGAAGAGATACTGAGGAACACCCTGAGGCAGTGGAAGCAGTTCCCCCGAGGGCAGAGCTTCATGGGGTTCAGGCAACAGCCTGTGTAGAGCCTCCACATCCGCGAGCTGAAGAACAGGCCCATGACCAGCAGCACCGCGGCTGGGCCCAGCAGGAAGGTCAGCCCGTAGGCAAAGTTCTGTTCGTGGTTGCAGGGACACTGAAAGGAGACCATGGAGAACACTCTCTCGCCGCCGATGGTTAGAAGGGCCATGAAGCTGTAGCCGATGGTGGCCTTCTGGTTCATGAAAAAGCGCAGCACAGTCTGGAAGTTATCCATGGTGGATTGTTTTGGTTTTTTCGTCAAAAAAGATCAACAAAAGTCAAAAGGTTTCCGTTTCATTTAGGACTACAAATTGTCCACACCCTTGCTCTTGCACCGTCTTCCTCGGCTGTGTTGAAGGCAAAATCTCATCTATTGTCCTGTGTGGATCTCTGCCCCTCCCTTTTGCTCTTTTTCTCTTCCTGCCTCACTCCTCCCCTCGTTGCTCTGCCGCTCCAACACATTTTTCCACTCTGCAAATGCTCTCAGAGGAAGTAGTCTGGAGGATTGCTTCACCCGTTCCAAGCCTTCACTCCGACTGCATCTTTACTTCTCCGTTGTCAGTTCCCTTTTGCTTTCACTGTTTTTCCTCTCAGCAAAAAATATCCTTCTTCCCCTCTACTGCTCTCCCAGGTTTACCGGCGTTGCAACACGGTGGTAAGGCCGGCCTATCTGGTTTTCTGAAAGATCTATGTTGACTAGATGACGTCATAAGGAGGGACAACCCTAGAAGTACTTCCAGTTTAAAGTTGTTGCAACCAGACTCATTGAACGCAACAAAGACGAGTCCACACATGAGTAAAGGATAAAGTAAAATATGTATTAGAAATAATATAAAATGTAATCTGTATATCAGTGTATCAGTTGTGAGTGTGGTGCATGGAAGAGTGCAATGTGTGCTGTGGGGGATGTTGTATGGTGTAAAGACAAGATGAAACCAAACATAACACTGAAACAGCACAATCAAAACTATTCACTCACTACTCACACTACAATCAAGAGGCACAAAGACGAAACCAAAAGTCAATCTCCCAGTGTGCGAAGAGAGACAGTATGCATGACTAAAAAGGGTTTGCAATATAAAGCCTGCAGGCTAAACCTTCTGCGGAGCTGATAACCCTCTCCTGCAAAGGTAGGCAAACAACAGGTGAACAAGCAGAGAGCCATTTCCTTATAATGTTAATTTGAAAAGCAGAAGCCAAGCAAAGCAACACAACATCCAGGCTCTTTGCACAATTAAATCAATTAGAAAATAAACGTTACAAAAAACATAGAAAACATAATCAAATAATAAATGGGAGTCTTGGGGCAATTGATAACGTGTTCTGTGAAAAGAAGCATGTATAATCACATGATTATTGTTATTAATAACAAGAACTGGTGGTGAAGCAAAACTGAATTACAAATAAGCTATAGCCCTATTACATTCTCGGCAAGTAAATATTGTAAAATTGGTTTGGAGAAAATACACTTTAATTCATGGTAAGTGCACTACAGGTTGAGTCCCCAAGCTGCCTTTTCTATAACTTTAGTAGCGTACACCGGAACGTGCAAACAGCAGGCAGCACCACAGACATTTCCTGTTTAGTCCGATTTAGTTGCATTTTATGCTTCCTTAATATGCCATGCTTGTTATTCACATCCCCGTTACACCCTGATCCACAAAGCCCAGCACTAAGGGGTTGTCCAAACACGGACCATGTGACCTGATCGACGCGCGGGGGTCAGGATGCTCTACGTACTCGTGCATGGGGCTGTAGAAGTGTTCATTAGGTCTGAACCTGTAAAAGGAGGATATGTTCTGCCAAGCCTTGCTCGGTGGGGTCACCATGTTATCTGGGGGTTGCTGTTGGAAGAAGCTCTTCACGTTTCTGTCCGCAAGTTCTTTGGCGTGCTGGGCAGAGTAGGACTCGAGCAGGTTGCTCTCCTGTTTCCTGTACATCTGCCAAAAATTGAGGTGGTGGAAGCTGACGGGCGAATGACATCGAGCAAAACACATCAGCGCCAGGTTGCACAAAACGATGGAGGCGATGAGCACCCAGCCGATAATCTGAAAGGCATGTCAACGTTTAAACTACAAGGCAGATTTCTAGATGAAACTCAAAGGCATTTCCGATTTTAAGGACAACTTTTGTCTAGGGCTCAATGTTTGAAGTAGGCCTACGTGGACTAAAGTTGATATTTCAGGACTACTTATTTTTTAATAATTCTCTAATGATGAATCTCTGCAATTAAATGATAGGAAACATCCTGTAGGCCTAGTGTTCATATTTAATAGGCCTACCTGCGACTCAGCGCGGATGTTGGCCAGGACACTGTCCGTGACTTTGGACAGGCTTGATCCACCGCAGGGAAAGGTATGCAACTCTTGTCGGCATTTATCCATGGTGTCTCCGTCGCCACATAGATGCTTTTGGAATAACGTTACATTTATCCCCGTCATGGCGCACTCAAAATAACTCCCGTCAAGTAGTGCCACTGCAATCCAGCTGAAAGGTGCGACGGCCGCTGTGGCAGTGATCTGATAGAAGACTATTATGCGGGCCAATAACTTCTTACACTGGCATAATTTTGATTTTTGGAGACATAGTCCTGTCATTAACTTCCAAGTTTTTTGATTTAACAAGTAACCCATTACTAAGAGTGCCAGAGCGGGCACGATGAGGAATATCATGCCATATGCAAAATTCAACTGGCTGCAAGGGCACTTGAACAAATTAGTGGAAAATATCTTTTCACCTCCAGCTGTGAGCAGGGCTATTAAACCACATCCTATGTTGGTTTGTTCTTTGACGAAGTTGAGCGCTCTCTGGAACTTATCCATGCTTCTCTGTGCACAGCCGTCCGTTAGCAGAAACGAAACCGAAATGACCGAAAAGATCGCTGCAAAAAACATTTATAGCTCCCTATTTAAATGATAGGCCAATCATAATCTATCCTTCTCTGTGCACAGCCGTCCGTTAGCTACGGAAGAGGAACACACCCGTGCCCGCGATAAATCACACACAAGCTAAAATCATTAAAATTAATGTGCTTTATTTTTTATCTCGTACTATTGGAGCAAGGATTAGGGCCACACATAAAAAAATCTCAGAATTCTGAGATTAAAGTCAGAACTATAGGCCTTCCTGTAATTTACCCGTAGTTCTGACTCTAAAGTCAGAATTCTGACTTTAAAGGAGACATATTATGGTGTTTTCCCAACAAGTAAACATAGTATTTGAGTTCCAGAAAACATGTTTTTGAAGCTGTTTGCTTGAAATAGCTTTTAGGAAAGAAAATATCGTCTACCGCTATTCCCCTCTGTTTCAGTCCCCACAGAATGCGCTGTTTCTGGTGTCTGTAGCTTTGATGCAAATGAGCTGCTGCCCATTGACCAATGAGCAGTCAGACCGAACCACAGCATGGAGGAGAAGGGATTGTTGCCGTGGAGCTATATATATAATATAATATAACTATAATAATAATAATAATAATAATAATAATAATAATAATAATAATATTATAAACGGGTAGGCCTATTTATATAATCTATCTAATATCACGGCCAAAAGCTGTTAAGGTGTGGAGGAGGTGCGAGCAGGCAGGTAGGACCCAAACGCAGACGGTTTCAGGAAACGGCACTTTATTCAAGCCTAAAGGCTAAGGCACAGGAATCAGGGAACTCGGGAGACAACTCGGAACTCGGGAGACTACAGGGAACTCGGAAGACGACAGGGAACACGGAACACGCAAGACTAACCACCAACACTAACCACAGCAAACCACGATAAACCACAATGACAGCACAAGGAACAAAGGAAAGACGAGGGCTTAAATAACAAACACAACGAGGAACAGCTGAGACACATTAGGGGAGGGAACAGTAATCAACACAGGAGGGAAACACAGGGAGACACCCACACCCTGACAAAAGCTATGTGCGCCTCTGAAGATATTATGAATAATAAAGACTGTCTCTGACGTCTCTGGTACTTCCACAAGTAAAGACTCGTATGGGGATATCTGGTTGCGATGGTTGAGAAGAATTGGGGGGAAGGAACTTTGGCATTGACTCTCCAGTCTCCATGGAGAAGAAAAGGATTGTAGGCCTACTCCGGCAGCCGGACTGCCTCCCAGCTCCGGCGGACGAGCAGATCCGGCTAGGGTAGCTCGGCGGCAGTCCGGCAGCTCAGCTCCGGGAGTACAATCCCTTTTTACTCCATGTCTCCTCCTCCCGACTTCCCTTTGGCGGTAGCTCCGGCGGGGTGAGCTCGGCGCCCACAACAACACCCCAAATCCCAGGAAAATGCTGTTCATAATAAGTCCCCTTTAAATTCTCAGAATTCTGAGAATAAAGTTAGAATATTTTTTTTTTTAAATGAGTCCTCTTCCGCTAACCGTAGTTAGCGGAACAAAACCGAAAGGAACGTTGCAAAAAAGTTGTAGGCTAGTTCCCTATTTAAATTATAGGCCACTCATAAAGTTCCTTTTGACCGATGACTCAGAAGCAGTGTTGTGCAAGTTCACACTTCAAAGCTATAGATCAAGTATGGGTTCAGAACAGTCTGACTAATATGCGCACAGAGAAGGATTCACAAATGTATTCAGTGATTTGTATAAATAAATCCGCACATGCCCGGACCCTTTAATATTGGCCCATTAACCGACCCGTTCCCGAGATAAATCAAACACAAGCTAGAATCATTCAAATTAATGTGCTTTATTTTTATCTCGCACTATTGGAGCATAGGTCCGAGCTAAATTGAGTCATCCGTTCTTGAATCACAAATCCAGCCGTGGAAAATTCTCTCCCTCGCAGCGCTCGATGCCGGGATGGAGAGCACATTCGTGGGGTCCGGACTCCGAACAGTCTCATTAATAATGAATGCACAGAGAAGGATTCACAAATGCATTTTGTGATTTATATAGAAATTACTCTCTTCTCACAAATACAATTCAATGCAAACACAAATATGCTAACATATCAGTGTCAGGTTGCACACAACGATAGAGGCGATGAGCACTCAGCCGATAATCTGAAAGGCTGCATGTCAACGTTTAAACGACAAGGCAGATTTCTAGATCAAACTCAAATGCCTTTCCGATTTTAAAGACATGACAGCTTTTGTCTAGGCGGGTTTCCTATAGGCCTATAGGCAAACGTTCTGCTTCGAAACAACTCAATATGTGAAGTAAGCCTACGTGGACATAAATTGAAATTGCAGGCCTACTTTACTTTTTGCCAAAGAATTCTCTAGGATTCTCAAAATCTCGAAACTTTCCTCACTTTCCTCGAAGTGGAAATCTTCTGGTTTACCAAATGCCATCTTCTGTTCGACGGTCCTTTCACTCGCCAGACGTCTCTCTGGTGTTTCGTCGTCTTCTTCTGCCTCACTGGAGCTGCTTGACATATTAACTCTGTGACTTCTTCCAACTTAAACATCCCATCCTCGTATTTAAAACACTATGTAGTTCTAAACTGTTTAATGTGCAGAAATCCACCATACGATTTCTTCATCTGCTGGTGACCGCCGGTCATTTTCCAGGCCAGCAGGGGGCGCAGTCTGACTTCGGAGCGTCGTCGTTAATATGCAAAGAAGAATCTGTTTAGAGCGGACAGATTTCGGATAGCCGTCCCCCGTATTAAACGTTTGATTGCACATATTGGGTTACCCTATATGTTTCTTGCTGCGCCAGTTGACGTCGATTGGCGGATTATTTCATCCCTCGCACAAATTGAACCACTGTCTTCGTCTTCAGCTGGGGTTGATAGATAGAGATGGCAGAAAGTACAGGTAAGTTCTCCGGCTAACGCTAGCTGGCTAGCGGGCTAGCGCTGTGTTACCGTGAGGTGATCGTGTTGATGTTGTTCGGTTCAGATGTCCGGCACGTATTCACTGTGGAAACCTGTCACGTTTTTGGAATCGTATTTGTTCGTCTGCCAAAATCGTTTAAAGCAAGCGTTCCATTATCTTCTGTAGTATTTAGTACATCGCATGTGGTATTCATCCATTCATGCTGACCTCAGATTCATGCTGATGGAACTCTGGCTGACAGGGGGTCGCCTGCACATCTCGCATGTGTTTAAGGGCTCTACTAATGGATACTGGTCTCTTTCATGTGTATGACAGCAATTTAATATACGACATTTTTATTAAACATTTCTAATTTTCAGAGCAAAACGAGTCCAAGCAGGATGGTTCATTTTCTCCTGGGAATGCAGATCAAGAAAGAGAAATAGCCGCCAGTGCATACGAAGCCTTCACGGTAATTCAGCCACACGTTAAACATCGCACGGTTCAGTCTTTGGTCAAATTGTTGTATGACCTACATTTCTGCACTTCTATTTTGAGTGTCTTTCAACATACACGTTTGCAGGTGTCATTGATCATTGTATGTTGGATGTTGACAGGCTGGAAAGTACGATGAGTCAATCAAGCACCTTACCACTTTGCAAGAGATCAACAAAGAGGATTACAAGATTGCAATGAATAAGGCTATCGCAGAATTCTACAAAAGTGGTCAAACTACTACAGGGACTCTGAAGCAGACACTCATGGCAATGAAAAACCAGGTATAACAATTGTGGGCTACCATAACCATGTAGCCATACAATTTGTATTGAACATATTTCCTGTCATGGTCAAAATTCACCAATGGCTTTCTGTTGTTCTCATTACTATTATCACTGTTGTTGATTACTCCTTTTGCTTTTAACCATAAAGGTTCACACATCAGTGGAAGACATTGATGGCCTGGATGATGTTGAAAATAGTTTGTTGTACCACAATCAAGCCATCATTCACTACCATTTGCGCCAGTACTCAGAGGCCATTTCAATAGGAGAGAAGCTATACCAGTTTCTGGAACCCTTTGGTATGTGATTTCTGTGACAGTCGCATTTCCTACAATGCCAAAATACAACACACCATCATTGCAGTGTTTTGTTTGTTTGCCATTGCTTGATTCTGCCCATGTGTCCTCGTAGAACGCTTTGCTCAGGTGGTTTGCTTTCTTCTGGTGGATTTGTACCTGCTTACATTCCAGCCAGAGAAGGCTCTCCATCTCCTGGCGGTGCTCGACAAACTCGCCTTGCAAGGCAACCAGAAAAATGGAAAAGGAGAGGTTTGTGCTGATAAGATGTGATTTTGTTGTTTTGTGCTGGCTAAGCTATTGTGCTCAAAGTTCCCCTGGTCCTGCTCAAACCGTTCCCATGAGTGCAAGTATGGGTAAAGTTGGGACATCAGAGATATAATATTTAACTAATGAATGGGCTATGGTAGTCATTATTCAGAATATACATACAGACTGCTTGATAATGCATGCATAAACTCAATTCAGACCTATCGGCCTGGGAGAAAAGTATATGATGCAAGACATTCCCTAACTATTGACTCCATTTGTAGAGTTTACTTCTTTGTTCGACCAATTAGTATTCACGTGTAAACAACTAATACATTTGTTAAACTTCAGTTGTGTTGATGTTTATGTCCTCTACTCGGTTTCAGAGCAATAATTCAAACAAGGATGGGGGACACCAGAAGGCCGATCTCATTGCCATGATTGAAGCAGCCAAGTCAAAGATTCACCAGGTATGATTGATTGATGATTCAACGCTAGCAGCTAGACGGAGACTCACCCGTAGGCCTGGAGATGACATCTGATACCAATTTTCCTTTTTTAATTTTCTTGCAGTACAAAGTTCGGGCCTATATCCAGATGAAATCCTCCAAGGCATGTAAAAGGGAGATCAAATCCGTGATGAACACGGCAGGAAATGTAAGTCTGGACATTCTTGTTTTAATCTGCATTTGACATTGTTTGCAGTGAACCATTCAAACAGCAATAGAGGTTTGAAACTGGCCTGCCCGGGTGGAAGCTGTACCTAACAGCAATGCCTTTTTATCAGACATCGTGGTGCAGGATAAAACATGTTATTGGCAATGATGCAAAAACACCACCCACTCCAATGTAAACCACCAGGTTCGCCTTTCCATGTTGGATGAACGTAATGGATGGTTTCAGTATTCTATATTGGCAATAAGTGACCAGTGTGGTTTCCTCTCTCTGCTGCTAGTCTGCACCCTCACTCTTCCTCAAGAGCAACTTTGAGTACCTGAGGGGGAACTACCGCAAGGCAGTGAAGCTGCTCAACAGCTCAAACATAGCGGAGCATCCCGGGCCCATAAAGACAGGTCAGTCCTCTCTCTATCCACCTCATGTGTCGCTTCCTGAAAGAGCCATGACATTTTATTCATGGGTTGTTCTCAGTCTTGCTCGATCATTACGACACCCTAAACGCAGGCCTAAAAAACGTACGCGACTCAAAAATGTGCAGATTACAGCAGCCGTCAAGACGCCTCACTGGAGAGTTTGTGTGTGGGTGTGTGTGGGTTTGTGTGCGTGTGGGGGGGGGGGGGGTTTCTGCAAAAAAAGAGTAATCTTACTTATCATTATTAGTTGAAACTATCGATAATTTCATAGGAAGGCGCTGGTACACTACCCGCTAATCCTTCTGCTTTATTTAAAACAAGCTGAACTCAATCTAAATGACATATGTGAGTTTAGATGGCAACTTCCTTTTCCATTGCCAGATCGAGTTGATTTAATAAACAGTTGAAGAATGGCATGGCCTAAAATGTCAATAAAAATGATAAAAGCCAAGGCTAAATAATAATAATAAAATTATCGTTATTAAGAAATGGGTTTTATGTAGCTATATCTTAAGTGTGTCTATAGCCAGGTTTATAAAGCCAGTGCTGCCCCAGTTTTCAAGGAATCCGTGTTAAAACTAGGCATTTCTAGCCCAGCCACTGTAAATATCGGTCTTAAAATACCTGATCAGTGCATCCCGAGTGGTTTTAATTTTCATCATTCTGAAACGACTCCAATCCACACGTAAGCCGCTCTCAATCCTGGGATGACCCGCGTGATAACCGACTCGTCTTCCCGCAGGAGAATGTGTGAGATGTATGTTCTGGAACAACCTGGGCTGCATACACTTTGCCATGGGGAAACACAACCTGGGTATCTTCTATTTCAAGAAGGCACTGCAGGAGAACGACCACACGTGCGCACAGCTCGGCGACGGCGGCAGTGGGCAATGTGAGTGTCCCCTTTGCCACAACTATGCCTGCAACAAAAACATGTCAATGTGTCTGTGTAACCCCGTTGTGTACGTAGTCACTGAACTATGATGGCGTTGCCCTAATGCTGATTTTCTCATTTTAGCTAAGAAGTTTGCCGGCATCCCCATGTGCGCTCTGCTAGCGAACAAGCGCTACGAGCTGCTGTATAACTGTGGGATTCAGCTGCTGCACATCGGCAGACCTCTGGCGGCGTTTGAGTGCCTGATGGAGGCGGTGCAGGTCTACCACTCCAACCCCAGACTATGGCTGAGGTTGGCAGAGTGCTGCATCGCTGCAAATAAAGGGGTAGGAATGAGTCAACAGAACTGGTATCAGCCTAACCTAAAGTCGTTCCTCTGGCAGTGGTTTTGACCCATAAGATATTTTCCTAGCACAAATATTTACCCTATTTGCAACGTCCAGCCTGCTATTATCAATCTACTTCCAGGTTAAATGACATATTTTATATATTTGCAATTTCTTAGAGTGATTCTCTCAAAGGATTTGAGGTCTAACATGTAAAATGGACCAATATTAAGTTGTATTAAATATTTAAAAAAAATGTCTGTTATGTTACGGTCTTTCAAATCATGTTTAAGTCTATATTATTCGACATGTGTTTGAACAGGGCTCGGAGCAAGAGAGCAAGGGGTTACCCTGCAAGAAGGGTATAGTTCAATCTATTGTTGGACAGGGCTACCATCGAAAAATAGTCCTGGCATCACAGCCCACTCAAAACACCATCTACAGGTCAGTGTTCTCTCTGTGTATGAGTCAATCACTTGTTATTTTAACTTCCCTGATCACTCTTCTATTCCCCTTCATATGTTATGTTTGGCCATCAGGGGGCAGTGCCATCACACTTCCCTCCCAAGCGACTCTATTCACTGCACTCATGAAGTTACTCCAGTGAAATGGGTTGTTCTCTCTGTTGTTACTCCGCAGTGAGGGCCAGTCGTCCGCCATCCCCGTAGCCAGTATGGAGTTTGCAGCCATCTGCCTGCGGAACGCCCTGCTGCTCCTCCCCGAGAGCCCGCCGCAGGAGAGCAAGGCCGAGAACGGCTCCAAGAACTCCAGCCAATCAGGGAGCACCGAGAGCGGCAGCGAAAACAGTGACGCCTGCAGGTCAGCCAGATGCATATTGTGCATTCATTAATCACTGGAATGATTCAGCAATCGTAGCAAATCCCTTCCACTCTTGATTTAAATAAGATTAATGTTATACTTTGACGTACATTAAATGCTAGTGAACTAGTTTGCCCTATTATTCTAAGTGTGTGTGTGTGTGTGTGTGTGTGTGTCCAGTGGGAAGGGGCAGGAGGCCGACAAGTTCTTGTCTGCGGCGCCGTCATCCCCTCTTCGAAAACAGGAGGTGGAGAACCTCAGGTGACTGAACATTACATTCTTGCCGTCATTTTAGTCCTGCGTCTTTCATCTTGTCCATGTCACACAAACCAAATCCTTGTTCTATCCAACAATGGTGCAATCGCCATTGCTTTTGTTTTGTACGCCCATCGTCCGATTCAAACGCTCTCAGACAGAAATGGGGTACTTGCTTAGAGTGCTGCGTGTAACCGCTTTAAAACAAATCTCCAGACACTGGCTCCAAAAAACCCCGCCCACAATAGAAAAATGGAGGGACACCACTCAGCAGGTACACAAAATGGAGTATATAACATATAAAATGAGGGGAAACCTCAAAGTATATGAGTTAAGATGGGCCAAGTGGTCAACCTACTATAATTAACTTAATCATAATGCTATATCTGTGATTATCCTACTCGTCTATTTTTTTTTTTTTAATATTTTTTTAAATTATTATTATTATTATTTTTTTTTTGTTTGTTTGTTTATTTTGCTTGTTTGTGTATGTTGCTTTATGTGCGTGTCTAGTTTGTTGTCAATGTAGTTGTTTGTTTTGCTTGTTTGTTTATGTTGCTTTATGTGCGTGTCTAGTTTGTTGTCAATGTTGTTGTTGTGTTTTTTGTCTCATTGTTTCATGTGTACATTTGAATGTACAGACACGTGGTGATTCTAAAAAATAAAGTATTAAAAAAAGAAATGGGGTATTATGCAAGTCGCTGGAGATTTAGCTTCCCTGAGACTCGTGTCTATCGTAACCACTTGGCTAAGCAGGGTTTGTAACATTTCTGCTCCCCCTCCCCCCAGGTGTTGCATCCTGGCATGCAGTGCCTATGTGGGGTTGGCGTTGGGAGACAACCTCATGGCCCTCACCCACGCTGAGAAGCTCCTCCACCAGGCCAAGGTGTCTGGGTCCCTCAAGTAAGCAGTGCTCTAAAACTGAAACCGCATCAACCTGCCGTATGAAATGCATCCCCGACCGAGGCTCACGTCGGCGTTCACTCCGTGGCTCCCCTCCTAGGTTCCTGGGTCACCTGTATGCCGCCGAGGCGCTCATCGCCCTGGACCGGATCTCTGACGCCATCGGCCACCTCAACCCCGAGAACGTCACGGACGTCTCGCTAGGGGTTCTGACCAGCGAGCAGGACCAAGGTCAGCCCTGACATCCACCCCCCCCCCCCCATACACACACACACCATTCTCTGAAAGAACACTGTCTTCTGTTGGTGTTTTAATTCTCAACACTCAACACCGTCTCTTTCCCTTCACAGGATCGGACAAAGGGGACGAGCCCGTGGAGTCGTGTGAGTGGACCTCCCTCTACACGTCATCCGCATCCGTTTTCACCCTCTTATTTTCAGATGAACTAATAATTGTGTGATTGTTCCGCAGCAGCCAAACAGACGCCGCTGTGCTACCCGAGCAGCGTGACAGCGGCGCGGGCCATGATGCTCTTCAACCTGGGCAGCGCCTACTGTCTGAGGAGCGAGTACGACAAGGCGCGCAAGTGCCTTCACCAGGTACGAACGGAGAGATGCTGGTTTGGCTTCAGGGGTATGACCGGCGCCAGCATCCTGGCAAATCCCAACTCTGATTCATGCTTTGTTTGTGTTTCTTTTCCCCCCACCTCCAAGGCGGCATTGATGGTGAACACAAAGGAAATTCCCCCAGAAGCCATCCTCCTGGGAGTATACTTAGAGCTGCAGAATGGTGAGAGTCCCCTAAATCCGCAGATCTCCACCCTCCACCGGACACACGTTTTAACGGCGCTCAAGTGGTTTTCTTTGGTTATGTCGTTGTTTCTTGACCCCTCCGTCCGTCCAATCAGGGAACACCCAGCTGGCGCTGCAGATCATCAAGAGGAACCAGCTCCTGCCAGCCACGCTGCAGACGGCCTCCCCAGACACACGGAAGAAGCCGGCCCAAATGTTCCAGTCTTCCCAGCCGGTCCAGCCCATCCAGGCCCCCCCTTCCTCCAGCACCTCCTCTTCCTCCTCCTCCTCCTTCACACAAGTGCAACGCAAATAAACCCCATCCCCCATCCACTCCTGTCTGCTGCTCCGCAAGACAAACTGACAAACCACCCATGTCGCCCAGTGTGCCCCCCCACCCAATTTATTGAAATATTATTTATAATGCTGCGTCACTCTCAGCATCAACAGCCATATAACCCCGCCCATAGGCCCCTTCTAGTGTGTCACGCTACAGGCTGGTGGTGGTGAGTTGATGGTGGACTTTAACCCTATGATTCCGCACGGAATTAAGAATTGGGAAGGGGAAAACAGTCTTTTAATACCAGCTCTTGACTTTTTACTTTCCACTTGGTGTCTGAGGCATTTGTTAATATAATGTACATTGTCTGACTCTGCTTTGTGGCGAAGTAAAATATGGGAAAAAAATAAATTTTATTTACATTAGTTGTGTTCTGCTTACATTTGTTTTCCTTGTCAGGTCTGTTTTTGATCAAAATGTATATAGATATATAACCTCATGGAAATCATGGTGTAATTTGATCATCCGGCTCGTTTTGCTGAATCTAAATGTTACATTTAGTTACATTTACCTGAAGTCAATGCAGAAGTTTAACTGAAACACCCTTCTACATAATGTTTGATTTTTTCTGTTTGGAGTTTTTTTTTTTTTGCTCATTAAAACGTGTATAAAATCATTTTAGTGCTCAGAATAAACAAAATGGACTGGCTATGGCTTGAGGAGCAGATTTTCCAAGCCAAAAGTAACAAGACAGCTTGTCTATCATTAAGGGTATTTCTGTTTTCATTTCCAAAAGCAAACTACCTTTTCCAGTATCCGGTACAAGTAAGATGAAATAATTCTAGCAACACCCCCAATTCAAAAGTAATTGTAGAACCGCACATTAAGTTTATTAAGAATGCTTAGTGTTAGAAATATTAAATTGTGTAACTGCTTTCCAAAATGAATGTGCTCCCTTGAGTCATTTCAAATACTGATAACTAAACTTGCATTTTACCTTTTTGGTATGCTGTGATTTTAGCACACACGATTTCTAACAAGATTATTTATTAGAGTAATTATGTTGCGGTTCAACAATTTCCTGACATTACATGAAAATATATCAATGCCTTTCTTTGATCATATTTAAATCTTTTCAATGTTCCATGGGTATTTATAATATTGAATTTTGCTGGCAGCATACATAGCTGACTAAGCTCAATAATAAAAATACTTTCGAAACTTTTACAAGGAAGTCTTGGAGCACCACTCCTCGGACAAGCCCATCATATACTAATCCCCAGTTTGAACTCCTTTAGACCAAACAGTATTGGAATCACTATCTATAAATATGTTTGAATAGTACAATTCATCACATTTTTCCAGTGTGGAAAATAAACAAGAAAATACAAAGACACGGAGGGTGTGTCTGCAGGTCTTTAGGTGTGTGTGTGTGTCTTCCTTCTGTCTGCCTCGTGTCAACCCTTCCAATCCCAGGGGATGCACAGGTCTCCGTCCTGCATGACAGAGTAGAAGTGCGAGACGCAGACCACCAGCCCCTGCGTCAGGGGCAGCCGCTGCTCCAGAAGCCGTCGGCAGCAGGTGAGCATCTGGCTGGAGCTCACGCTGGGGTCCTTGGAGAGGCCCCCCAGGGACAGGCCCTGGAGACACTCTCGAACAGCCGCGTCCTCCTCCCTTTGTAGCCTGGCCGCACACGAACCGACAGACGGAACCATAGACCGACAGACAGAAAGAAACACATCAACAGACAAACACACAACAGACAGGCGAACATCAACAGACGCACACACACAGACATCAACGGACAGAAACACAGATGGGGATGAGGTGAGAACCAGCGTGTGGACAAGACCGAGACAATCAGGATTCACGACAACCAAATACACTTTACACCTCTTGACTTTCACAATCAGAAGGTGATCATTGTAACTGATGGACAGAGAACATATGCTTTGTGCTCACTGCATCTTGCGTTGGATGCGCTCTCGTGCCTCCGGCGCGTGTCTCTGCAGGAAGACCTGCAGCTTTGGAGGGTCACAGTTTGTGGGGAGGATGAAGTGGCCCATCTCATGGAGACTAGGTGTGCACCGGTCACTGCAATCATTCAATGAGTACAAAACTAAATTAGTACTAGACGGCACAATGCAGATGAGTTTAGGATCTAATCTGAAGTGCAATAGGGCATAAATAAAATGAGGTACTAGGCAGTATATTAAACAGTTTATAAATATTCAATAAACAAGTGCAATACAAGGCAGGAGTACAACACAGCAGTGCTGCAAAAGAATCAGTCGGAAAATGTCCAAGGATATGTATCAGACCAAAGAACTTTGGTGGGACATTTGGTATAGTACATGTTTACATTAAATGGTCCATGTTTATTGGAATAGCCCATGATTACGGTATATGGAATAGTCCACGTTTACATGGAATAGTCCATGTTTATTGGATTAGTCCATGTGTAAAGCATACTTCTCCAGCGTCATGCTGAGGCCCTGGAGGCTGCGGGGGTGCAGGCGGAGGCGGTGGGACACGAGGCTCTTGTGGAAGGTGCTGAGGGCCTGGTAGTGCGTGTGGATGGGCTGCACTGGCCCCAGCCTCTCCACGTGGATGATCTGGGAGCCCCCCAGCAGCAGGCTGATCCTCTCCTTCAGCTCCTCGGAGTGCTGCTGCAGGCTGCGGTAGCTGACCACCCTCTCCATGAGCTGTGGAGGCACACCGAGACAGGTGGATGGACACACTAGACACCCCAACGCCCAGAAATATATTGGGTCAAATATTAAGAAAATGTGTTGTTAAGGCCGTGCAATTAATTCCAATAAGAATCGTTTTTTTCTATGAATGCATTTTTACATGATGACGTTAATAAATTCAAAGAATGATGCATGTCCTTTTCTTTTTTTTCATTGTATTACAGTTTGTTTTTGTAAAATAGCAATTAATTATATAGCCTCTGTGGTCTAACGCTGGTTTTTGGTCGGTTACTCTATATTACACGTTACTTTGATCCACTGCTGGTGGACGTCCATCGATCCCAGCATGACGTGTCCTGAAGCGTTCATTCCCGATTGGTCAGTGAATACAATGGTATGTCCTGTAAAGAGAATTTGGAATGAGAAAGATCACATCGCTGTGAGCTAATTTATCTAAGTGAACCAAAGGCACCCATTTCATGCTGCTGGTGCCGGATGCTTGATTCGTGAAACGCCTTCACTCCAAAGGGAGGTTCTAGGGTCATTTTGTACCCTGCAGGCAGTGCAAGGCTTCAGGGTTCTGCAGAGACAGACGACTGAGACTCTGGAGCTGACAGCATCTGTGGGTGATTCCCCAGCTGCGCTGCCACCTACAGAATAGGAGTGCAGTTGTCGTCTTTCTTCCACAGTATTTCAATATATAACTCAGTATTTAATGTAATGTCTTCCCTTTTATGTTTCAAATGTCTAGCATTTCATGCTCATGCACAATGACGAAAAGAGGGAAAAATTAGGTAAGGGGTGAATTCTAAGTCCACAAAACAATAATTACCGAATGTCAGCCAGGGAAAACTTGTGGCACAGTTCTGTCTTCAGCCTGTTGAGCTCATTCCTTCGAGGTAGACTTGCAATGTGCTTCTTGGTTGCTTTTGGCTCATTTTTACTCAACCACAAGCTGGAAAAGCAGAGGAAGATCACAGTACTTGTTCAGAAACTAAATAGCAGGCCCACAACAAATAAAAGGCATATTTTATAGGATCTGAATAACCATTACACAAAATTGATTGCGCTGTGGTTGCAAACTCAAAAGCAAAGAATCTCATGTTTAATATATTTTCACTAGCCTATTACAACGCCGCCTGTAGAGCAACAAATTGGAGAATCACAGAGATATAATTGAGCAGTTCAAGGACAAACAGATGTCCCATGTACTCGACATAGTGACATGGATGGCAATGCAACTTACCTGAGTGTAGGCTCCACTCGCTTGGCCTGCTCCAGCTCCTGCTCAGGGTCCCTGTAGCCAGTGAATGTGTAGTAGGTCTTGTCCCACTTGATCGGTCTGTCGAACGGTGTCCCAGCCTTTGGTGGTCCCTTTGGCTTCTCCGTGCTGGCTTTGATCCCCTTCATGTGCTCCACGGGCAGACTGCATGACTTGAGGATGTCAGTCACTGTGCTCAACACATCCTTGGTTTGCAGGGTGAAGCTCACTGTGCGGAATCCTAGGACAAAGACCTGGAGCTTAGACACAAAACTGATGAGGCATTACTTTGGCTTCTTGCTGCTGTGGATACGATTTGATCGTTGTGAGGAGCGGAAGAGGAAGAGAGTCACACTTTGAAATTAAACAACCCAAAAAAGTGTCCCAACCTCCTCTTTTACCTCCCTCCCTTTGTCCTCTGCCGTGATTGACAGGCAAGATGGATTGCCTGAACCAATCAGGGATGAATACCAAAAATCGAAATGGTCTCATACCGAGACAAAGACCAAAATTCCTATACTACCAATAAATCATGACATTCCAAGCCCAATTCCGAGTAATTACACCTGACAGATGGATATGCCATTTCTAACAACTTCTACAAAAAAAGCTCTTAAATCTTAGCATATGCCAACATACCAGGGGGGAGAATGTCTTGCTGATTGTCACCGTTATCTTGTGTTCCCCTAACGTAGAAGGTGAGCTTTGTTGGCGGGGATGATTTTCTCCCAGGCTTCTGAAGGTTCTCCAAATAGCCATTCAACCTCTTCAACGAATTTTCATTTACTTCCTGTTAAACGGACAAATTGCATTTTGAGATTAACGACTTTCCCAACACTTGGTTCTGCTTTTTATTGCCGGCATAGGTTGTTAACTCACCCGCTCCCTGGGGTACTGGCCAAAGAAGTCGGGATGGACTGCAAAGTAAAATGGTCTTAGGGCGTTGATTGCATCAGCTCCAGACAAGGCTCTCTGCAGCACAAAGTGTGTGGCAATGAGCTTGCTCTCAAATCTGAAAATAGAAGATAAAGAAAGAGACACAGATGATGAGTCTTGATGAGAACGTTTTCTTATTGTTATGACTGAAAGGGTATAGGTAGACTGTCTTCCCAAATTTCCCATCTGGGATTAGTAAAGTACATCTTATCATATTCCTGCTGTGGATAAACCTTCAACATAGGATACAATCTCTATGGCAAACCGCAGTGATCACAAAACTGTTATATACGACCTTATTGAAGTACAGCGCAGCAGGGAGCTTAGGGACATGGCTTGCGCAGTTTAGCCATTCAACATCTCCACAGCAGTCGCATCAGTTGTTCTCCTGTCACGAAAGAGAAGTCAAATACGGGGTTGGTCTTTTGAGGAGATAGCTTCAATTCAATCAGACGTCCCTATTTTGTGACGTTTATTTTGGTCACTTTAAAAACGAAAGCCTATAAAATGTTGTTAATAGGTAAATGTCATGTTTTAACAAACATAACGGTTTATGTTTTCCTGGCTTACTGTTTTATATGTAACCTTACATCCACGTTTAACTCCGTCTCAGAAACATGACAACAGTCGTACACGCTAGGAAAACCAGTGGAAAGTTGTCACGCATGTATAAGGAGATTACGTAATGGTTAGTCTCCCACATTATGTCTTGTATGCATGGTTACCAGTGAGGCTAGTGTTGAACTAACGTTAAGCCATGTTAACCTTGAAGCTAAATCACAACAAGGAAACCTTGACATGGCTAACTAGCTATGCTCATATAGGTCTGAATGAATAAGCCGTTTAGTCAGAGTTATCTACATATAAAGGGGAGGTTACCAAGCGGTTATTAGGTGTTATAATCCAAATACAAACCTCAATGATTATTGTTGTTTACCTTCTCTGTAATCACTTGATTGTGTTTCCTTGATTTTGTATCCACACTGTTTACAGATTACTGGTTTGGAAATGCAACCTTGCTGACATCTAGCGGCTCATACTTTGTACTACATAGTCAAATTGCAGTATGCCTAATACTACATAGTAGGCCTACCTGTTTAGCATAAGTAACTAACCATATCATATATTGCCAGACTACAGCGCTTGATTGTTGGCATAATCCATAATCCTTGCCTCTCTTGTTCTTCCTGAAAGAGGAGCCTGTGGGAGAATTTGTATTTATATAAACCCTGCAATTAATCGAAAATAATCAGAATCAGAATTCTTTTAATGGCCAAGTATATTCACACATACAGGAAATTGACTTGGTGTGGTTGGTGCATAAGACATGAGACATAACATAACAACAAAAAAGCATAAACAAGAACAAAGGACAAATGTTTTTTAAGATAATAATAAATAATTGGGCATAGAAGGGCAAGTTAGTTTGAGTACGTAAACCCAGAGTCATTGTGATGCAGGGGGCTTGTTTGTGAGCCCAACTGCCGTGGGGAAAAAACTGTTCAAGTGGCGAGAGGTTTTGGTCTTAATAGCCCGGAACCTTCTGCCGGATGGGAGACACAGAAATAGGTGGTGACCGGGATGAGAAGGATCAGCGATGATCTTCCCGGCTCTCTTGGTGGTCCTTAAGTGAAACAGGTCTAGAAGAGACGGCAGGTCGCAGCCGATTACCTTCTCGGCTGACCGAATGATCCGCTGCAGTCGGCTTTTATCCTTTGCAGTAGAGGCAGCGAACCAGATGGTTATTGAAGAGGTGAGGATGGATTCGATGATGGCTGTGTAGAATTCCACCATCACTTTCTTCGGCATGTTGAATCTCTTTAGCTGTCGAAGGAAGAACATCCTCTGCTGGGCCTTCTTGATTTTGGAGGTGATGTTCTCCGCCCACCTTAGGTCTTGTGCCATGACTGTTCCCAGGAATCTGAAAGACTCCACCATGTTAACTGGGGAGTCACACATGATGAGGGGGATGGTTGGGGCTGGGCTCCTCCTGAAATCTGCTACCATCTCTACAGTTTTTAAAGCGTTCAGCTCCAGGTGGTTCTGGCTGCACCAGAAAGCCAGGCTGTCCACTTCATTTCTGTAGGCGGCCTCATCCCCATTTGAGATGAATCCAATGAGGGTGGTGTCATCCGCAAATTTTATGAGTTTGACAGAGGGGTGGCTGGAGGTGCAGTTGTTGGTGTAGAGGGAGAAAAGTAAAGGAGAGAGCACTGGGTGATGGGTGACTGAATATGCGTATCACATTGCAATATTTGTAATGTGTTTTTTATTTAGTTGACAAGGATATGCAGACTTAGATTAATACAGGAGGCAAGATGATGAATGTCCACGCAAATATTTAGCCAGTTGTATCAGAGTCACTATGGACATTGTTTTTCACACTTGGGAATCTTGACAACTCACCAGAAAGAAAAACAATAGTAACCATGAATAATGGGTTATCTTTAATTAGGCAACGCTATACTTATGAATGCAATCGAATGCATTAATTTGAAGGATGATCTGCTATTACCATGCAGGCTGGGGTCCATATTATAGTTTTAACATGCACAAGGTGCTTGCTTTGTTCCTTAAAATTCAACAAGATGCCATTACTACACTTTCCCAAAACTTAAGCTGTGATCGCACCTGTACTTGGGGCTGTATTCTACTATATTCTTGTATTCTGTGTTAATCGTCTGTGCCTTTCAACGTGCTCTATATGCCGGCTGCAACAATAAATTGAATGAATACACTATGACATCTACGTACACATGATTAACCATTACTTAGCACCTAAGAGGCTGTGTAAAGTGGGTGGCTTTAGAATGACCACAGAGACAATTCTAGAGATGGTTACGAGAGGTTTGTGATCTCTTTCTAAATTTAAAGACAGCATTCAGAAAACAAATTACTAATGAAGCCAACTGAGAAAATGCAGATGAGGACCTATATTTCCAACCATCTTTGTCATATGCTTTAATTATGACTTTGATGAAGTAGACTTTATTGCAGCAAAAAAAAAAAGTGTACTCGTTGTGTGGCTATAATTGATCACCATCTGACCTGTCAGACTACTTAATCAATTAAGAATATCCATTAATCAATCTTTACTCTGTGGAAAAGAGAACATTTGATGTAAAATGCAAGGCAATTAATCATGGGCTGGTCATTCGAGTCATTACACATAAATGTCTTGGTGCCTCGCTGGCAAGGAGAGAACACAAATAATGATATCTATTTTAGATTAAAGATCAGTACACAATATTCTTTAAACATAGATGGTTATGGGTGCTAGCTACCTGCTGTAATAATATCAGTAACATTATATTGCAACTACAATTGCTTCGCATTGAAATACATTACATACAATGGCCTTTTAGAGACACAGCATCGTTTAGAATTCTTTATGGTATTCCTCCTGCCATCATTAAAAAAAATATAGAGCAAGCGGCCCACCCGTCTTGATATAAAAAATAGAAGGACGAGAGGATCAGCTGAGAAGAGGTAAATCTGAAGCCCGTCTAGGGCCGCCCTCTGGTGACGCGCAGGCCACGCTACGGTACGCCATTTGTGACTAGCAGCAAAAACGCGGACACTGGAATTGTTGGCGTATTAAGCGGTATGTACATTTTATTGCATATGTATTGCAATACTACGCGTCACAGAATTGTACTAGGAATATCGTCGATTTGATGGTTACTTTATAAATGCTGTTTTAGTAAATTTTAGACATTGTTTCAAAGGTCGATGTTAGCCTCCTTTTTGGGCCTCTGTGCTGCCGTCGTTTTCCAAGCCTAGGCGCTCGTATGACCCGCCTTAGACGTGTTGTGATTGGACAATGTAACCGAGTTCGTTATTTAACTGGACGTTGCTTGTGTCACTCAAAACCAAAGGCAACAACATGCTGCTAGCTAGCAGCTAGATGTTTGCGAGTAACAAGCGCTAGAACTTCTGCGCTAGAAGTGTGTCATTCCTATTTAAAACGCATTGCATTGTTTTGTCGATATCGGTATAATGAGGGAGCATAGCTGCAATTGACACGAGATGCCACATTATGACAAATAGAAACAGCTGATAGACAGATTTGAAAAGGGTTTAGCTAGGTGGCTGCAAAGCTAACGTTTACTACTATATGAATGTAGTTCGAGATCTGTTGGCGGCAGAGTTTGGTTCTTATTATACATCCACCGGATACCTCCCACCCCACATCTTACTTATAACGTCCATATGATCTATTAAAAAATAACACCCTCCAACCCCACAGCACCCACACTTTACATAAATGATGTCCATATCGTCTGTATATTAATAAGAAACTGTGACATGGAGGTCTTTACACTGGTCATGCTGTGGCAGGGATCAGTAAGTGCACAAGCACATCAATTATGAAATTATGTCTTTTACAAAGTGAGGAAACACAATATCGCAAGATGATTCAATATAATTAAATTAATCTCAACTGTCCAACCCAGTGAGCCAGGACACAACTAAATTATTGGAAATGTATTCTTAAAACACATATTATTGTAATTTATATAATATATTAATAGATTTACATTTGAGGGAAACAAGGTGGATTACACATGCATGCAAGGAAACCAGCATAAACATGCATGGATACAAAATAACTAACATACAAACCTGTGAGAGAAAAAACATGGTTGTTCAAACACATTTTTTAGAGCCCGACACTAAAACTGTTTTCCACAATACAAACTACAAGCTGCATCAATTATTAGTGCATAGTCGCCGAGGGTGAACAGTTGTCTCTCCGAAACACTAGATGGAGACAGGTACCATTTTTTGGGCCTTCGGTTTAATGGTAAACAAACATTGTGATATTTATCCATATTTATTTATATCTTTGGCCCACATGATGTCAATAAAGGGAATGTTTTCTCTATTAAGGTTATTATTTTCTTTATTCCAGGTATTGTCAAATCATCGAGGAAAACAAACTGTGCTCGCTCTATATTCCGGCAAGCCATGACATGGATGTCTTATTGACGTCGGACAAAGCGGTTTCTAAGGAACAGCATGATCAAGATGAGTCCGGAGGGAAGTGTCATACAGCCAACGATGGGGGGATAAAGTTAAGCGAAAAACCCTTGGCCACCGTAGTTGCGGGGACTGATGAAGTGGAGGAGGAGGAGGAGGTGGATGAGGAAAAGTCGGCAGACAAGGTGAAGCCAGACCAACCTTCCTCACAAGGTAATGACCTCTGTTCAATCTGTGGCTTCCTAGCCAAATGCCCAAGAGCCTTAAAGATCCACTCAACAAGGAAACATGGGAAGAGAGCCAGAAGGCGAACCAAGTCGGACCAAGATGGCGAGGCTGCTTCACAAACGGCTACAGCTACAGTTCCCAAGGAGTCTGCTCAGGAGGAAGAAAACTCTAAAGAGTCCGACCAAACCCAGGAATCAGACCCAAACTCAGCTGATGAATTAAAGTCTGTAGCCAAAGACCATGGGATATATGCAAGGGGCTCTGTTAAGACAGAGAAGGTAGTGGCCATACAGCCAGCCACTGAGGACCCCGAGAGCCTCACGAAGGAGCGCAGACTGAGCAAGAGGACCCCAAAACCCAAAGTCATTCACTCTTGCAACTATTGTGGGCAAGAGTTCTGGGATAAATCTCTCCTTGAGGTGCATGTTAAGAGAACACATGCCAAAGACACGCCGTACACATGTAAGTATGCATGGGCTACAGACGCAACACTCAACATAACATTATTTGATGGATACTGTCTTCTCAAAGCTAAACAGCAGAAAGAAGATACTCATCAAGCAAATGGAATAATCCAATGCATTCAGCGAATTGCACATTATTGCAGATATACTAATAAAACAAAAACAATTTAACAGTGTTGTCGTGGTTCTAATGGCCAAGATAAACACTGTCTCAAAGGTATACAAGGCACTCCTCATCAGTAAGCTATAGAGTTGTTTTCCTTAGTGTCTGAATAAATACAGAATAAAGCTTGGAATTCGATATGTCTTTCCACATTTCTCCCCTCCCTCTTAATATGCACAGCACTTTTTGTGCTTATGTTGCTAGCAAGAATCAAACAAGCAGTATTAATACATAAATGTAGTTAAGTTAATTTATTATTTATTACAATACAATACATGTTTTTCAATACATCATGAGTGAAAATAGAATAATGAACGGACTGCTCTTCTTTTCAGTCGATGCGGAGGAGAACGTGGAAGAGGAGGGGGAGGAGGAGGAAGAGGAAGATGAAGAGGAGGAAGAGGACGAGGTGGCAGCAACAGCAGCAACGGAGCCTGTGGCCGGCGACCTGGCAGACGTGCCGGCGAGTTCTGCGCCCAAGCGCATGCTTAGCAGGTTCCAGTTGAAGTGCGGCAGCTGCGAGTTCAGGGTCAGCACCCCTGCCTTGCTGGAGAGCCACTCCCGAGTCAAGCACCCCAGTACGGAATGGTTCCGCTGCAAACTGTGCCACTATTTCACGGCCTCTGCCGAGTGGATGACTGCCCACCTCTCCTCCGAGGGCCACAAGCAGCACCAGGAAGGGGATGCCGGCAAGGCCAGCGCCACCTTTGAAGACTGTGTCGAGAAGGTGACCCGAGACAGCACTGGGGACGGTGCCCTGGTTAATGAGGGGCCTAAGGGGAGCGATGGAGGGCGGCTCCCGCTGTCCGAAGGCCACCGGCAGGCTGAGGAGGCAGTGGAGGCTGCTAGAGTGGAGCTGGCCGAGGGGGAGAAACTGGATGAGCCGCAACCAGCGAAGAAGAAAAGGGGCAGGCCCAAGCAGACGTCCACCACCACATGCGGGTACTGCGGTCTAGTCGTGTCCAATGCTACCAACCTGAATGTACATGTACGCCGCAAACATAGCAAGGAGTATGGCTACAATTGCACGCTCTGCAACTACAGCTGCGTAACGAAAGGAGACATGGACCGCCACTGTATTACCAAAAAACATGTTCGTCGTGTGCTGGAGTCTGCAGGGAAGAAACAGGAGCAGGATCCCATAGAGGTCTCCTATCAGATAGCCCGAGAGAGTTCTCAGGATTCAGATGGAGAGCCTGCACCAGACAGTGCTTGCTCTGACGAAAACGAAAAAGAAGACCATGAACACTCGGACACCAGCGAGAAGAAGAGTAAATATGACTCTGTTAACGCCTGCAGCCATTGTGATTTTGTTGCCCATTCGATCCCTTCCCTCCATAGCCATGTAAAGAGGAAGCACACCAAGGACTTTGAGTTTGTCTGTCTAGCATGCAGCTATTATGCGGTAACAAGCAGGGAGATGTCTCGCCACTCCACCACGGACAAACATAAGCAGAAGAGCCAGAAATACCAGGAGACTCAGAAGAGTCCTGATCAAATCACACTTCAGCTTCCACAGGAAGAGGAAATGGTGCAAGATGGCGAAGCAGATGCAGACACCTCTGTTGATCCTGTTTGTCCAGGAACGGCCGCAGAAAAGCCTGATGAAAATTCTATGGAGGTGGAAGGTGAGCCCCAAATGGCAGTGGATGAGCCCCAAACCCAAACCCAACTGAACCAGAATGAACCGTCTGGTGACGAATCTTTGCCAGGCGACCAGACAATAACTTCTGTCTCCAAGGAGACTCCTGCAGAGCTGCCACATATCACTCATCCACCCAAAGAGGGGAACCCCCCGGAGGAAGGAGAGGACATGGAGACCGCCCTCATCGACTGCGGCGAGGAGATGGCAGACGCTGAAGTAGACGAGCCCGTCCCAGACACGCAGATGTCCAAGGCGCCACCGTTCGACGCCTGCATCTTCTCCATCAAGGCACTAATGGAGCGAGAGAAGGCCCAGGAAGAGGGCACGGCTCCGGAGGGAGAGGCCGCCACGGGCGTCGGTCCGACCCGGGTGTCTTTGGCGCTCCCGACCCTGCCCACCGTCCGGACCAGCCCGCACGTCAAGAAGATCCGGCCGCGGCTCCGGGTGAAATGCGAAGGCCGGGGCGCGCGCATCCGCTGCGACGACTGCGGCTTCATGGCGGACGGCCTCAGCGGCCTCAACGTGCACATCTCCATGAAGCACCCCACCAAGGAGAAGCACTTCCACTGCATGGTGTGCGGCAAGTCCTTCTACACGGAGAGCAACCTGCACCAGCACCTGACCAGCGCCGCCCACCTGCGCAATGAGCAGAACAGCGTGGAGGAGCTGCCCGAGGGCGGGGCCTCCTTCAAGTGTGTCAAGTGCACGGAGCGCTTCGAGACGGAGCAGGACCTGTTCGTGCACATCAAGGAGAAGCACGAGGAGCTCCTGCGCGAGGTCAACAAGTACGTGCTGGAGGACACGGAGCAGATCAACCGCGAGCGCGAGGAGAACCAGGGCAGCGTGTGCAAGTTCTGTGGCAAGGTGTGCAAGAGCAGCAACTCCATGGCCTTCCTAGCCCACGTGCGCACGCATACCGGTATGTACCACGGTCCATATCCCTTTGTCTCTCTCGCTCCTTTCACTCTTTCTCTCTTTCTCTCTCTTGATCTTGCTATCTCTCCCTCGCTCTCCATTGTTTGTCATTGTCCCAACAACGGCCATATATACCATCACACTGAGAACTTGCACAGGTTAGACTAGTGTTTTTGGCCGTTAGGCCTTTTTGTGATCAAGTGGATAGAAGGTGGCTACATTCGTGGCAGTGCAGGCTAATGTTTAGGCCCCTATCTAGTCCAGTCAGGTAATGGCTGTTTCGGTAGAGGTGAAGGTAAAGACTGATTGAGCTGCAGACTAGCAAGAGAGACTCTAATGGACCGCAGATTAGGATTCCCTATGCAACGCCTGTTCAAAGACATGGGAGACTCATAATTGATGTGTCCATTACCGAGACTCAGTTGTAATTAGAGTCAATAAGTCTCTGTAAATGTGTTAAAGCTTAGGCTAAAAGCATTGCAGGTCCGAGGGAGGCTGGGCTAATAATTTAAAATAATCAATGCAGACGTATTCAAAGCCCTTAATTTCCCTTGTGTCTGTACGTCCATACGCGTCTATACGTACGTGTGCATGCTCGTATGTGAAGTCAAGCGTGTGTGTGTCAGCCTTCATGGCTATCTGATTATCCCCTATCCATTAAGATTTATCTTGTCATTTATAATGCAAAGCAGGGCAGTGCTGGCCAGGGCTGAGGCCTGGGAATGTCCAGTGAGTTAGGACGAGAGGGAGCTCCATTACTCTTCCCTGACCGTGTGTATTAATTGCTTTTAAAATCAACTTAATGCAGGAAGCAAATGTGAGGGCGCCATCAATAAATGCCCTTCCCTACCTCCCTTCAGCTCCTTCCGCTTTTCAGCTCAAACTTTAATGGGACCTTAATTTGTAAGTCTGCGGCTCTGCATGCTCTGCGTCTACAGGCTTGTGAAATTACCCCCTGCTAGCCTGCTGATATGAGTCTAAATGTGATGGGAAGGCTAATTGAAAAAGGGTCTGAGGTCCAGAGTCGACCAGCGGCCATTGGTACAGGAGTCACAGTGCTGTGAAACACTGCCTCATCTCCATTGTTATTGCCCAGTGGATTGCATAGTGCATTTGAATAGGCTGTTTTCATGATGTGCATTCATGTTTCCCAAAATAAATGAACACTTGGGCTTACATTTCAAAGTGGTTCAGACCTAAAGTGAACTGCAATTGGGGAAAAAAAAAGGACAACCAATACATTCACTTAGATCGTTACTTTCCCGTATGAAGTAACAAGATACGCTAATGAAAATGAGCACAGCAAAGAAAAGCGTGGGTACTCAAAGTAATCATAATCATTAGGTCTCCTTTTTGTTCACCTCTGGCAATTCCTCTTGTCTAGCCCTCACAGCCATAGCATGGTCAAGTCCTTAGAAGAGGCGCCGAAGCAAAAAAGAGCATAACTTTTATCTCTCTTAATAGGCTTGAATCTTTATGATTTATATGACATTCCTTATCTCTATTTAGAGCGCCCCGTCTGTGTGTCGTCACGCCTCTTACTCTGAGCCATTATTCCTGGAGTTTTAGCACACCCGGGAGCCACTGCTACTTAAGAAAATGAAAGCGTTGACACAGGACCTAAAAACAGATGGATTTAAAGCAAAGTCAAGGACACATCCTGGTTTTTACACTGAATTATGTCCTGTTTTTGAGTTTCACTTTCTGTTTTATGGAAGTGAGTTATGTTGTTGTGTGTGCGTATATTCCGCTCTCCCTTCCATTTGCCCCGGCATGTAGTGTGCCAAGACGATGGCACTTCATTTTGACAACATGTGCCAGTTATTATTGTTGCTAAGTTGTCTCATTATGTTGAATAATTCTCAATTTCTGAACGTAACAAGCTATTTATCCAGCGGGGCTGTTTGTGGGGCCGCAGAGCAAGACTGCAGGGGCCTGCGAGCCGGGAGCCAGTCCAGCTCCTTTTAATTAAGACCTACGTCCCATTTCCTTGATTAATCAGGGAAATCAGGGGATGGTAGTGGGAGGCTGCACACAGATTTGTCACTTTGTCCCTTTTAGGGACCACCCCCCGCCCATCCCCACAACGCAGGCCTACACACATTTTACCAATGAGAGCGCTGCTGGACTTTGCATTTTGAGGTAAATTGGTCACTTTTTCACCGGAGCACGCTGTCTGACCTCAGGCTGAGCTCGGGGAGTTGAAGATTAATTGGCACGCGCACACACACACACTCGGCGTGTGTGCACAATCACGTGAGGGAGGCCATGGGTGTTACAGGAATAAGCGAGATGTTCACGTATGTTAGTGTCAACGCGGCCTGGCTTAAAAGTATACCACGCCGCATGACGGCGCTAGGAATAATGGAACACATCCCGTCTTAGGTCTGCCCGCTAATGTGCGTATGCATATGCACTCTCAATGATATCGTCCGTGTTAAGCACTTTATCTGTATAACACTTGAAAGCCGATATGCCACAAATGGAGCAATGTCGTCTCTGTGCAGGGCTTTTTGACATCAGCAGGGGGAAGGTGGGCTTTGGGGGAGCCGGGGGGGAAGAGGAGGAGGAGGAGGAGGAGGAGGAGGAGGAGGAGGAGGTGCACCGAAGTGGATTGAAACATTGCAGGAGCGCTTCCCTGCTCTCAGGAAATGAATTAGTCATCCCCACACCGTCTCAAGCAGGCTGTGAGAGAGGGCCCACATCGCCCCTGTGTGGATGGCAATATTAATTTAACATGACACCGCATTGATGGTCAATTTCGGTTTCACGGAGGCTGTTTAAGTGGAGTGGTGGAGTATTAATGTGATACGATGTGTGAACTGAGCGATGTAACGTCTCTCTCCCCCCCCCCCCCCCCCCCCCCCTTTCTCCCTCTCCGCCCGCGTCTTGCACTCAGCCCAGGCGCCATCTGGGCGATGCAGCTCGCCCCTCTCGGCTCCCGTCGGTCCTCCATTGTGTTTTGTTTTACTTCGTCATGTTTCTAAGTAGGAGGACGTTTGTTTGCATTTTGTCTGCTTGTTTGTTTGCCCGGCAGGTGCACGTTCAGAAACAGGAGTGCCTTTTTGTTTTGGGGTTCGCCCGCCTCCCTGTCTGTGTGGATGATGGTGTTTTATCATTGTGTCTCTTTACGTAGACTTTAGGTTCATCCTTGCCCATGTGTGCTTTTTGTTCGAAAGCTTGTTTGTGTTGGTTGAGGCATAACATAACACAGGGACATTTGTAATCAAGACATTTCTTATTTGCTCTTGCTGGTCCCCCCCCCCCCCCCCGACCCACTGCCTGTTTATGGGCCTTGTTAGCACAGGCTGGCCTTTCAATCTTAGTTACTGACTCCAAATTCAATGTGTCGTATTTCCAGCTCACAGCAAGTGAACCGTGTATGAACGAATTAGTAATCTACACAAAGTGCTTAATCAAATCAGCGGCTGCCCCTGGAATTAATATCATGGCGTCCGGGGATGTTTGCTGGGAGATAGCAGGGCTGCTGACTCCGAAAGATGCATATGTGTACATCATACTTGGGGAGGTGTGTGTGTGTGTCTGGTGTGTGTGTGTGTGTGTGTGTGTGTGTGTGTGTGTGTGTGTGTGTGTGTGTGTGTGTGTGTGTGTGTGTGTGTGTGTGCGTGTGTGCGTGTGTGCGTGCGTGCGTGCGTGCGTGCGTGCGTGCGTGCGTGCGTGCGTGTGTGCGTGCGTGCGTGCGTGCGTGTGTGTGTGTGCGGGGATATCTACAACAGGTTCCCTTTTTTTTTTATATAAGTGTTTTGGAAACTGCCAACTAACAGTTGTAAAAGTGAATCTCTCGCTTTTTCTTACACGTAAACAAGCTGAATGCTGCTCTGTCTCTGCACTTGGAGGACATTGCTTGCGAACACAACCCAGCGAATGGTCTCTTTAGAGCCCCCTGCTGGAAGCGGTTGTGTGGTGCATGCTGCCGTGCTGGTCCACCTATTAATACCGAGGTCCCAGTCACCCGGAGACAGAGGGTAAAGTGCCCCCGGCAGCCCTCCCCCTCTCCCTGCTCTGCTCTTAAGTGACGGATGGCGGACAGGGGCTGTGGCACTCTCTCAAACGCTGCCCCACCCTCCGGATTTATTAATGACAATAATTAGGGAGAAAACCTCCCCGCCAAGCCCGCCAGAGTGATTAGCACTTTAATGATGGAACTGGTTGTGTGTGTCTGTGTGTGTGTGTGTGTGTGTGTGTGTGTGTGTGTGTGTGTGTATGTGTGTTGAGGGGGGGGGGAAGGTATAGGCAGCGCGTGCAGAATTGATTTACGTATACTGCCTGACCTTTGCAATCCAATTTACGCATCCACAGGCAAAGGAAGAGTAGGTAAGAGATGAGGCGGAGGACAGTGACAAGGATAGATAGATAGATGGAGAGGATGAGAGAGTGAGGGAGGAAGCCTGGCACCCGGCAGATGACACATAACTTTCATGGAGACCAAACTAAGGGCGCCTGACTTCAGGAACGAGGTGTTTTAAAGCCTTATGTACACAGGGGAGGAACTCATCGTCGTCACCTCCGTGATGTGCTTAAAAAAAATAGGGAAAAATCCATTGCAATGCTGTGTAAAACATCAATGATATAATCGTCCCCTGAGTGTTGTCCTTCTCAAAACCACTGTAACTCTGACCCCTCCCCCCCCCCTGTTTTATTTTTTGTGTTTTCTGCGCAGGCTCCAAACCCTTCAAATGTAAGATCTGCAACTTTGCCACCGCCCAGCTGGGGGACGCCAGGAACCACGTGAAGAGGCACCTGGGCATGAGGGAGTACAAGTGTGACATGTGCGGGTGAGTCCTAGAGAGCGGGAGACGGGGCCCGCGGCGCTGGGCCGCGCAGTGGTAATTGATGCTGGGGAAGTGGAGTTATCTATCCGTTTGCAGACAAAGGTCCTTGTGTTAAGTCTCATTCTTCAGAAGAGGTAAACCTCTTAGCCCAGAAGTCAAGAGTGTCTCCCTAAAGTTACCGTAGGCCTTAATTGACCGGTTTAAAGGTAGCGCTGGTGTGATTTGTGTGTCTTTGTTCATGTTTCGGAATCCCTTTTGCTTTCACTACTTCAAGGCCTGCTTATCCTTGATTCACTCCAGCGAGGGGGTTTTCTGGGAGTTCAGGGGTTTTTTTCTTCTGTGGTCAAGTTGGAAGTTCATCAACGGTTAGATAAACTGAAAAGGTAATATTTCATCATGCCTCATGCCCAGAGTAGTCCATTCCATAGTATAACTTTATTTATGTTAGATTGGGGCCTGTTCAATAGTCTGATTCGCCTATAGTGGACTAGCTCTAGTTCAACTACACGTAGACCATATTTAATCTTGCGTCAATACAATAGCAAACCTCTCCACTATCCTGCCATGTTCAAATGGTTGCATTCAACTGAAGACTCTGGGGTAAATTATAATGTCCAGCTTTGTGCAAACCTGTTGAATTTTCAACAATCCATTAATTCACTTGTGTATTTGTGTGTGTGTGTGGGGGTATGTGCTACACTGGTTTTGTAAAAACTGGGGGGGCGGCTTTTGTCGGTGTTGTGTTCTACAAGTCCTCCATCTTGAGGCGTTTCCTCCCAAAGTGCTGTCAATAATAAGTTTGGGTGTTGACCAAGGTCCTAGCTTTGCAAGCATGTGCAATATACCTTTAAATGGGGCTACTAAATACAGTCCCCGGTTTCACAAATCACGGGGAAATGGAGGAGCCGCGTGCTGCCAGTGCCAGCCGACGGTGACAAATCATCCCTGTGTGCACTTTCAGTCCTGACTGATCACCTGGTCGACTCCGCCTGTGACTAAAGAGCAGCAAACAAAGAACTCCAGAAGGCACCCTCATTAAGGCCAGCGTGCCACACACACACACACACACACACACACACACACACACACACACACACACACACACACACACACACACACACACACACACACACACACACACACACACACACACACACACACACACACACACACACACACACACACACACACACACACAGTGCAATCCTACTTTAAGGTGTTTTTTTTATAAAATGGAATGATATAGTTTTCTTAATCTAAATCCAAAGCATTTGCTAATGGGCAGCCATGTTTCAGGTATAATGTAATATAATTTTTTAATGTTTTTTTCTTTTTTACTTTGTATGACCTAGAAAAGTAAGATTATAGGGCTATTTAGCTAGGGTTTCTCCGGGGGTTACTAACGGTGGTTTAATATTTTGCTGGGCAAGTAAAAAATGCAAAAAGAAAAAAGAAAAACCAGTTGTCTCTGATGGGGTATTCTCTTATTAGCACCATTTGTCATTCCAATTAAGCTGAGGCTCGTTTCATGCAGCACTTTTGTATTGGCTATATTCTTTAATGACAAAACGGGGCATTTTCCAATTTGTTAGTAATTATGTTGTTGACAAGGCAAGCTACGGTGCTCCCATCGACTTTTTATCCTTGTCTATTCATTGCCATCATTGGCATTCGAGTAGGCTAGTATACTGCCATCCCCATTCCCCATGGCTTTTGTTAGTTTTGTGTTAAGTTTTTAAGAAAACTACGTGTATATTGCTTTGTCTCTTTCTTTGTCTTTTCTATCTCTTCCCTGTCTCCTTTTCGCTCCCTATCTTTCCCCTTGTCTCTTTCTTTCTTTCTGTCTCTCTATGTCTTTAGTTCTCTATTCATCTTGCTCTTTCCGTCTGTCTGTCTGTCTGTCTGTCTGTCTACCTCGCTCTCTGGTTCTCTCTCTCTCCCTCCCTCCCCCTCCCTCTGTTTTGATGGGTGCTCCTCCTCCTGAACCTTAAGGCCCTTCGTGGTGACTCTGCGAGTCAGTGATGGAGGTGACGTTTGAACGTACGGCTCCTTAGCTGTTCACCTCACTCACACTCCACCATGGACACCCACAGCCTCTGCTCAGGCGCCGGGGTAGTTGTTGATCCTTAAAGATCATATTGTTGTGGCATTTCATTAAGAAATGCAAATCAAGGCCAGAACAGATTGGAACCCCTGACCGCCGTGCCAATCAAACACAGGAGGTATGTCTGGCTCTCTCTCGCTCTCTCTCTCTCTCTCTCTCTCTCTCTCTCTCTCTCGCTCTCTCGCTCTCGCCCTCTCTCTCTCTTTTGCTCCCTTGTGTCTCTCGCTCTCCCTACGTCTCGCTCTCCTTCTATCTCTCTCGCTCTCTTCCTCCATCTGCATTCATACGTCAGCCTGCTCTTTTTTAAGTAATCTTGCTGTCCTCATTCGGTTATTACCGGAATCCTGGAGGTGCAAAAGCAGCGGGAAAACGCAAATTGGTCGCTCGCATGCAAAGGGACAGATTTCTCATATTTAATTGGTCAGAAGAAAGACTGCGTGACACGCAGCCATACCGGCTGCACGTGTGGAGGCAGGTTCTTGTCTTCTGCTCCCCGGCTTGTTGGGCTTCTCTTTTGCTACCACAGCGGGGCGAGGGGCCATTTAATGATGCTCCCCTACCCTCCATCATCTCTCCAAGAAAGGACCTGGCTTCACCGCCGACCCCCACCACCACTGCTCCCCCACCACCAACACAACAGCCAACTTGGCGGCGCTCCCCCTCCTTTTCCCCAAAGATGCCACTGAAGGCCAGCGCTGTTTGTGGGTGTTAAATAATGCATCGCCAGTCTAAATGCTTTGAGACATTGGTTTAATATCCCGGGCTCAGGCACTGGAAGTATTAACACTGGGCCGGACTCCGATTGTCCTCCTGCGGACACCAGCTTTATAATTATGGGTCATAAGCTGCTGTTCCCACTGTCACTGCAGGAATGTGGGAGCAGCAGGGGGGGGGGCGGTGGGGGAGAGGAGGGGAGTGAGTCCTCAAGAACTGTTGCTTTCAGCATAGTTCCGAAAGTTTGTTTTTCCCGGCAGGCCATATGCGTCCTCTTTGCTCTGAGAGATCGCCCCAGTGTCTCCGCGATAGTCTCACTGCTGCACTTCACTTGACTTAGTGTCTGTCTCCGTATATATAGTCACAATGTCACTCTCAGTGCTGGGCGTTTTGTATGCTCCGTCTGTGTGTGTGTGTGTGTGCGTGTCTGTGTGTGTGTGTGTGTGTGTGCATGATTTTTTTTGTGTTGCCGCGATGGGGCTGGCTCATGTCAGGCCCTTTGTGTCCCGGCCTGTCTACCAGGATGTCTGGGCTGCTCCCGGAATAGCACATCAGTTCCGCCTTTTTGCGGGGCTCATCCGTTGTAATGTGCCTTAATGCCCGGGGCCCGCGTGCCCGGGCTGCCGAGGCCCCGCCTGTGACAGAGGGAAGGAGCATCTTAGCGGGGCTGCTTATCCAGAGAAAGCCGTCACTTAACGCCACATTCCCCCCCCCCCCCCCCCCCAACACACACACTTCTATTGTCTCCGCACATCCCCGCTCCCTCTCCTTGACGTGATTCTCTATAATCCCCCCAACGGAATCAGCCAAGAACTATTTTTATGTTTTTTTTTCTTTGGGTCCCCCCCTCCCTCTCATTTTCATTTAAACATTAATGTTGCCGATGAGGAGAAGGATCCCTATGTAGATGATTATAATGTCACTACCCTGATCCCCCCAGTCCTCCTCCTTCTCTCCTCCCCCCCCCCCCCCCCCCCCCCCCCCGAAATAATTGTACATCATCGCCTCATAACGTGTCGGGGGGGGGGGACGGACGTCTGCGACGTGCAATTAAAACCGCAAGAATATAATGCACCAAATGACTGGCTGTCAGCCCCCGTGAACAACACACGCATGGTGTTTGAGTTACACTTAATCATCACGTGCATTAGCCACTTTGCTAAGATCCCCGCACGCGTAGCAGGAAAGGGCACAAGACCGCTGGTGCTCAGCTGTGCCGAGCACGCTGGAGGGGATGGGGTTGGTGCACGGGGGGGGGGGGGGGTTGAGATCTTTTCAATACAAGCCCTCCATCGTACGCTTCTCGGGCCCTTTGCATTGAAACCCTTTCTGGAGGCTCAGGGTGGAGTTGATGATGGAGATGACTGGGTTCACGTGTGACTTATAACGTGTGTTGTCATGTGCTGGCAGGGATGTTTTGGTCCCGGGCGATCTGGATTCAGCACCGTAAAACGGATGCGGAGCAGATGTAAACAGTGTGAACATTGAATGGCGATGTCAGCAAAGCCCTTTCTTCGGCGTAACTTCAATGAATTTTAGGGAATGCCAGTCATTGCAATCATCCTGATTTCAGGCTTTAGGATTGCGCCTTGGCATTTCTTACAATCATTAAGATGTATCGCTTTTCAGATCGGAAGGAATGGGCCACCGAATAGCAGTGTCAGTTGATGTGCGGCTTTACCAAAATAAACACATTTTGCCCTAATGCCTTTTACTGAATTAAGTGTGCCCATTATTGGAAATTAAATAAGTAACGCTTAAAGGTCATTGGGAGAATAATGCAGAAGAGGCCGGTCTTTAAAGGTTAAGTATGTAAGGGACTCGATCCGATCACAGCAGAGTGCGGCGCAGCACGTACGACTTGGGAAGCTTTGAGTTCTCTTTTGACTCTGTGTGTAGTGATCACTCTTTATGACCGGGACAGCTTTACAGCCTGTTACCTCCACCTCCTCCTCCACACAGACAACCCCCCCCCCCCCCCCCCCCCCACACCCCCTGCCCCCTCATATCACGATAAATGCGAGGCATAATGGATTGGATGTGTTTAGTAGCCTTGGGCTGATGTTGGTCAAATTAATGTTTTTTTGCAATGGAAACACAGTCGCTGCGCTGATTTAGACTCGCGCGCACAAGCTGACAAAGGAAGGGGAGACTTTCTTGGTTTCTTGGCTCATGGCATAACAATCTTACTTCGTGACATACTTTCTGGTTGTACTCCTGAGTTTTAAACAATGTAGGACTTTATAGCCTTCTGTTAATCAAGAAAACAATGAGGCTCAGCAAATATCATGCAGTCGTTTTTTAAAACAATTTTGCCATCTAATTACACTTCAAATTAGGATGCAAGAAACACTTCAGGGACGAGAGATCTGTGTATGCCCAGTCACTTTAACTTTAGCGCCTGTTTTTCCCAAAGATTAATTAATTTAATAACATTGTAACTTTTTTCCTTTAGAGGAAATGAGTGAGCATCCTCCCAGGCATCTACTGGGAAAGACGGGGAGCAAGTGAGCCTCTACTGGCCGCATCTACTAGGGGAGGGAGAGAAGGCTTAACAGCCTATTGGTCCAATTAGGGCCCAATTACATTTTTGTTTTCCTTTGCAGTCTGATATGGGGTCATCGAAGCTTCAGGGGCCTCAAGATTGTTGAGCCCTCGGGCCCGATAGTAGAGAGTGTTCCATCTAATTTAGATAAGGAAAGCAAACACCAGGGTCTGATACTTTTAAACGGGCGCCAGTAGTTTAACAGAAGGAGCGAACACAGCACATGCTCTCTATGTGGAGCAGGCTAACGTCTTCATACCCAACTACCTAAACTAAGTGTGTGTGTTTTTTTTTTGACATCCTGAAGAATCCAACTATCTAATCTAAGCCTTCATAGGCTGTATGCTCTCACATCTTTTTGTGCAGCTGTGAAATGGACTCTATAGAGCTACTCATGTTACTATGGTAAGAGCTGGTGGAGCTTGGGGGGGGGGGAGAGGGGGGTCACAGAGTCTAAGTTAATGAGTGATTAACAACAGCAATTAAAAGAAGAAGAAGAAGAAGAAGAAGAGTGCGACAGACAAAGATGAGAAAAAAGGGGTGCAATTAAAATATCAGTCCTGTCTTTGTCAAAAGTGCACGTGTCATCCATTGTGCACTTATTAAAAAAGCAGGGAGGGGGCGACCGGAGAGAGAATGGTGGTTAATTCTAGTGCCCCCGGAGTGTCTGGTAATCTGCCCACGGACAGGGCCTCTGGCGAGAGGGCTGTAACTCATGTTTAAGTGTGGCTCCGTGTCATCGCAAGGTTCACAATCGTGCATTTCTCGTGTTGACACCCCATCGGGGCAGGAGATATTTGGCAGTCAGGAGTAATTTAACTTAATTAATGGGATGCATATTTGATGGAGGAATAAAATATCCCGCCTCAGCAAAGTGGAAAGGCAGGGAAGATTTAGTAGGAGTTAAAGGTGGAGGGGAGAGCAATTTGTGGCGATCGGTTACTGGCTGCTTCTTGAGAGACAGAGAAGGGAGAGAGCGAGAGGAGCCGAGTGAGCATACGAGCGAAAGAGAAAGAGAGGGAGAGGTGAAGATGGAGAGATGCAAGAGAGTGAGAAGGACAGAAGGGGAGAGAAATAGGAGTGGAGAGAAAGAGAGGGTGGACAGTAAGGTAGATGGCGAGGAGGGTGGGGCAAGTGGTGGGGGGGGGGGGGGGGTTGAAAGAGAAGGAAGGAGGTGTATGTGGAGGACGAGGAGGAGGGCTGATGGAAATAGCTGGAGGAAGTGTGGAGGAGTGGGCGGGGCCGTGCCGGGTAGGGGCCCGGGAGGAAGAGAGATGGATGGTTGACACAATGCTGAGCTGCCCGTGTAGGGGGGAATGGGCTGTCCCTCCATTGAGAGGGGCTAGCTATCAGACTGACAGGACTTGATTTAATTGATATCCAGAGTGAGCCCTTCTCAGCGCAAACGGGCACATTACGGCGGTTTGAAAACTTGTGGCGGAGCAACCGGCTGCCAAGGGCCTTTTTAATATTCATGAGGGGCTTTTAAGGGTTCGGAAGCAATACCCCCCCCCCCCCCCCCCCCCCCCCCCACACACACACACACACACACTCCCCAAACCCACTCCCAACACACACACACACCTATCCCGTTTGAACACACACACACACACACACTTTACCTAAGACACGCAGACTCGCAAGGCGTCGGGTTCCTCAGTCAAACCCGTGGCCCGATGAAAAGCTGTCACGCCCGCTCTTAATCTCCGCTGGCACTTTTTAATTGACTTCCTGTAGGTATAGATTATTTTCATGGAGAGTCTGCCACCGTGATGCTTGATACCGGCCCAGAGACTGGCATCTGGGATACTTGTAGCTCACTGCCTCCCGTGCTCCCCGTCAGCCTCTCTCTGTCTTCATCTCTCTCTCTCTCTCTCTCTCTCTCTCTCTCTCTCTCTCTCTCTCTCTCTCTCTCTCTCTCTCTCTCTCTCTCTCTCTCTCTCTCTCTCTCTCTCTCTCTCTCTCTCTCTCTCTCTCTCTCCTCTCTCTCTCTCTCGTCTCTCTCTCTCTCTCTCTCTCTCTCTCTCTCTCTCTCTCTCTCTCTCTCTCTCTCTTCGTTTTTCAGTCGTGTCTCTCTGTTAAACCCCAGCCCACCCCCCCTTCCAAACACTTGTGTGTGTTGGCCAGACATACTGGGGAGAGGTAGAGGGAATGGTTGGGTAGGTGTGTGGTGGTGGTGGGGTTTGGGGGTGAGAAATGCAATCAGTCATTGCCATCATCATAATTGAGCTGATGTACCTGCAGAGTGGGGGGGGCAAGGCAGGCTGCTGTCTGGCTGAGAAAGTGTTTGTGTGTGTATGTGTGTCTGTGTGTCTGTGTTCACAAATATATGTGTGGTTGTAAGTAGTAAAGTATTTCAATTTTTTTTTTTTTTTTTTTGTGTCTTTCTGATGCCGTCAGCGCAATAAGAGGAAACTCTCTGGTTCTTTCTGACCCATATGCACCCAAACACGAGTCATGCATACCGCTTGTGTATGTTATACCACATTCCCGACGTCCGTTCAATCTTTATATTGCAAGGTCTTCTTGTGCGCTCTCTTTCGTCTGTGCTCACAGTGAGAGTCTGAATAGGCAGTGTCCTCAAAGTGTGCCACGACCACTTCACTCCTTCATGGCCACGTCTCGATGGTTCGCATGCTTTAGATCCGAGATAATGCAATCCCCACGATTCTGCCAGATATGAAGTGATATTGACCATTGTCTATGCAAAATGCGATAATAACCACTGACGAATGGGCAGCATTAGCGGTGAAATTGCATCAACCTTAACAGGCTATTGTAGAGAGCACACCTAGCCAATCCCCCCTCGTTCTCCCAGCGCCTGTTTAATTGATTAATTGCTGACGTGGATGGATGAGGGGTGGCAGGGTCCCAGAATCGGTGGGCTGATTGCTAGTCAACCATAAACACGAGCAGCGACTGCGGCCCCTCAAGGGCAATATTCCTGCACCCCACCTTATGGTGATTCCTTATCCCGCCACTGACAACACCGGAAAAATATCTTGGCCATAAAGCGCTAGTATCACCGCCTCTGACATATAAGTCCCCGACAGACGCGCGCACACACACACACACACACACACACACACACACACACACACACACACACACACACACACAACACACACACACACACACACACACACACACACACACACACACACACACACACACACACACACACACACACACACACACACACACACACACACACACACACACACACACACACACAACACACACACACACACAGCTCGTTACCTCCCTCTGTCGCGCCTCCTCCAGTCCTCCCAGCACCCCCCTTGGACTCTGAAATCACCCGCGTGCCTTTCTGGCAGGGGCCCCCCGCTTTCCTTCTCCAGCACGCTCTCTGCCTATGGCCCCCCAAGGTAGTCGCGGCAACCCCCCCCACTCCACCTTTAAATATGGGGAAATAACGGCGGCGTGAGTGATGTCTCCCGCATCCTTGACTGGGACGGTCGTGTGGCCGAGGCAACGTGTCTCCCCGCAGGCCCCCCCCCGGGGGACGTGTAAAGCAAACCCCGCAAAACACCTCCCAAGGCTGGGCCGAGGCAGCTACTGCACCGGGTACAGGGGACGCCGTGGAGGGCAGGGAGGTGTGTGTGTGTGTGTGTGTGTGTGTGTGTGTGTGTGTGTGTGTGTGTGTGTGTGTGTGTGTGTGTGTGTGTGTGTGTGTGTGTGTGTGTGTGTGTGTGTGTGTGTGTGTGTGTGTGTGTGTGTGTGTGTGTGTGTGTGTGTGTTGTGTACATGCTCATGTAGAGGGGGTGATGCCAGTGTTGTGTAATGTGCAGCAGTGTGACGTGATGTCGGATTTAATTAGTTTTGTATCTCAGAGATGTTCAGATATACGTTAAGATAGCGATCGAAGTGTACCGAGGTAACGTCGTCCTTCTTATGCCTGTGGGGGTTCTGTTCTCCGTCTTCTCCGCCGGGGTCTCTTGGTTTCAGGCGCTTGACGAAGGCACAGACGAGAGATGGCCATCGCAGCTTCTGGCAAATGCAAGGGCTGTTGTGAAGGCTCAAAGGGGGATGTTTTTTGGGGGTGAAAGGGTGCACAGTGCGGATGACGAACAAAGTGTGTTAATGCTGTGTGTGTGTGGGTCTGGGTCATGGGAGGTTAGATGATCTTTTGTCAATAAAAACCTTTCAGACCACTTTTAATGTGGTACGGCACTGAGTTAACCCAGATACTGCTGTCGACTGGACTGTTGGGGTTCTGCTGAGGGGTGGGGGTACAAGTTTTTACACACGCACGCACGCACGCGCGCTTGCGCACGAACATACACACACACACACACACACAGTTTGCAGAAATATGCTGACACTTCCATTAGCCATAAACCAGCCACTATAAAGTCTATTCATTTATTCAGTTTATTCAGCATAAAGTAAAAAATAAATAAACTGAAGTCAGGTTTGTAAGGCAGGGGCAGATCTCCCTGTGTCTTGGGCAGTTAAATTCCACATTACGGGGGGCTTACTCTGCCCCACTTCTGTGGTTGTATTTTCAAAAGGCCTTGCCCCGTGTTCTCTCTAGCCTCCAGTACATCTGATTGCTCAAACGGCTGCCAGGCTACACCAGCGTGATTATGGTAAGGAAATTAAATCCCCAGCCATCTCCATGCCCATTTCGGCATTGAACGTGCGTTCGGTCCTTGTAATGGACAGTAGATGGCGCCATTCAACTTGCCAGGAACCCACAAGATGAGTCCTAGTGGGTCCGTCTTGGACCACCTGG